>NC_067222.1:22539424-22852758 GCF_019924925.1 Ctenopharyngodon idella
CAATTACACAAAACATAAGGCTGCGAGTGCTCAAGTGAACTTATAGTCATGAAGGTGTAACTCCATTATGGATGCGCCCTTCCTCGAACTAAAATGGGCAAACAAAGAATTCACTGCATTCTTTTACAGTATTGTTTTCATTATAATTTTATGTAGCTTATATGACAGACTTGCGCTGCACATTGCACTTAACTGTATTTTGCTTTTTGAAGTGATTCCAATCATATTTCAAGAAATTCAAAACCATCATGGCGAACAGTGGCGCATCTGAAGCATCTCAGATGAAGAAAATAATACATTATTTATCTGCTTTAATATATTGGCCAATAAATTGGGTCAATAATGATAACATTAAAAAATTATCATATTTCGACCAATAACGATATGGAATTTTAATTTTTGGGTGAACTATCCCTTGACATGATGGTGCTGTTTTACAGGACTGTGGGTGAGATATAGAGAAATAAAGTTCAACCTGAGTTGATGTTGTTTGAACTCCTTTGCTCTTCGTTCAAGGATGTCATCTAGTTCATCTTTTGGAACAAATTGCTTGGTGAGTTCACCCACTTCACAAGAAACATTTGGCGTGGCCCAAGGTCCAAAGCTATGGTGTTCAGTTATACTATAAACATGACAAAAAGACCCCAGGTTAGGTAGACCATCTAAACTGGAGCTACTTAATATTAACTAACTATTGACAATTTACTTTGAGACGTCTTGCTCAGGACTGGCACTGTTGAACAGAATAAAGTCAAAAGATGTAGTCACTTTGCTAGGTTTGTTGACTTTGACCACATGTCGCAGGGTTTTGTTTTTTGTGCATCATTTCCACTCAAACTGCCGTTTCATAAAATGCAAAAAGTGTGAATATATTATTTAATTGTATTTAGTATACATCAAATGATATAATGCTATGAATTTAATGAGATTAAATTATGCTTAATAATGCTATGAAATTAATGAGGTTTGGCCATTTTATTTCAAAAACAAATAATTTGAAATGTGGTGGAAATGATATGTTATAATATTCATGACAAAGAAAAAGAATGAAAAAAATAGACAATAGTATAGTAGTGCATGTGCAGTACAGGCAAATCAATAGTGAGATTGTGAAAACTATGTTTTAAGGGAATGTTTAAAGTGCCTAAAAACACCACTGTTACTCTGAAATCATTGTGAATCATATTGAGAATTTTCTAAATAAAAAGAAATCAATCATCTTGTTAAGCCTGACTTCACGTGCCACGGTTTCCGGGTCCAAACGTTCTATCAGATGCCAAAAGCAAACAACGAACGGTGCTAATAGACACTCACATTGTGCTGTAATTAGGGCTGAAATGATTAGTCGACATTATCGACAACGTCGACAATAAAAAATTGTCGACAATAAAAAATTGTCGACAAATATTTTTGTTGTCGAATAGTCTTTTGATCTCATATGATCTATTTGAAGGACCTGCAATAACGCGGTTTGACCAGTGGGGCGCTGTAGAGCAATACTGTAATGCAGCCCTCCCGGATCAAATCCAATAGAAGAAGACACAGTGCTTCGGAGTGCATAGTGCAAACGAAGTCGAACCCGTAAAATGTGGGAGTTTACCATAGCATAAAACATAACGTTTAGCATAACTACAAAAAATGCTGTCATGCAGGGCCACCAGCTCTCATTCAAACTCACTGTTCGCCACACGTCCATTTTCTCATGCAGTGAAAGATACATAGCAGAGCATAGAGGACACAGACAGCGTGCCGACAGATAAGACAGATCAGGTTACTTTTGATATAAAACAAAGTCTTAACTTTTAAATTCTGTCAATTTTACTACGGGATTCAAACAATACATGTGGTTTTGGCGCTCTTTAATATCGCTGTAGCGCCTCCGGTCAAGCGGCATGTGAACCTATTATCTCTTCCTTTTTTCTGCTATTACAGCACGAAATAAACATGAATGAATATTAAAAAGTATGTTGAAAGATACAGTACAATTTACTGAAATGAATCCAGTTCTAATGTAATCACTTAATCAGAGTTTCAACCGCAGAAAGACATCAATAAAACAGCTTGGAAACAAATGTCACAAAATGTTACATTTACCTCAGGAAAGCCATTCAGTGACCATAAACTCGATAGTTTAAAAAAAGAATAAATCTAGAGAGGAGCATTTTTCAGAAATTTTTGCACAATATTACGTATTCATATTTTTACTCTTAAAAAGTTATTACAATTCCCAGACATAATAACACAGTACGTCATTTTAACAGTATTTTTTAACAAATTCATTAAAAATACACTTTCAAAAGCTGAAGTGATTTCCTTGTTTTAATTTTTAGTTAAAGTATAACTCAGTATTTTAACTAATTGCTAGTGGAATAATCCAACAAAGCATACTGATTAACCAGTATAATAATCGATGATTAGTCGATTAATCGTTCCAATAATCAGTAGATTAATCGATTATCAAAATAATCGTTTGTTGCAGCCCTAGCTGTAATACTACTGAAAAATCGTGACCCTGAAATCTGAGATGGCTAGACAGCAATTCATCTTTTATAAATCATCAAGATATTGGTGTCTGTGACGCCATCAGCCCGGAGACTATAAAGTACACTGTGAGTTTTTAAAACCTTAGCTTGAATGTATGATATGAATAAATAGTGCTCATAAACGGCTGTTGAGATAGTATTCTCAATTGAAACGAGTTGAGGCTTGGACCCGGAAACAGTGTTCATTATGTCACGACTTAAAGCGGAAGCGGATACAGACTGAGAGAAGAAAAGGACTGTACATGTACCGGGATGCTAGTATGTTTTTAATGACTTTCAACACTCCACTTTGTAATAAGTAAATGGTCAGTGTAGTACCAAGCAGGATGTAGCATCTGCACCTCATGATCGGGATGATCTGAAAGAACACTTACACAACATTAACAGTTACACTGCAAATCTCACACTTCTGTATAGGAATTTCACTTTAACACTTTAATGAACACTAAAAACACAAACAGAATGTGAGGCTTGGAATGACATGCAAGTGAGTAAATGATTTAAATTTTGGGTGACCTAACCTAAGTTAGTGTTATAGCTGACTGGCTATCAGAAACTACTGCGTCATGTAAACAGGGTGGACACACACTTTTCTAAGCTATATATATATATAATGCTCCTAAACACATACTTCTTGTTGTTTATGAAGGTGGATCTAACCTGATCTGTACTAAAAACTAATAGGAGTTCAGGCAACATCTTAGCATGAAAGCCATTAGACGAATCATTCTACGTAACATCATTGACATCGGTAAACACAAGTCACAACAAAAGCCATCTTTGCCGCTTCTATGTCATCATCTACCATAGGTCCAGGCTTTCTTTTACAAACTCATCCAAATGAATTAGCAAAATGAGAACCACACGTGGAAATCCGACAAATGTGAAATGTACTTACCAAGAGATGCCTTTTTTTTAGAAAAGCTATAAGGCGAAGTCTTTTCACGCATGCGTTGTGGTTGAGGCGATGTACCAAATACATATCATCTACCCCTTAGCATTCCTAAGCTCTCTTTCGAAAGATATGTGTACCACGAGTGGTACAGGGGAACACTAACAGGTTAGAAGGGAGCCTGGCCAAGACATCCTTCTCCTTACTTTCACTTTACACTGCACCACTTAGACACTACTGTTAATGTGTATCAAGTTTCCTGTACATTAATGGTCACATTAAACACTGATGCATTTACATAATGTGGAAAATCTGAAAAAATATTTATCTCTCTTCAACTAGCCACATTATATTCTGATTCTGAATACTTTTCAGTGATTTACAAAGCTTTCAAGTCTCATGTTCTTGATTCAGTGGGATGAAAATGACATATGTGACCTTAAATCAAGAATATTTTCAAGAAGGCTTTTGCTTGGAATTATTTTGATGCATTTCAATGCTATGAAATTCTTAACTTTACAGCATAACAATGAATAAAGAGAGTGAAAAAATTTCAAATTTCAGTTTATAGAATAACATCTACTTAAAAATCTGATGCACTTGCCAATGTAACATTTAAATTAACCATATACATAATCAGTAAACAGTTGAATGTTGTATATTTTCCTTCAAGACACATTTTCAATGCATGTAACCTAATCAGACAGCATGACCTTACATTTTTAGAAAACAAGAGACATGGCCAAACACAGAGACATTAAAACCTGCTAATAAAAACATGAAAAAACTGTTATATAGTGGAAAAGGTAACATTAATTATTCATGTGCATGCTAAAAACACAATCAATGGAAATGGTCAACTCACCTTTCACATATTGTAGAAGTTTTTTCCTCAATATAATTACATACATTTAACACAGAATGCACATAGATTGTGTTAATTCATTAAAGATGTCTGTTTAGCACACTTTAATTTGCTTTATGATTATTCATGACTGTGTGTAACTACCTGAGCATTGCATAATATTAGGTTAGGTAATAGCAGTTACTAAAATGTTAATATTGTATTACTCATTTGTTCGTGTGTAGTTATTCATTAATAAAATAACTGTTCATGCATCACATTTTTATAGTTTATGCAACAGAACGTAACATTGAAACTTACTGACACTGTAACGCTGGGTGAACTCAAAAAACAAAGGGAGAGCTGGATCCAAACGCAAAATAGTTTAATAACAAAATAAACATAACAAAACCACAGAGACCAGAGAACCAGGGAACAGCAGAATGAGTAGCACCAAAACATACATCCGTGTACATGCCTTTCTGATGTGATATGTAATGGGAAAACGGAGAAGAGCAAGCTCGGCAAAAGGTGGATTCGAACCCCAACCAGTCGCGTCACAAGTTAGTTCTCAGCGCCCTACGGGCTACTACCTACACCACTAAAGACATTAAACACGTGTATCGTTTTTAACCTTGTGTGACATTGGTGGGCGGAGCTCCTGTAATTTCGCACTTAGTGATAGTTTTCACGTGACGTCACGCCCTGAGGGGAACGCCCCCCTGGTGGGCAAAACAATGCTTTCCTCCATTGGCCGGCAGTCATTTTTACCAGGTTTGTAGTAAGAGCTAATGTAGTAAGACAGTGATATTAAAAGCCCTGAAGACCAAATTGATTATGCATACTTTGTACAGGCAAACAAATGAACACAGAATATTAATGCAACACGAGGTTTCTCGTAAACGTTTTTTCCATCGAAAACCATTATAAAGAAAACGCGTTGCATTCATATTCTGGGCTCATCTGCTCGCTTGTATATAGTATGCTTCATCAAAAAAGGTTAAACTGAATTTGATTTTTTAATATCACTGTTTTAGTACATTACGGCACTTTAAGGGTGGGTTGCACTAAGGATTCTTTAGCCTGGCGTTGGTTCACCCTCCGCCTATACTGCTTGATCAGCCCTTTAATACTAACGGTCTTTCTGCGTAGTTATATGTGTTTAAAATTAAGTGGTGCAACACAACTCGATTTAAAATAAAACCCAGATCAACAAATCCTTGATTAGTGTTAAACTTTGCTTAATTTAATCCTTATTGCTTGTGCTACATGGCTGTCTCCGCGACAGACACGTGACTCTGAATAATCTTGTTTTCCGTTTGCATTAAGATTATTTTTATTACCACGCTGGCAGATAATTTTACTTAAGTAAAAGGTACTTAATTTATGCATACATACATAAATTTATCTTTGTGTATGTATGCAACAATAACATTGAGCTCTTCTGGCCATATTGAATAAACATAGGGACCGAAAACTTCACTGTGCAAGATTATTCATTGAGGAATTAAGGGCAAAAAATATTTTTAGTTTTCCAACACAATTTACAGCAGTTCACATACCTGCAGAATATAATGTCATTTACATTTATATATTCTTGATGCATTGACAAAACTTCATTTAGAGATCTTAAAGGTCAAGAAAATTGGAGTGGATTATATATATAAATTGATTACAAAATATTAGCACAGTATAATGCTGACCAAACATGTTTAGCATTGTGTGTGGAGACATTCACTCAGTCACTGGCATCTTATACATACATTAACAGAATATCATCTCTTATTTATTCTAGAACATCATCTGTTTATTCATCTATTATTTATGTAACAATACAGACACAGTGACGCTGCAGACCTCAGCATGCAACTTGTAGCCAACAATCATCTCAATCATTTTTCTGTGGAAAAAGTCTATAGAATCAATAGAAATTCTGGATTTTTAGCAACATGCTAAAGCTATCTATTTCAGTTTAATTCTGTTATTATGTACATATGTGTAGCACCAATGGGCAAAAAGTATTACAATTTTACAAAAAAAGTTCTTTAAAACATAAAGATTCAACACAAATTGTGCACATCTAACAGGCAAAAAAGCTCAATGAGGGTGCTCAACTGCAAAAAAAAAAAATATATATATATATATTTACAATGATTGTCTTCATGATACATTGTCTGATAAAGAGCCACTGGGTCAACTTTTCCTTCCTTGTTTACAAAAAAAGTTACATTAAAAATTGTAAAAATTGAATATTAAGCCAAAGCAACCAATGGCTATTGGTTAAGCACTTGTCACTTTCTGGCAAGCAAAACTAAATCCGAAACTCTAGTCAAAATGTTCCGGAAGGCCTGTTTTTTGTATGTGGATTACTCAGTTATTTGGATTTTACTGTTGACGATTTGACAATTTGACATGATCCAGGATTGTTTGGTTTTTCAAAGCTCATCCCGGAGTTGCTGTCATAGCAACAGGTCCGTAAGCTCAAACCTGCTTGGAAGCAGACTTATTTCATGTAAACAGGTTTAGATTGCATCTTTTTAAGCGGAGGTGATACTTAAAGTGTGCTGTAGCTACTGCTACTTTCTTACAAGAGTAATAAAACAATAAAAGAGTTATAAAACAATAAAATAAAATAATAATAGCCTAATAATAAGTTATCACAATTAGAAGATCTGGTATCTGTCAAATCATTTCAGATGTATAAAGCGAGGTACAAAGAATTGACCCCTGGTCAAAAACAAAGTATATTGTTAAACAACAATTCCCTAAAAGAAGGCCTTATAAAAGGGAGAGGAGGACAAAAGCCCTTCAGAACTTGATGTATTGCAGGTAGTTCTTAAAGAAATGATGAGACAGTTTTTTCCTCGCATCAGCTTTCTTCTGAGCCCTGAAGGACAAATATTTGCCCCGATGCTTATGTTTCTGGTGGCCAATGGAAAGGCCTTTACAAGACGCAACCAACAGCCGGCCAAGTCCATCCATGAAGAATTCTGAGGAGAGGCAAGGATGAGGTTTCCTGCTGTTTATTAACATGCAGCTGCTTTGAAAGCTTTTGTATTATAAAAAGTAATAGGCTCTATAAATAAATGTGATTTGACTGGACTAATACAGTAATAGACCGGCATGAAATAAATTTTTTTATGCTATGGCAGTCTCCAAAACAAACAAACAAACAAACAAACAAACAAAAATGCTCAGATGTACTTTAAGGGTGCTTTCACACTTGGTTTGATTGCCTGGACCGAACCCGAGTTCGATTGCTCCCCCCTCCCTCTGCCCCCACTGGACTGTGTTCATATTATATTATTTGGGTCCGACCCACGGTTCGTTTGCGTCATCAAACCAGCAGCTGTTTACTCCTTTGCTTAGTAACGACTGCGCAGGAGAAGGCGGCAAAATGCATAACGTTGCTCTCCTCACTTTTATATTTTTGTTTTTGAACAGTTGGTTTTGCTCATAACGGCACTTGCATCTATCTGCTGCGAATGTAGAACGCTGAAGGCGAGCAGAAATGAGATAGGCTACAATACAGCTCTCTGCTTGCAGCACGTCAGTCACGCTCGTCGGGAAAGCGAGTGAAACACACACACAAACACACATTTTTATCAAATAATACGGCATTAATAGTGGTTCACTTCCGCAATTTGGTACGTTTGCGTTCATATCAGAAGTGAACCGTACCAGAGTTCACTTCAACTGCACCCCAGACCACCCTTTTTAAACAGACTCGGTTACGGTTCGCGGGTGCACACCCGAGTTCAGAAGACAGTGTTTACATCATCCAAACGTACCGAACTCTGACATCAATCGATCCCGGGTGCACACAAAACTGCTAATGTGAAAGCACCCTAAATAACCTAAATATAAATATTATATGCACTTAAAAGACAATTCGGGTACACACTGGATGTAACCAGAAGAAAGAAACCCGCGCTCAAATGAGTTTACAATACCAACAAAATTTGGGTAATACATACCAGAGTGACCCACTCTTTTCAGGAACGGGTCAAAGCCAACCCTTCTCACTGCATCCGTCCGACCCAAAAAATAATTTACAACTCCATCTACTAGAAAGCAGTCATCGAAGTACGGAAGTGGCTGATGAAATACTTTTTTAACACGTCTTAGGCAGCCGCCATCCACTTCATCTCCCTCTTCATACTCAAAACTGAAATAATACTGATCACCTGATACCTCACCACCAAGCTAGACAGAAAAAAAAAAAAAAGTCAAAATGAGAATGGATTCTCAATACCTCAAGCAGTAATAGTTTCATTAGTAAACTGCATTTTTAAGACTTTTTTTTTATTATTATATATATTATATTATTAATTTAAGACTAATTTTTAAGGATATCAGTAGGAAAAATTACTGATACAGTCAGTTCCATGTCCTGTGAATGCCTGTACTCTCACAACAGATCATATGTACCAATAATAATAATAATAAAAATGCTTACGATATCCAGTTCTGGAACTGCCTCCATAATCTCTACAAAGCTCTCAATCCGGGTCCCATTCAAAAATACAAAGTCATCATCAACCCACAGGAAGTATTTGGTGGTGACTTGTGACACAGCCAGATTCCTGCCTGCAAACCAGCCCTGAAAAATCAAATCAGCAGCAGCGGATAGTAGTCATATAGATCAATAGTCATATAGTATCAAGTATCGTGTAATGCACAAGTATAGTTCCAGTAAGTTGATTTATTGCTGACTGAAATGAAATTGCTTAATGTGCTTCTGTCTTTGAAGCGCACACACAGAGATCACAGATTGCTCTCTACACTCACAGAAACATTTAGGAGCACAGAAACTTGTTGTCTTTGCTGCCCTGCGACTTTTACAAATAAAAATCGCTACATTATATTTCTCGGCAACGAGGTGGTAACGTCGCAGTTTTTAAGAAATTAAACTCACAGCTTCACACCAGGCCCGTTCACACCAAGAATGATAACTATATTAGTGTCCACACCAGCAGACGTTATCGTTCTGTTTATAAACGTGTGCTGCAGTTTTGTCGTCTGCCACTTTAAATGCTTGAGCTCTTTAAAGCTGGATGGATTATGATTGGCTATCAATGTTTTTATTGTTTATCGGCTGAAAAAATTGTTCTAAAAGTGATTCCAACGATATTGTTCCTCTGCACTGTTATTGTTATAGTTTGGACTCTGCTATTCTTTTATATTTAGAATGATTTCGTAGAACTATATCTCTCTTCTCTGATGACGTGTTTACTGGCGCGAGGCTGGGACAACCTGTCACTCATATGACATCACAGCAATAGCAAACTACAATTAAAGCTGCAAGCAGCGATGAAAGGGCCCTTGCACCCGTGCCACTGCCACCCATTGGCTTTAGGAAAAAAGAGCATGGTGGGCAATATGCAAGTACATAAAATTAAGTACATAAATATAGAAGGATAATGTCAGTCATTTGTATTTGCCACATTTTCTGCTACCAGCTGGTGGCGATATGACTGACTAAATTTTGGCGTGTAGATGTCTTCAGGCCAGGACTATTATCAAACGTGTGAAGTTTGAGGCAGATTGGACATTGTATGCTTGAGTTACAACAACTTCCTGTTTCATGGCATTAATCGCATACATTAGCACTGATTTAATGTGTTTCTAGCATGTTTGGTACTTCATGGCATATTTAAATGTGTTTCAGACCAAATATGATATTCTGGTTAAATCTCTATGAGGAGTTAATCACAGTGTAAAACATGTCATTTCCTGTTGCCCACAGGTGGCGCTATGACTGTAACTGAATATTGGCATGTAGATGTGTTCAGGCCAGGACTCTAATAAAACATGTGAAGTTTGGGGCAAATCGGACATTGTATGCCCGAGTTACAACAACTTCCTGTCTCATGGCGAAACATCAAACTTTGTCAGGCCGCCACGGACACACCCTTCAGTGAAAACTGAAGATCTTCGCAATTTATTGTCGAAAAGGCCTTTAGATTAGACTGACCAAATATGATGTTGATCTGATTAAAGCTCTAGGAGGAGTTCATTAAAGTACAACGACTGGAAATGGCAGAAACTGCAAAAAATTTGCAGAGAAAACTCAAAATATCTCACTTCCTGTTGGGTTTTCAGATTTTGCACCCAGGGACTTTTTTTGTAGGTATTGGGCTGTTACATCTGTCTACCGAATTTCATACTTGTAAGTGAAACATAGCGCTTAATTGAAATTTTGTAGGTGGCGCTATCGAGCCATTTTGGCACACCTAATTCTGAAACCCATATCAGACGTAAATTTTCACCACTTCTGACACATGTGCAAAGTTGCTTGAGTTTGAGCATGTTTAGGCCCTCAAAAATGCGATTCATTTCAGAGAAGAAGAATAATTGACCAAGCAATTACAATAGGGTCCTCACACCATTGGTGCTCAGGCCCTAATGATCCAGTCGATTCCCCATGGACAAAATCAAGGCCCACCCATTTTTTGTGTGATATACATCACAATAGATAAGACAAGACTATCACAACTTCCATTTCATTCTAACTTTAAAATGTGCAGAATGCTAACAAGCCGTAAGTGATGAAACTAAACATCATTTTTACCCTTTTAGGCAAATTTTGGACTGGAAACATCAGTGACAGTTTTAACTTGCTGGCAGGTGACCATGGAATAAGTGGGATATCCCTTATGTGGCACACACAGGATACAGGTAGAGAAAAAGTGTGTACCTGTGCAGGAGGCATGATGTAGTGCTCTATGTTGTTTCCAGACACCTTCTCAGGCTTCAGGCTGTCATCTGCAATAATGATCTTGATATTTGGGTAAAACTTCCGGATACTCTGGATGAGGACTTTCAGCTCCTTATACCTCAGAAATGTCTTGGTTATTATGGTTACTTGCGAGTTGATATCTGAATTTTGTGAGAGAGAGAAATAGGTGCATTTCATTAGCAGGTTTTACAAATGTTATAGACATTTATGTATATTATAACCAGCACATCTGATGCCATGGTAGCATGCTGTTTTGTAGTGTGTTTAACTTTGTATGTTATGGTCTTACCGTTTCCTGGGTCATAAAGAACAGGAACTATTGGTCTCCTAATCATGATGGGAAATATGGCCTCATGTTCCTCAAAAGAGAAATGAACTAAAGAGAATATGTGGTTTGACAAATGACTATTATTGAAAAAAACTATTATTGAAAAGACTCTGTGAACAAACAGTAAAGACAAATAGTAAAGATCATGCAGAAAACTAGCCTATAATGGGCTGCCACCATAAATTCAACTAAAGAAATAAAAACAGCATTCGCAATTCATTTTATTTCTGTAAAATTATGTATTTCTAAACGGTTTATGCATTTCTGAAATTGAACACTTTATATGAGTGTCTCTCCTGTACTTACCCAGGTCTGATGTTCTGACATGGTAGATGGTGCTGGTGTATGTCACTCTGGACAGCAGATCATTGAGTTGTGTGAGGTTGCTGGATGAGATGCTCAGTTCACTCTGACCCTGTCCATCCACCTGCTGTTCATCCAGAACATCCTCCACTGAGAGCACTCCACTCTTTACACTCAAAGACACCTGCAGACAACAGTGTGTTTAATGCAAATGAAGTGTGTTCCTGCATGAGAAATCATTTTAAACAAGGATTATTTAGGCAACTGCAATCAACGCCTTGCTCACACACCAAGCCAGTAAAAGTTGAAACCACACTCTTAGAAGAAAAGGTTCTAACTTCTATATAAAACCTTAAAGGGTTCTGGGGCCTCTTTTATAAAGTGTGCGTACGCACAGATTTGATCTTAGAGTGTGTGTATGCATAAATCCATGCCACTGGTGATTTTTTAAATGTAAATGACATTAATTAGGCATCGTTTACAAGGTTGACAACTGAAACCATTGAGCTGCGTGCAAGTTCAAGATTATTTGCGATTTCATATCTGAAAGAGAGGTGTACTCGTGTTTTCTGTGTGAAATGATCGTAAGATCAAATGTAGGACTATTTCTACGTAACATTTTATAAAGGAGGCCCCTGGTCAGGCACTTCATTTATATAATGTTTTAGGGGTTCCTATCGTGGGATCATTTTATGGATTTAGTTTTAATTAATTTTGTTTTAAGACCTGAGACAGTTCCTGATCCCATCCCCATTTCCTGTCTACTCTATACTATCCAATAAAGGCAAAAACTAAAAAATATTTAAAAAAAAAAAAAAAAAATTTATGACAGCTTGTAAACTAGACTATATTGCCAAAAGTTTTGGGATGCCTGTCTTTACGTGCACATGAACTTTAATGACATCCCATTCTTAATCCGTAGGGTTTAATATGGAGTTGGCCCACCCTTTGCAGCTATAACAGCCTCAACTCTTCTGGGAAGGCTTTCCACAACAGGGTTTTTCCTGGCTCAAAATGAGGCGGAGGTGGTAAAATCCTGATCACGGCAGAAAAAAAACACTTTTACAAGCACGTATTTTAGGTATTTTAATATTAAGAGAATAAGATTTGTATTTTGAGAACACTCAATCATATATACAGTGTTTCCCACAGGATTGTGTGTTTTCATGCTCCCCCGGAAGAAAATTACATTTTAAAGATAAATTCATTAATCTGGTGCACTTTGAGAGTTCAAAATTAGGAGCTCCAAACCATTTTTAGTGTGCAAACTGAACAAAGAAAAAGTCTTGTACCTGAACTTTAAAGGGGACTCTATAGGGCTTGTGCGCTAGAGATGTGCAGATCAGCTCTAACATCACCCAAATCCGCTGTTAAAAATAAATCATCCACCCGCCAACTTCCCAAACCTATGATATTCTCTGATTTAGATATGTGCACCTGATCATCACAAAATAATTATTCAAATTCTCAGTGTTAAGCATGATTATATAATAACATAGGACACTTAAGTAGGCTGCTTTTAAATAAATATCTAAAATAAAAGTTAATAAAAATTACGTTTCCTTAATAGCCTATAAACACAGGTTTTACTCCCTTCAAACTAAAATTGTCACCGTTTCATTACATCATTGTTGAAAAAAACACTCTTGCGTTTGTGTATATTTTTAGTTAAAGCTGTTAAGTTTTTAAGCAATATCTCATGGGGGGGGGGTTCCTTTGTGTTTTATATAATGAACACTAGGAGGTACTCTAGGCATATGCTTTCCTTGATTGGTTTTCCCTGAATAGAAATGCGTTGTCGTGAAAAAAGTAAAAGAGTGATGCACATTCCTTGCGTTTTACCAAATGAGAGTTCCGTGTCTTTATTAAAATCAACACATTAATGATTTTTTTCTCATCCACCCGCGACCCACCCGAAATTACTTGGAATGTTATTTTGTATTACTTGGCTGGCCCAACCTGGCGGATTATCTGATGCGGATATAACCGCGATCCGCGCATCACTTTCGTGCTCTCTTGCAGAATGTCCTGAGCGGCTCCGTTCGAGGCCAGCAAGTTGTAGGGCTGGAGTGAAAGCGATCTTTTCGACACGGAACCCCATTTTCTGCAGTGGGGATGGGCAGAACGGTTCAAGAATGGACACAGGCCGGGAAGCCGCAATGGAACCGTGGTAAAGGGGTATCTGAACATGTGACTGCCTGTCTGAGTTTTGTCAACACTCGACAGCCGGAGGCGGCACGAAATTTGACGGAGGCAACCGCCTCCTAAATTCTCTATGCAGGAAAAACCCTGCACAAGGTTTAGGAGTGTGTTTATGGGAATTTTTGACCATTCTTCTAGAAGCGCATTTGTGAGGTCAGGCAGTGATGTTGGCGAGAAGGCCTGGCTCGCAGTCTCCGCTCTAATTCATCCCAAAGGTGTTCTGTGGGGTTGAGGTCAGGACTCTGTGCAGGCCAGTCAAGTTCCTCCACACCAAACTCGCTCATCCATGTCTTTATGGACCTTGCTTTGTGCACTGGTGCGCAGTCATGTTGGAACAGGAAATTGTCCAAAATGTGTTGGTATGCTGAAGCATTAAGAATTCCTTTCACTGGAACTAAGGGGCCAAGCCCAACCCCTGAAAAACAACCCCATACCATAATCCCCCCTCCACCAAACTTTACACTTGGCACAATGCAGTCAGGCAAGTACCGTTCTCCTGGCAACCGCCAAACCCAGACTCATCTATCGGTTTGCCAGACAGAGAAGCGTGATTCGTCACTCCAGAGAACACGTCTCCACTGCACTAGAGTCCAGTGGCGGCGTGCTTTACATTTCACTTTGTGATGTAAGGCTTGGATGCAGCTGCTCGGTCATGGAAACCCATTCCATGAATCTTTCTATGCACTGTTCTTGAGCTAATCTGAAGGCCACACAAAGTTTGGAGGTCTGTAGCTATTGACTCTGCAGAAAGTTGGTGACTTCCGCACACTGTGCGCCTCAGCATTCGCTGACCCCACTCTGTGATTTTACGTGGCCTACCACTTCGTGGCTGAGTTGCTGTTGTTCCCAATAGCTTCCATTTTATGATACCACTAACAGTTGACCGTGGAATATTTAGTAGTGAGGAAATTTCATGAATGGACTTATTACACAGGTGGCAACCTATCACAGTACCAGACTTGAATTCACTGAGCTTCTGAGAGCGACCCATTCTTTCACAAATGTTTGTAGAAGAAGTCTGCATGCCTAGGTGCTTGATTTTACACACCTGTGGCATTGGAAGTGATTGGAACACCTGAATTTAATGATTTGGAGGGTTGTCCCAATACTTTTGGCAATATAGTGTATCACTAGACAACATTGAAATAACCTGTTAAACATGAAAGTATTAAGCAATTATTTAAGACATTTCTCCTTATATAGATGTTTTTTTTTTTTTTTAAGTTTTGTTTTTTAATTTTTCTTTAAAATAGGCTTGATGTCGAACGTCACATGAACAAACAGGAAAACTGTTCTAATCACATCCGCTTGTCGGAGAAGGTGTTAACAGCAGTACGAAGGGATGGTGATATCTATGGACTTTTAAGATAATCAGCAAACCTAGCTAGTTCTTTTTATTATTGGCGTTTATTTGATTTAAATATATAAATTTAGTGAGAAGAAGAAAAAAAAAAAAAACTTTTATATATTAATCTGCATATACAATGAACATTGGTAATGCTTATCTTTGCTTGCTCGTTTGCTTGCTCCTTTACTCAAAGTATCTTCAAAGTATCTAAACCTAAGGTTATAGAACTCCATCAAACCATTTTTTCTAAGAGTGCAGACCAAAACGATTTGAAAGCAAAGACAATAGACCTTAGTCAGGATGTAAAGCATGCATTCTTCTTCAAAGTATTTAGAAGTAATGAAGTATGAAAAATGCCTCTCATTTTTTGCCCAACACCTAGATTAACAAAGATTTAGGAGCACAAAGCAAAGTTTTTTTTGTCGAAACCAACCTTGTACACCTGCCTCTTTTGTGCTTGAAGAGCAAGACCTTAAAAATGTTTGGTATTTAGAAATAATATGAATGTATTATAATAAATGATTATTACTTTATATAATATAAAATATTATTAACAATATACACAAAATAATAAATCAGATATCATCATGATATAAAATTATATTTTATTTAGTAGTACACACAGCAGCAAATAGGGCAGAGGTTGCTGTTTTAGGGGCCGTTTACATGTCTCATCTAAAAATGCGTGGAAAATGCCAGCCGCGCCACTTTCTCCTCTTTCCAAAAGCGGTGTCTGCCGTTGCTAAGCAATCATGAGCCGTGTTCTCCATTAAGATGAAGAAGTTTCAGCAAAGGATAAATGTATTTCTAGCCCTTGCATTAGCTCTACTACTAGATATATTTATGGAGATGAGACATAAAAACCCACCCTATACAGCTATGATCAGCTGTTCGTCCATGTTGACTGATCTTTCGATGTTGATACAGAAAGGCCAAAGCTGATCTGTTGGTTCTTGTCATATGACCTGCGGTGTGCTTGTGGCATTTTGAAAAGTTGAGATTTTCTCATCTCGCTGTGGCGTAGATGCGCCTGGAAAAAAACAGTTGCTCCTCACTGCAGTACGTGAGATCCAGGGAGTGAGGTTGGATCCAGATCCAGGGGGTGGAGACGGGTAGGTTTAGGGATCAGTGTTTCGTGTAGGCAATCAGTACTGTGATTGACAAGACCAGTAAAATCTTAAGAATCAGCTGCAGGGTGGTATCGGCCTGGCTTCTGACATCACACTTGGATGTGGGCTGGTTGGATGTCCACCGCAGGCTGCAGCAAGACGCTTCTCATATGTAAAGTGGGAGGACTTGGATCTGGATCTAACCTTACCCCCTGGATCTCGTGTTCTGCAGTGAGCACGTGGCACCGCATGAGCATCACGACTGCATAATAATTCTATTATGAGTGCTCTTGCTGGGTGTCTACATTTGAAATAATGAACTTGAGCACGCAAAAGACGCGACATGTGAACGTCCCCTTAAGCAACATTCCTAAACAGGTATCAGCTGCCTACTTACCTGGTATTACAGATTTTTTCATTGGAGGGATTGTGAAACCTGTGATTGGATATTGGAGCGGAGAGTTGGCTGGTGCAAGAATAAGACTGTTCAAGTTTGTCCCCATCCTGGGAAAGACAAATGAAGAAAAAATATCTCTATATCAACTTAAAGAGCTGATGTAAATTTATCACAAAAAAGAGAATCTCTGGTTGAGGACAGACTTAAAGTGATAGTTCACCCAAAAATTCTGTCATCATTTACTCACCCTCATACAAACCTGAATGAATTTCTTTCTGCTGAACACAAAAGAAGATATTAAAAAAAAAAAAAAAAAAAAAAAAAAAAAAGGGTAACCAAACAGTTGATGGGCCCCATCCATACTATGTAAGTCAATGGGGCCCTGGGCCTGTTTGGTTACCCATATTCTTCATATTCTTTTTTAAGTGCATTATCTCTCTCTGAGCAAGAGTGAATGATTCATTTGAATGATTATTATTTCTTTTGGCATAACCTTCTATAAAGAGAACATTATCTTTCAAAGCTGTTTCTGGCATTTTTACTCAGAAATAATGCGGTTAAGTCAGTCCTCAACCAGAGATAAATAACAAGAGATAAATGTTTCATGCATGTAGGAAAGGCAAAGGAAGGCACGACACACGAATGCTGTGGTGAACAGACAAGTACTTTGTTTGAAAAGATACAACAATCCCGCTTATAGAACTGTAAACTGGTGAAATAAATAAATTAGAAAGCCATATAAACCTGAGTTTGTGTTGCCTGTACTCCTCTGCTCTGTGTTTCAGAATGTCATTCAGCATATTCTTTGGTACATGTCGTCTTGTGAGCGCAGCTCCTTTACTGGAACATGATGAGCGATTTGTACTGAGAAACGGTCCAATACTGGGGGTAGGGGGATAACAAAAACTAAGTGAAATACATTGAAAGATCATTGAAAACATATGAGCTCCTTTTAAAATCATACTTTTGTTCTGCTGTACAAATTTATCACTTACTTTGGTTTGATGAAAACAGGGTGAGGGCTGGAAACAACAAAGGTACCCGTTAAAACTGTTTTTATGTAGTGGATGTAGTCTAACAAATAAAGGGAAAGATGCAGCCTAGTGCTTATAGTTGTAACACAATGAGTGTACTGCAAATCCAGCCTGGTCTCATTGTTAATACGTAGATATGTAACATTTTCAGGTGCAAAACGTACATTTTTGTATGTTTGGACAAATGTATAATATGGACGTATTGACAACATTTAAACATAAACATTATTACATATTTACAGCTAAAGAAATGTAAAATATTTATAAATCTTTTTTATCATGAATATATTTATATAATTGCCCTTTTACCATTTTATAGATAAATTGTAGATCCCTTAGCCCTACCCCAAACCCAAACATAACCATTTTATAGAGAATACAAAAGAATATAAAACGTGATGGACCAAAAATGTATAGGAAAATGACACTTTTGCTAACAATATAGCATTATTTTGAGCTGCTAATCCCACTCCTACCCATAACCATTTCTTAAAAATATGTAAAGAAAAACTTAACAGACAGACAAGTGGAATCACAATAATTTATTTATTCCAAAAATGTCAAAAGCGGTACCAAAAGTAGTTCAAATGAGGAAGTGTTGCAGTCGCAGTCCTCGCTGGCAGTATAGTTTTCTAGTGTAAGAAATTAAGTTCCCTTTCAGTCAGTCACATGCAACGTTACGTCAGAAGTGAATTGATGAATTGGGATCTCGCCATAGAGCCCAATCACCTTTGAGTGTAAACTAAATGAGCCAATCAACATTGGCGTGAGAGATTTGCATCAAACACTCCACCCTGCGAAGCGGGTATATAAGGAAGAGTGTGTGCAAACGCACATTCAGCATATCGCTTTGGAGCCGAGCACTTCTGTTGTTCCACTGCAATCAACTGTTTGTGTATACTACTACTAGTCAGGAAGAAGTTCTTTCATTCATCTGTGTTGGTGTGATGGTGCTGTAGAGGTGGTTGCGACTTCATTTAGTTTTCTGCTGTTCTCATACAACTAAAAGAGCTTTATTGCATACTGCAGCTGTGCTGCAACATTTTCCCCTATGCGCTTCAGCACTGTTAAAATAGCTATTTCCCTAAAAGAGCAGCACGGGTTAGACGTTGCATCTTTTTCAAGATGTTATTCCACCCATGTGTTTCTGGATGCGGTCATTACCTGGCCCCATCTGACAGTCACGATAGTTGCCTCATGTGTTTGGGCATTAAGCACGCTGAGGTGGCTTTCGTGGATGAATCATGTACCCACTGCGAGAAGATGATCATCTCAGTGCTGCGGTCGAGACTCGCTTACTTCAGACGAGGTGAAGTCTCCTCACCTATATACTGATCTAGTTCCTCTTCTGGCCTTCAGAAAAGGGCTACTTTGGTGAATAGCCAGGGTGACCTGAGGATCACAGTGGGGCCTTACCCGCTGAGCCAATCTCCATGGGCCCCCCACTCCTCTTGCACTCCGCAAGCGGTGGAGCTTCCAGATGAGATTGCTGGTCA
This sequence comes from Ctenopharyngodon idella, assembly GCF_019924925.1. Taxonomy (NCBI): domain Eukaryota; kingdom Metazoa; phylum Chordata; class Actinopteri; order Cypriniformes; family Xenocyprididae; genus Ctenopharyngodon; species Ctenopharyngodon idella. Next base: position 22,558,663 of record NC_067222.1, read on the forward strand.
TCCCCCTCATGGGGGACCAAGCATTTCATTGAGCACTCTAGAGGAGGACCAGATGTCGATCGCTGCATCGGAAGGTGGGCCAGAGTCCTCCAGGGATGAAGACCCGACTGCATTACCCCCTTTGGGAAGAGTAGTGTTAGTCGAGTCCGACCCAGAGCTGACGGCCATGCTTTCCCGGGCCGCCCCAGTGCCCTTCTTCCCAGAGGCTCGTGAAGAGGTTACCAGATCATGGAAGGCACCTTTTTCTCCCCTGAAACCAATCTGGTGCCACTTCCCCCCTCACTACCCTTGATGGTGGGGCACCTCTGCTCTAGCATGCCTCCATGGCCTCAGCAGCAGCCTACACCTAGGCCACAGCATGGAGACGGCCGCAGGAAAAAGGCGCAGCCCATCTCATCCCCTGCGAAACCCATAAAGCGTAAGATCAATCAGCCCTGAGACGGGTGGCCCAGAGATAGATGGAGCAGCTCTTCGGGAGATGGTGATCGCACCTCTCCTTTCCCCAGCGGAAGGTTGGGTGGAAAATCCGGTGTTGAGTTTTGTTTCTGTTTGGTACCCAAACTATCAAAAAAAGAGAGCTGTTTCCTTCCTCTCTGGGCCCCAACAGGGCACGGATGGCGACATTATGCTTTGACACTCTCGTCCCCCTCTTCTATCGCCAGTGGGCAGCAGGGCCCAGTTCGAAGATGCTATGCCTTCTCACGCACCCCCTGCCCAACCGTGGAGTCAGGTAAATGCTGCTCCCAGCTGTGCTCAGACCCGACTCCAGGATGCTGTGCCCTTCCAGGTGAGGTACCTGTGCTCCGCCTTGCTGCCCCACAGCGGGTATGTCTGTGGTACCTCTAGTCCCGCTTGTATGGTCTCTGCGGGCCTGGCTAACGCTCCCCAGCCCATTGTTGGCTCATTCGTACCATTAGACTCGGCTATGCGATTAATTTCCCCCAGCATCCCCCCAAGTTCAAGGGCATTCTGTTCACCAACATGCTGGACAAATATGAGCCTATCTTGCAGGCAGAGATCGCAGTCCTACTGGCAAAGGTCCCTCCAGTCGATATGAAGGCAGGGTTTTACAGCCCTTACTTCATTGTACCTAAGAAAGGCAGTGGGTTACGGCCAATCTTGGATCTCCGAGTTCTGAATCGGGACCTTCACAGGCTTCCGTTCAAGATGCTCATGCAGAAACGCATTTTGTAATGCATCCGTCCCCAAGATTTCATGTCTTTCATGTCTAGATTCTCCCTCAACACAGACCATTCCTTCGCTTTGCATTCGAGGGTCGAGCATACCAGTGCAAGGTCCTCTCCTTCGGGCTGTCCCTGTCGCCTCGCGTCTTTACAAAGGTCGTGGAGGCGGCTCTCGTTCCACTGAAGGAACGGTGTGTTCGTATCCTCAACTATCTTGATGATTGGCTCATACTGGCCCACTCGTGAGAATAGTTGTGCGAACACAGGGATATGGTGACAAAAAAAGCAAACTCTCCCAGTGCAGAGGATCTCTTTTCTCAGTATGGAGTTGGACTCAGTCAATCTGACAGCATGCCTCACAGAGGAACGTGCTCAGTCGGTGCTGAACTGCCTGAACTCTCTGCCTGAAGGCAGGACGGTGGCCCCACTGAAACTTTTTCAGAGGCTCGTGGGGCATATGGCATCCGCAGCCGCATCTACATCCGCAGCTGCAGTAATGCCACTTGGATTGCTTCATATAAGGCTGCTTCAGCACTGGCTTCACGGCCGAGTCCCGAGTCGACTCTGCCTCATTCTGGAAAAAGTGGTATGGGTGCATCCCAGTAAATTGTGTTGTTTAACATTATCTAATCTTTCGAAATTTAGTTTGCAGTAGAAGTCACAGAACAGTGTGAAATGTTATAATTTCATATAAAGTGCATTTAATAAATGTGACTGAAAATGTAATGTCATTTATATGACAATTGAATGCAATAGAATCAAAATATTTGTACATTTGTACAAGTTGTTCATACGTAAATACATAGGCCTAAATTTCTCTGTATTCTCAATATTGAATGTTTTAGTGTGTGTGAAAACGTGAGTAAATGTATGTATGGTAGAATCACACTTTATACACGAATACTCATGAGATCACAGTGACAAATCACATTGAATGATAGTGTCTTCTAAAAGAAACAAAGATAGATTACTTACCCATATGCTATTACGCTTTGCGAGTATCCTAGTTGTTGGTTATGCCTTAAAGTCCCCCTGTGGTGAAAATCAAGCTTTTAATGTTGTTCATATGTCTATGTCTATGTTCTTATGTCTATATATGCTTTAAGACATGTGCAAATTCATAAGTCAACACCTTTGCTGAGTAAAACTCCAGTAAACCTTTTCTCCTTAAAACTCCAGTGAAAAAAGACAGTCTCAAAAACACTGTTTGAAATTGCTGGTGTTTCTGATGTCACAAACTACCTTGTAACCAATCACGTCAACAATTGGATCTCTGAACTGGTGTGAGTGAGTGGAGGCAGGGCTAATTTGCATATTCATAGAACCGCATATACTAAATGAGGCAAGGATGTAGTTACATTCAGTGTCATTTTGGTGATCAAATTATATTAGATAAACCTGCTGCTGTGTTTTTAATGTTAATCGAACAACAAAGGACAAAGAAATCACTCACTGCTCTTGACTGAATGACTTTTGTAGCTTTAATAAAGATTCATCTATATTTAATTTATAGAGTGAACACTATGCAGTGTTATTTTACATTTGATTACTTTATTCAAATTCTGAACCTGAAAACTACTGTTAGAACTACCTGAAAACACTGTTTATTTGCTAAACAAATTAATTCAACAAATATGAATCATATTCTTTTGGTTTCTCTTCCTAATATATTTAAAAATTCCAAATGCAGTGAAAATACAGGTACTGGTATCGGCAAGTACCAAAAATGAAAGTATCGGTATCTGCCTCATTCTGGAAAAAGTGGTATGGGTGCATCCCATTAAACTGTATTGTTTAACATTATCTAATCTTTCAAAATTAGTTTGCAGCAGAAGTCACAGAACAGTGTGAAATGTTATCATTTAATATAAGGTGCGTTTAATAAATGCGACTGAAAATGTAATGTCATTTATATGACAATTGAATATGATAGAATCAAAATATTTGTACATCTGTACATTTGTACAAGTTGTTCATACGTAAATACATAGGCCTAAATTTCTGGCAGTAAGTCAATATTGTATGTTTCAGTGTGTGTGAAAACGCAAGTAAATGTATGTGTGGTAGAACCACACTTTATAAACAAATAATCATGAGATCACATTGGCAAATCATTGAACATTGAACTAAAGTGTCTTCTAAAAGAAACAAAGATAGATTACTTACCCATATGCTATTATGCTTTTCATGATATTCAAGGCCCCCAGTTGGATGAAACAAATGCCCAGTGCAGTAGCAAGCAGGAGCAAGAAAGATTTTAGCATGAGGTGGCGGCTGCAGTTCATTATGGAAGATGATCTTTAAGAACAAATGTACAGTGCTCAGCGTAAATGAGTACACCCCCTTTGAAAAGTAACCTTTTAAACAATATCTCAATGAACACAAAAACAATTTCCAAAATGTTGACAAGACTAAGTTTAATATAACATCTGTTTAACTTATAACATGAAAGTAAGGTTAATAATATAACTTAGAGTACACAATTTTCAGTTTTACTCAAATTAGGGTGATGCAAAAATGAGTACACCCCACAACAAAAACTACTACATCTAGTACTTTGTATGGCCTCCATGATTTTTAATGACAGCACCAAGTCTTCTAGGCATGAAATGAACAAGTTGGCGACATTTTGCAACATCTGTCTTTTTCCATTCTTCAAGAATGACCTCTTTTAGAGACTGGATGCTGGATGGAGAGTGATGCTCAACTTGTCTCTTCAGAATTCCCCATAGGCGTTCGATTGGGTTCAGATCAGGAGCCACTGAATCACTTTCACCCTGTTCTTCTTCAGAAATCCAACAGTGGCCTTAGATGTGTGTTTAGGATCATTGTCATGTTGGAAAAGTGCATGACGACCAAGGGCACGGAGTGATGGTAGCATCTTCTCTTTCAGTATAGAGCAGTACATCTGTGAATTCATGATGCCATCAATGAAATGCAGCTCCCCGACACCAGCAGCACTCATGCAGCCCCACATAAGGACACTGCCACCACCATGTTTCACTGTAGGCACCATGCATTTTTCTTTGTATTCCTCACCTTTGCGACGCCATACAGTTTTGAAGCCATCAGTTCCAAAAACATTTATCTTGGTCTCATCACTCCAGAGTGTAGAGTCCCAGTAGTCTTCATCTTTGTCAGCATGGGCCCTGGCAAACTCTAGATTGTGTCACGGGAAATAGTCACCCCAGTTTGGCTTTTTACTTCTTTAGATAACTGCAGTGAACTTGCATGCCGATTTTCTTCAACCCTTCTCATCAGAAGACGCTCCTGTCGACGTGTTAACTTCCACGGACATCTCTGTGAGATGGTTGCAGTTCCATCTTTTTTAAATTTTTTGTAACACTTTTACCACAGTATTCTGACTGATAAGTAAAGCTTTGCTGATCTTCTTGTAGTCTTCACCTTTCTGGTGTAAAGAAATTATTTTCTTGTAGAGACATTTCTCTTCCATGTGGTGCCATTGCTGACAGCATGAAATGGGAAAGGGTTTTAACACCCTTTTATAGTCAACTGTCTGCTGGACACCTGTGTAATGAATAAACTCACCTGTGGTTGAATTCTTGTTAAATTAGACATTTGTAGTCTAAAATTTAGCTTTGCTCCAGAGACTTTCACTGGGGTGTACTCATTTTTGCATCACCCTAATTTGAGTAAAACTGAAAATTTTGTTCTTTAAGTTATATTATTAACCTTACTTTCATGTTATAAGTTAAACAGATGTTATATAAAACTTAATATAAATTGTTTTTATGTTCATTGAGATATTGTTTAAAATGTTACTTTTCAAAGGGGGTGTACTCATTTACGCTGAGCACTGTAGTTACATACAACAACTATTACACACAGTAGCAGCAACAAGAACAAAACATTTTTAGAACATTACGTTATAGTTGCAGTTCAAATTTCTTTCAACAATAATGATGTTATTGGAGAACACATTTTAACATGAAGTATATAGGTGATATTCTCCATTAATTTTATCCAAAAAACGATTCAGGAACCAAACTAAAACACATTCTTTCCATGAATGGTAATCATAGGCGGAGGATGAACCAACTCCAGGGTAAGGTTAAGGAAATGTGCTTCCTCTTTAAAAACACATACATTTCTTTGTAATAGTTTCAATGTACATGTCCGTGCACAACTTACACATCCCAGCATAAAAGCTCCTGATAAATGATTTGCTATTAAAACATCTGTGTTCACAAACCACTGTTAATTTTAACAGAAAAGCAAACATACTGTATGTGTCCTGACTGCACAATGAATGTCTTGTTTACACTTTGTTTTTTATAATGAAAGGATTTCTTAGTGTGCAGAACTCAGAATCATTTCACCCCTCAAAATGCCAGAGTTTTTGTTCATTGCTAACTTAAACAACTCTGATTGGCTATTGCGTTCAAGAAATTAACTAATAGGCTACTTTGTTCAATGCTGCAAAACATAAATCAGCTCCTATGCCGTGAAGGTAAATCAAAGATGTTATGTTCATATTTTCACATTAACCAACAGCTTAATTTGGCTTAGGTTTCTGTAATTTTATTTAAAAGTAAATACAGCACAATAAAAATCTGTTTTGCTGGAATGTAGAATGTTACGCCATTATTATATTTATTGTTTTTACAAAAAAAAAAAAAAAATAGATTAATATATTTAGCTTCAGATAGGCATAAAATAATAACAATTAGAACTATAAAGAGAAATAAGAGAAACATACCGTTCTGTCATCTGATGTTCAGTTCCTCTTATTCAGATTTTTTTTTTCTTTTTTTTTTTTATTCACTTGGCATTAGTAGTTTCCATTTCTTACCATAGAAACTGTCCATTTCTTACCTACAAACTGGCACCCGTAAACCAGTTGGCTGACTTTTAAAAGGTTAGGACTAGGAGGAGGGGTTGATTTTGGTGATAAGGAGGACTAATCAGGGCTTGGAACTTCTCAATGGAACAACTTTAAAATTTTCTTGTCAAAACAAAAAATGTAAAAATGTTATAAAAAGTGTAAGACTTGATTTTCCTGCTAATAAAACAATAAACCCTGCGATAAAACAATAAAACCCACTAATCTGGAGAGATCTCAACAAAATGGCATAGGACACCACCTTGCCCAAACTTCTCTCTTCACTCATCTCCCCTCCCACCCCTCTCCTTCCTCTCCTTCCTTTCCCCCCGACTCAAGTCACTGAAAGTTCTCCAAGAATGCATATATGCATGATGTATCTTGTGAATCTATTGTTTTTTCACTCTCATGTTTGGTATCATTTTAATTGTCTCAGTGCAATTGGTAAAATGGTCTCAATTTCACAGCAGTCACTTGTATTATGAAAAAGATTGAAAACTCAGGAGAATGCTGTTCTCCTTTTGGGTGGTGTCTCTTCAAGATATCTGATAACCCTTTCCTCTCCCCCGAAACTAGGTGTCAGTGTAGTAAATATTTAAAATCCTTCTGTTCTGGTCTGGGTATTTAAGGGAAGTTTTTACTACAGTTGTCCCTTTATTATCAGAGCATTCATATACTAGAACTTGTTTCACCCAAGGCACAACTAGCAATGAACTAAAAGAGAATAATACATAAAAACCAGAAACCTGAAACCTTTTAAAGAATGTATCAAAGCCAACCCGTCAATCCACATCTGTCATTGCCAGAAATTCAGTCCAGTCTTTAAAGTCTCGTAGTGATTGATGCTTCTGCCTGTGAAGTTGTCTGAAATAACTGACCTTTATACAACATATAACAATGTGTTGAAATAGTACAGTTTGTTTCCCACTGCACCACCCAGTTGTAGATACAACAGCGAGTGAGCAAGTAAGGCCTTGATTCAACAGGTGAAATGATTCAGTAATGGATGGGTTAGCTATAGACAGGGCTGTTATCAACTTTCTTTCAACTTTCTAATCAGAATATATTAAATGGGAATAAGCAAATTTTGGGGGTGAAATATCCAAGCTTCTTATGTGTTCTCTGTATTTTTAATATATACGAAAATTGCATGTATTACTTATATTTTATAATATTTTGTATTAATTCACAGCCTTTTTTTTTTTTTACAATTAGTATTAGAATTCATCTATCTGTATTGCCATAGTTTGCCACAACAGAACATATTTAACATCAACAATCCCATAATAAGAAGTAAAAGAATGTCAGAATGAATTAAATAAGATTAAAAAAAATATTGCAATGATCATATATATAAAAAACAACAACAAATACATAAGACTTTCCTTAAATATTCAATATTTTGATCTTTCAATTATTCCTTCAAAATTTAAGATATATGTCCAAGTTCATAAATGTATACAGGTATACAAAATTTCACATCCATAGCTCTATAAAAATAATGAGCCATGCTGAGTTCTTAAGTTTTTACATATTTTACATATCATGGCAATACAACAACACCATTAAATTAAGAATAATACATTTAGGCACAGGAACGGCCTTCATGCAGTTTAACTTTAACTTTTTGAAAAAAAAAAAAAAAAAAGTTAAAGTTTTACCCTTCAAAAAGAAAAAAAAAAAAAGACAAATATTATTATTAGTATTATATTATTGTAGAAGACAAAAAAAAAAAAAACTCCTATGAAAAGATACACAGATCCAGCTGATTTAGTGCTTGGAGCCCAATTAAAAACTTGCTCCAAATGAAAACATCAAGTTCAAGTGAATTTTGTGCCCACTCTGTAAACATTTTGCATTTTTAGATAAAGTAAGACCGTTATTGCACATATTTATACCACTGCACTCTCACAAAAATGTGCATAAATTGTACCTTTAAGGATATAACAGCTAGCCACTGGGGCAGTATCTTTAAAAAGACAACTTTGTTCCTCATAAACCCCTAAAACGTTCATAATATACTTTAAGGTACTTATTGTTACTCTAATAAAAAAAAAAGATCCTTTTATGGGTACTGGCCCAGTGATAAGCCGCTGTACCCTTAAAAGGTCAAATTTTTACACTTTTTTTTCTGAGAATATATATAATATATTCAATGAAAGGTATTTATTTTATGTCATAACAGTAGCACAGTGCTAAATATAAAAGGTGTAAAATATGATGAAAATATTTGTTCCCTTAGATCAGTTCTCATGAAGACACAAACTTGGTTCAAATTTTTGTTGATGGTCGATTCCACTGATTCAATAGCTGATTGTTTTAAAATGCAAGTAAAACTTCAAACAGTTTCACTACTCTTTTCAGTACCAAAACACTTCTCATGTGAACATTCCTCATATCCATTCTTTCAATCACTTCGACATTAAGTTAAATTCTGTTTGCTGTGGTAGAATTGCCATCTTCCTCCTCAAAAGTCCCTCAGTACCTGATGCATTTCATATAATTCTTGAAGTAATGATGGGCCATTTTGTTTTTTCCATCATTTCGTCCTGGAAACCTAAAGTGTCTGTATTTGCTTTGTTTGCGTTTCTTCTGGTGGCCAACTGTAAGTCCTTTACAAGAGGCAATCAGCAAATCTCCGAGACCATCAAGAAAAAACTCTGTGGGATCATCAGACAGACAGAAGAAGATGAGCAATCATAAAAAGATACTCAAGAAGGCTAATTGGACTCTTTGGATTTCAACCATATATACAGGGACTTTCATTTTTGGCTGAGTTTTATATATATATATATATATATATATATATATATATATATATATATATCTGAAACAGTATGTTTTCATAGTACTTTTCAGATTTATTATGATTCCTCATAATATGAAATCTTGAATCTTAATAAAAATATAACCTCAGAATGCCCAGAATAGGGCCAAAAGTTATTTTCTCTTGATAATAACTTTGTAGACTAAAGTTAACAACTAAAACAGCTCATATCCTCCAGTTTCACAGGCAATCAATGTGCAAAGTAGGGCTGCACGATTAATCGAAATTAACCTGAAATCGCACTTAAACGATTTGGCTTAGTGCGATTATGAAAACGTAAAGGCTGCGATTTATTTTATGCGTAGCTTGTCAGTGAAGCACAACTCTGTGATCAGTAGTAAATTCTGCTCCATCTGAAAGCACTGCGAGTTTAAGTTGCTTATAACGTGCATTTGAAAAAGCAACACGCGTTAAATATCTTTCCAAACATGAGAAGCATTTATGAATCTCTTGTCCAACAAATGACAACATTTAATAGCATGTTTTTACTCCAAACTTACTTCATAACATCAGTTGAGTGTTTTAAATAACACCCTTCTGAGAGATGTTTTGGCTTCTTACACAGAATAAGGCACACAACCTGAGAAGGCTTGAAGAACTCAGATAAACCATATATGTCATAGTTGTGTGTATATTAGTCATGTTTAATCAAAGCGTTTCAATCTTGTGTTTATTCAGCTACAGGGATAGTATGATGCCCATCGGGATTTCCTGGAACGACTTCTGCGGCAGGGTTTCCAGGTCTGTGCAGCAAAAGTAGCCCAATGCAATTTTGGTTGGGTGTTGTTTTAAGTGCACTGGAGCTCCGAATTCATATGTACAGGGGTGGAAATCAACCCGTGAAAAAAAGAAAAGAAAGAAAAAAAAATATTAACCCACAGCAACAGCTTAAAAGTAGCCCAATTCTGCTGGGCATATTTGGAGTTTCTGCACGAGAGCGTCATCTGGCTTTCAGATGGAGCAGCATTTACTATTGATCACAGAGCCGTGTTTTCACTGACAAGCTACACATTAAAAAAAAGGAAAAAAAAGAAACCCCGCCTTTGCCAAATCGCGCTCGGTTTATTTTCGATTATTCAAGCAGCCCTAGTGCAAAGCATAAAGTAAGGTAAAGTAGTAATCTGAGCATGAGATGCATGTTAATCTGAAATTCCCGAGATGCACATACCAGTGTGAGCCACCCTCTTCAGAAACGGATCAAAGCCAACCCGTCGCACTGCATCTGTCCGTGCGAGGAAGTAGTTGACGACCCCGTCTACAAAGAAGCAGCCTTTAAAGCCTGGGACTGTTTGGTAGTGCTTACTATGAAAACGTCTGAGACAACCGCCCTCCTCTTCATCCCCTTCATCATACTGAAGCCGGAAATAGAACTGATTTCTTCCCACTGCACCACCAACCTGGAAAGAAAAAGGAAGTGAAGACCTGTTCCTATGCCTGAAAGATCCAGTATCAGTACTGTATTCTATTAATAGCTAGTTAATAGCTAGAAAACACATCATCTTTCCTTAACCATCCAGTCAGAATGAACTCTAAAATAAAGATGAAGTGAGGGAGCAGAGATCATTTCAAGATCTGGGAAAGAACAATGGGTCTCATTCACTATTGATTTTGTGGATTGTGTGAGTTTATACGCACAGAAGAACTTCCCTCGAAAAATTCCCACCTAATTCACAATGTGAATACACACACAAATTTGTTCTTAACCTCATTGTTATGTTAAAGGGTTATTTCACCCAAAAATGAAATTTCTTATCACACATGTGAAGTTTGGGGCAGATCGGACATTGTATGCCCGAGTTACAACAACTTCCTGTTTCATGGCGAAACATCGAACTTTGTCAGGCCGCCACGGACACACCCTTCAGCGAAATCTTCGCAATTTAACATCGCAAAGGCCTTTAGATAGGGTGACCATACATGCCATTTTTCCCGGACACATTCTGGCCAGGATTTCTAAATTGCCTAAAATGTCCCAGTTTTGGCTTTGTTTTCATATTTGCTGAAGGTAATGACTGAAAAGTCATTTGACCAATAGCGTGCATTATACATAATCGACCAATCGTGGCTTGCGAGAAGGCGGGATCTACAGAGAACAGTCAAAGCATTGCAAATACGACAACATTTTAATCCATGGCATGAAGATTGTCAATAAGAACAGTGGCGTGCACAGACCTCCGCGTAGAAATCGCTTTCCGAAATCGCATTCCGGGGCCACATCGATACGACCGAAAAGCACACTTTCACAATTAAAGAGGCTCAAGCCATTTTAGGCAATTTATAAATCCTGGCCAGGATGTGTCTGGGAAAAATGGCACGTATGGTCACCCTACTTTAGATTAGACTGACCAAATATGATGTTGATCTTATTAAAGCTCTAGGAGGAGTTCATTGAAGTACAATGTCTGGAAACGGCAAAAACTGCACAAATTTTGCAAAGTAAATTCAAAATATCTCACTTTCTGTTGGGTTTTCAGATTTTGCTCCCAGGGACTTTTTTGTAGGTATTGGGCTGTTACATGTGTCTGCCGAATTTCATACTTGTACGTGAAATGTAGCGCGAAGGGCACTTAATTGAAATTTTGTAGGTGGCGCTATTGAGCCATTTTACCACACCTAATTCTGAAACCCATATCAGACGTAAATTTTCACCACTTCTGACGTGTGTGCAAAGTTTCATGAGTTTTCAAGCATGTTTAGGCTCTCAAAAATGCGATTATTTCGGAGAAGAATAACTGACCGAGCCTACTCTGGGTCTCAGGCCCTAATAAACAGCTCTCTATGCCTTTGTATATACACACAAACACAATGAAATCACAATCAAATTTAATCCTAACATGTTTATAAGGCCACCAAGAATATGTGATATGTGGTTTCAGTAGTTCCTACATTTTTCGTAAATTTAAAATACATTTTCATATTAAAGTTATTGATGAATCATAATTTGTTAGTGAAAATGTTTGTACACAGATCTCACACACGAAGTTCTTTACAAAAAAGCATCTCTTTACTGACCACATCCAGTTCTGGAACTTTCTCCATTATCTCCACAAAGCTTTCAATCCGTGTATCATTATTGAATATGTAATCATCATCAACCCACAAGAAGTATTTAGTGGTGACTTGAGAAATAGCCAGATTCCTGCCTGCAAACCAGCCCTAAGGAAACAGATAAAGAAATATTCTGGGTTTAGCTCTATAGACAGCAGCTATGGCATAATGTTACATCTCATATCGTCTGTAAACTCTTGCATTACCAAAGCAATGACTGACACATTTGTATTACATGTGACCTTAAAAAAGTATTTACCTGTGCAGGAGGCATGATATAGTGCTCTATGTTGCTGCCAGTCACATTTTCTGGCGTCAGGCTGTCATCTGCTATGATGATCTTGATTTTGGGGTAAAGCTGTCGGATACTGTTGATGAGGATGTTCAGCTCTTCATATCTCAAAAAGGTCTTGGTTGTTATGGTTACTTGTGAGTTAATATCTAAGTTGAGAAAGCAGGGGGAGGGTCATTGACCAGACAAAATCTAGATAATAATAAAGATTTGTATGTGTAATTTTTGTGGTCTTACCTGTTCCTGGGTCATATAAAACGGGAACTGAGGGTCTTTTGATCACAATGGGAAATATGGCCTTGTGGTCCTCAAAAGAAAAATGAACTAAGAAAATAAAGAAAAGTGGATTTGGATTTTTTTTTTTTTTTTTTTTTACAATAAAGGTAAGTTGAATGTAAATCCAAAACTAAAAAAAAAAAATACAAATAGGGCAGTGCTGACATTACCCTGATCTTTAGTCTTGACATGGTAGATGGTGCTGGTGTATGTCACTCTGGACAGCAGATCATTGAGTTGTGTGAGGTCACTGGATAAGATGCTCAGTTCACTCTGACCCTGTCCATCCACCTGCTGTTCATCCAGAACATCCTCCACTGAGAGCACTCCACTCTTTACACTCAAAGACACCTGTTGCACAAAAGTGATAGATGAATGTATATTCCGTATGATATTCATTAACTGTCTAACAAAGAAAGTAACCGGTTGTCTTGAGTTCGCATTTCGACACAGAAAAGATTCATTTGGACGCTGTTTACCCTTGTAAAGCAAAAAGCAAATGAAAAGACCCTCCACCAGAGAAAACAGAGAACCCCAAAGGACCTCCATGGACCTCACAAACTTCAAAACAAACCTTATATAGTTGTCTTCTTTGTGCATACAGAGCCAAACCTGTGAGAATGGGCAGTTTCACAATTCATAACTCATTAGAGAATAATGACAAATACAGTTTTTCTGAACTAGATCTAAAATTCTTTGAAAGTGCATTCTTACCTGGCCATTACATCTCTACTTCTAATTCAGTTTGAAGACACGGTAAATGACTAATTTTAAAAGAAAGTCTGCATTGGCTTCTGTTGTTGCATACATGACATTTAACATCTAACATCCCAAAACAGATCGAGATAATTAAGTGTCTTCAAGTAAACACATTTGAGATCTGAAACATTTATTACATGACTCAGGTAAAAATAAAGTATACTTGAATGCACTAAAAAAAAAAAAAAAAACTTAAATACAAGCAAGTACCTTTATAGTACATTATCTTTTGTGCTAAATAAAATTGTAAAAGTTATACACTATAGATACTCTAATTAAAAGTATACTATTCTATAAATATATTTATAAAGCCTCATTAAGATCTATACTGCATTATAAGAACAGTTATAGATACATTTATATTATTTTTATAATTACTTATAATCCATCCATTTGCTTTTTCAATGTGCATGCTCATAATCCATTATACACTGGAACTATTTTATATATGATCATTTATAAATCAGAGATATTTGTTTGCTGTACCAATTAGTTATTAATTATGTCTTTAATGGCTAATGTTTGCATTAGAGGTGATGAATTTTAATTTTGATTTGTTAAAATCTATATCTCCTCAGCCATATGCATGCTATTGCTTATAGCAGTTTGGAATTATACTTTAAAAATATTGTTGCAGTGTTTTGCAAGTATGTAACATTAAAAAAGATATTTTTTTTCCCAACTGTTTGTATTAATGATTTCTGTTTTTGTTTTTTTTGTTTTTTTATTACAGGAATTATTGTTCATTAGTTACATTTACAAGTAAGCAACTTAAAATATATAATGAGCACATCATGATTTCTTAACATTTGATTTAGGAAAATTGCATCCTATGTATTTACTTTACTTAAAGCCATCAATAATGCATTTATAGAGATTAGTAGCTGTATTATTATTCACAATAAGTATTTATAAGAACACAACACAGCTATTAACAATATATTCACTAATTTGACAGAAATAAATCTGAATAAAAAGTCATTGTAACTATAATATAATAACATTATAGCAGTGCAGGTTGCATCTTTATAAATACATTCATGGAACCATACGATGGACTAATTAATACTTATAAATCAGTGTATAATGGATTATGAGCATAAGCATTGAAAAAGCAAATGCATTACTTACAATTAATTATATAAATAATACAAATGTAACTATAACTGTTCTTATAATGCGGTATAGGTCTTAAGTCTTTATAAATATGTTTATAAAATAGTAATACTTGCTTATAAATAAGTATAAATGGAGCTATAATTAATTATAAGCATGGTCTTCATAGAAAGTGTTACCAAAAATTTTAATGGATTTTTATATATACTATCACTAAGTTCTATTTTAATGGATTTTCATGAAAAATAAAGTAGAAATGTATTAATTACAAGTAAAACATCATCTACATCAACTAACTACATCATATAAAGGGAATATAACAGTTACAATACATTTGAAATGAATGTATAAAAATATGTGGGCAATACATTATAAATACATTTTGTATATATTTATTATATAATATTCTTATATTTTAAATAATTCATAATTTTCTATGTCTGATGAGTATATTTAAAAATGTATGAAAGATGGGTTCAAGTGGTAACTAAATACATTTTTTTTTTAATACAGAGATAGTATGTTATAGTTCATATTCATGGTGTCTCAAAATAGCACAGTTGAGTACACCATTATCTTAAGTAGTACTAAAGAATAATTTTTAGAATATTAAGTACAAAATTAGTGTGCTAATTAGCACTGAGTACATTATGGAAGTGTACTGAAATGATGTGTTTTAGCACAGTTTTTTCACCTGGGGAAGGAAAAAGTTTTACCTGGTATCAATCTTTTTGTAAGAGGTGGCACTACGAAACCCTGGGTGGGGTACTGGAGGGGTGAGTTGGCTTGGGCAAGTATAATCGAGTCCATATTTGTCCCCATCCTAAGAATTATCGTACAGAATTAGAACTTTTACCCCTGGTTTCACAGACAGGGCTTAAGCTAGACTAAAATGCATGTTTGAAAGCAACTTGCACTGACATATCTTAAAATATGTCAGTGCCATTGTTTTGTCTCAAAATGAAAACCAGTAATGTTTTTTTCTAGTGAATGTTTATAAAAGTTCCTTAAATATCCTAAGTGAACTAAGACCTAAACCTAGGCTAAGCCCAGTCTGTGAAACCGGGCCTGCGAAACTAAAATGTAGCCAAACCAAATTTAAGGGTAAAGAGATTGGGTAGGAAATGGAAGGCACTTTTGACCTGATCTGGTAATTCTGGTATTCCTCCAACCGACGTCTCTGAAGATCTTCCAGTTCATCCACTTGCACATTCCGCACAGTTAAAGCATATCCATCACAGGAACAAGACGAACGATTTTTACTGGGAAATGGCCCAATGCTGATGTCATATTTAAAATAAATAAATAAATAAATAAATAATAATAATAATATTATATATATATATATGTGCAATAATAAGGTAAATATCACAGGTAAGATGATAAGATACAGAAGTAATATGTTACAGAGAGTATAATATTCTAAATACATAATCAACCACTGACCTTTGTTTAGGAAAAACTGTATATTGGAGTTGCCTCTTGCTAAAAAGACAAAAAGGTCACCCATGAAACAGTTTTTCCAATACCACAAGAGGAAGAACAACCACATTGAAAACTGACAAACAAACATTACACAGACACAGTAGTAGGGCCATACCCTGATGGAAACATTCTGCCTGTGACATCTGTAACATGAAGTAATCCACTTTGTATACTGTAAATACCTAATGCAGTAATACAGAGCCCAGTCAGGAATAACTTAAGGAGAATGTTCATTTCTGGGGATTATCTGAAAGGAAGATGTGTTGACAGTTAATAGCAGTAAAAACACAACTACTGGATCACTAATATATAAAATGTAATACTTTTCATCTTTTTATCATAAAACTACACATGTCCTGAGAAAACAAAATGGTGAGGAACAACATTGGAAATATTCTAAACCACAAAAATATTTAGTAAAAATTAAAATACTTCCACTACTACTACTACTACTACTACTACTACTAAACAATGAAAAGTATTTATAAATGTTTTGCTGAGTTTGTAACAAACATGAACGGAAATAAAACCAATAAAAATAATTACTAGATAAACTAGAGAAATGAGTTTGCTTTAGTTTGGTAACTTTTGGCACCTTACTACCCAGATACATGTGGCTCCAAGTAAGAAAGACTTGTTTTTCTACATTAACCAAGTCATTCCACCAGATGGTTGACATTTCTGTCCCCAGGACATTGTATGTATAAATATGTATAAAAATTAACTCTAAAATACATTTTATTATTAAGCAAAGTGTCCTGAACTTTAATCTAACTGCAAATTTAAAATACATAATTTAAAAACTACTGAGAATACTAAAAAAAAAAACTCATTTGTTACATGTCCCCGCTATATAATCCTAAACTTTATCATGAAATATTATCATTAAAATCTTTCAGAAATCTTATTTATTTATTTAATTTTTTGCATTGTACACTTGTACATTTTACACTTGTCCTGTTACCTAAATTATTTCTTAGATGTTATTTGTTTATTTTAAAAATATTAACTTTAGGTAAGTCACTAGAATTTGCTCAGTGTGTTATCATGCTATTAGTATCATGTATTTGATATTTTTTTGCTTAATCATGTTACTTGCAGTCCTGTTACTCATATGAAAAATAACAGGAGTGAGTACAGTCCTCTGTTTTGTTGATTTAATAGTGTGAATATTAGTTGATATAATATACTATTCACCTGTTTTATGAGTTTTACAGTTGAAATTACTTCAATTGTAGATTTTTAGGATTAGTTTTACAATGTGAATACCATACTTGCAGGGAGCCAGTCCACCATGAAGAGACTTAAACTTTTTGTCTTTGTCTTTCTTATCTTTTGATGGAGAGAGCCTATATGCAGATGCCAGAAACACCCACCTTAACGAGCTAGGCCTGGATAACTTATGAGGTCAGGGGGGTATTCCAGAAAGCAGGTTATGTGACATACCTTGGTATGTTTAAGAGTAAGTAAGCGGATAACCGCAACTTTCGGTTCCAAAATCTGAGGTAACTTTCGGGGTATGTAAGTAGCCATAGCAACTTGCTCTCTGAACATAACCTGCTCTGGGGCGGGGTGGGGCATGGCAAGGCAAGGCAAGGCACGGCACATTTAAAACAGCTCCTGCTGACCAAAGTGCTGTACAATCTAACAACACAAAAAGAATGCAATACAATAAAATACATAGACTAACAAGAAAACGCATTAAATCACAACACTACATTTACATTGATTTAAAAGCCTGAGAAAAAAGATATGTCTTCAGTGAGGATTTAAAACCATCAACATTGGAAGACAACTTAATGTAAACCGGCAAATCATTCCACAGACGTGGAGCAGCAACTGAAAAGGCACAATCACCTTTTAACTTCAAACGAGACCGTGGCACAGTCAGCATCAACTTGTTGTGGACCTTAAGGGTCTAGAACATTGTCGGTGGAGGAGGAGATCCGTAATATATTGTGGAGCCTGGCCATTTAACCCCTTATACACATATAATTAAACTGTAAATTTCACACGATATTCAACCGGCAGCCAATGAAGTGAAGCCAAGACAGGCGAGATATGTTCCCTCTTTCTGGTTCCAGTAAGAAGCCTGGCAGCAGCGTTTGTACTAGTTGCAGGCGGGACAGAGAGGATTTAGCCACACCTAGGTATAGTGAGTTACAGTAATCCAGCCTGGAGGATATAAAAGCATGGATTACTGTCTCCAAGTCCTTGACTGTTAAAAACGGTTTCAATTTAGCGATGGATCTAAGATGGTAAACGTTATTCTTCACCACTGAATTTATTTGTTTGTCAAATTTAAGGCTGCTATCAAAAATCACCCCCAAATTTTTTGCATAAGGATGGGAATTCACAGATAAAGGATCCAATTGGTTATTTATTTGTGTAACAGCAGCTGGTGGCCAAAAACCACACACATATATATATATATATATATGACATAAAGCACTAATATAAAGCAGTAGTGTTTAAATGTTTATTCAGTTCTAATATATGTATTTATTTTATTGTCATCTCATACATGGATCTGCTTTTTATCCTTTTCATAACAGAATGTTTTCTATGCTATAATTTCTATAATAAAATAAATATGTGATATCTTAAATTAAATAATTAGCATCAAACAAACAATATAATTGTTATTCTCAGTGAGTAAAGATTACTTATTAAATAAAAAGTTTGAAAAAATGATTGCACAACCACCCAATAGGTGGGGATGTGCACTAAGTAGGTTATGTAAATCGGCATTAAACAAGAGGAGGAAGTAGAATGGCGCGCTTTTTCTTAGCGTCTGTTTCCATGGTGAATCATCAATTCGTCACTCTGTTGAGAATGTCTTGTGTGTTAACTGGGAACATACTCTGGGTTGGCTGAACTTACTCCCGGACAAGTTTTTGGAACCAACATACCTCGAGTAAGCAAGGTTGGGGTTAATCAACTGAGAGTTAAGGGTACATGTGACGATAAGTTAACCTTGCTTTCTGGAATACCCCCTGGTAGCTACAAATATGACATACGAAAATACATAGGCTCACTCATTAAAAGGTCGCAATCTAGATTTAAACATTCAAGAGTTCTTATTCCTAAATGACAATGATTCCGCTGTCTATTAAACCTTTGAAATTACGATCAAACCGCAATATTTAAACCTGTTTTCGCGCTGCCGCTGATACAGAGAAAGCAGCTAAGCGCTCATGTAAGCTTTATGTTTGAAACAACTTCACAGTCTTTTTAACTAGGTTAAATTTCTGAGTTGCGAACATTAAATAATAAATATTGGGATCAAAGTTTATAGCCAGGATATAGACAGGGGCGGACTTAGTGATTTGGGGGCCCTAAGCGATTCCAGGTATGGGGCCCCAACAGTCAAACTTCGAACTTAAAACACTCTTTTTCTATATATTTTTTTTCTATTTTTTTTTTTCTACATCTGTAAATAAACTGCATGTTGATAATATCTGTAACCTGGAATGTTTATTTTCTCAATGTAAATTAAATACAATTGAAAAAAAAAAAAAAAAAAAAAAAACTAAGGCCCCGTCCACACGGAGATGCATTTTTTGTGAATATGCACAAATTTTGTATCGGTTAGGCGTTCCACCCACATGGATCCGGCGTTTTCAGAAGGTGAAACCGCTATTTTTTGAAACCAGGTCCCAGAGTAGATAAATCCGAAAATGCCGCCTTTGCGTTTTCGTGTGGACAGCCTATCCGTATATTTTGTGAAACGATGATGTCATCACCCCACGTGTCGACCCTAGTCAGACGGCGCTAACAGCACAAAACAGCAACAACAACAACAATAGCAGACTCTAGATGCTTGTGTTCGTGCTGCAGAAGCTACTGAGCCAAAATAAAGTGTTATTTCTAAGCTTTACTATAGTTTGTATACAGCGTGCAAGGTTTGCGCATGCTCCCAAGTCTTATTCGCTGTTTTAAGTAATCTCTGTGGCAGAATTACAGCACCACATACTGGTCTGGCATGTATACTACATCGTTTTGAGTCGTTTCAGTGGTTTCATGTGGACGCAGATATTTCTTGAGACGAGGAAAAAAAAAGAAGATCGGATTGGGTAAGCTCCGTCTTCGTGTGGACGTAGCCTAAATTCACAAACAAACTATTTATAGTTAATTAACCATATTTGTGATTACACTTTAATATGAATGCGTCAAAATCTGACAGTCACAGCACTGTCATTTTTCACACTGTAGTCCAGTAGCGGCTCCTGCCCGTAAATTTAGGTAGGGCAGATTCTGGGTCTTAGCGCTAGTTTATGATAAACATTTTGTAAGCTTTATATCCTTATCGCTGAACACATCAGACACACTTTTGGCAGAATTCTAATGTCCTTGCGTTATTCAGCCTGAGGGTGGCGCTCTAATGATGATTGACAGAGTTTAGTACACACAACAAACGCATAGAATGCCATCTAGTGCGTTTTTGTTTGAAAACGGTGTTTTAAAATGAAAACGATCCTCGTCTACACTGGCGTTTCCACAGCGTTTCAGAAACGATCTCCATCTACACTACACGGCCGAAAACGCATGCCACGTGTAACAGAAAGTTTACTGTTAAACATATATATTGTTATAATTCACACAAAATTTATTTTCATATACCTGATATAGATGCCTGATTTATATGAGTGTTTTCCCCTTTAATTGTGGTGATGACATCATGAGTCAACATAATTTCCTGTTCTGTCTCCTCCTCTTCCTCTTTGCATTTGTTAATGTACAGAAGAGGTGAGGTTATTTTGGGCTCCTGATAATCTTTATTTTAATATTTGCTCTTATGTCTATATTTTCACTCTAATTCATGTGTATAATGTTATTTTACCCATCTTTGTGGTTATTTCTGTCATTTCACCCTGTTTGTTATATTTTTGCATTTGGGCCTAAATGTGGAACAGAGAGCACATGTGACAAGTGTACATTACATTTGTTTTATAGAGAAAACATGGGCGACTCTCACACTAAGAGGCTGTTTATTTGTTTTATATATCAGGTATGTTTTCTGTTATGTTATTTTCTTGTTTAATGTAATTTTTCCTCTTGCCATTGTAAATGCATGCAAGAGAGAAAACAAGGGCGACTCTCACACTAAGAAACTGTGTTTATTTATTTTATATCAGGAATAAAAGATCAGCGAAACCAAAGCCGCTGGAAGGCAAGCCTGCAACCTTTAGCCAAAAAAGCGTAACGGCTAATGCTAACGCTCCGCCCCGATGGTACGCAGGGAATGAGACCAGAGGTTGTTTTTTGAATGGATGTCAATGGATGAGAGGCTTCACTATGCTGATTAAACAGCTTTTGTGGGGAAATAGCTAATCATTTATTTAAACTACAGCCTGTTTGCTAATCTTCAGCATGTTTTACACCAAACAATACTTTCGTTGGGAACTATATGTAGATTTTAGCTTGATAAAAATGTATTTTTTTAAGAGAAGGCAGACTAGGGAATGTTGCGACTGATGTCACTGCCATTACACGATAGGCTGAGAGGTGCTGCACGTGATTAAGTTAGCCGTTACGCTTTCTCCAATGGTAAGAGATACAGACCCTCCTATCTCCCTATAATAATACGATCTCTGGCGAAACTGCCGCTTGCCGTTATGCAGAGCGAACGTGGGCAGCCACGCCATCGTTTTCAAAAGTCTCCGTTTTGGTATGTTTACACTGATATATTTTTTACATTTTGCGAGCTATCACAAAAAAACAAGTATCCTGGGGATGTTGGAGGGGCACAAGAGGAATCTGAGGGGGCGGATCCCCCCCTCAGATTCCATGGTCCAGGGATACCATGGTCCTTAAACCAGGTACTGGTAGCTTTGGCACTGTGTGCAGGTGCCAAGTCCTGTTGGAAAATGAAATCTGCATCTCCATAAAGTTGGTCAGCAGCAGGAAGCACGAAGCGCTCTAAAACTTCCTGGTATACGGCTGCGTTGACCTTGGACCTCAGAAAACACAGTGGACCAACACCAGCAGATGGAACCCCAAACCATCACTGACTGTGGAAACTTTAAACTGGACCTCAAGCAACGTGGATTGTGTGCCTCTCCTCTCTTCCTCCAGACTCTGGGACCCTGATTTCCAAAGGAAATGCAAAATTTACTTTCATCAGAGAACATAACTTTGAACCACTCAGCAGCAGTCCAGTCCTTTTTGTCTTTAGCCCAGGCGAGACGTTTCTGACGCTGTCTGTTGTTCAAGAGTGGCTTGACACAAGGAATGCGACAGCTAAAACCCATGTCTTGAATACGTCTGTGCGTAGTGGTTCTTGAAGCACTGACTCCAGCTGCAGTCCACTGTTTGTGAATCTCCCCCACATTTTTGAATGGGTTTTGTTTCACAATCCTCTCCAGGGTGCGGTTATCCCTATTGCTTATACACTTTTTTCTACCACATCTAACGGAGCGGGTGACCCACGTGACGACCTGGCGTGACGCCAGCATCTTGAAATTACCTGGTTTTTAACCACGTAAAGAGCCAAGCTGTTGTGTAAAGACTATAAATGGACATTAGAGGCACTAAATACAGATATTTTATACCTAAATACTAAATACTGAATCATGGACATTACAGGCAATACACACCTAAAACAACACTAACATATTTTTTCCTGAATCCATGTGCTTGTGAGTGTTTTACTTTCAAAAAGCAGACTGTCCATACAGACATTCCATATTCTTAGCCTACAATGTTCACAGTCCATGCAAGACACTCCAAATTAATAAATTGTTAATTATTGTAATTTCCTATAGTATACCATCAGACCAGTCTCTTTATCCTTTTTCCCAGGAAATCAACAGAATAGCCAGGTGATAGCCTCAGGAGAGCCTTTAAAATGTTTTTGAATGAATGTTTAACATTACAATTCCTTTAGTGGACAGTTGCTCTTACCCTCATATGGTCTTTGGGATCTGTTTCCTTCATCTCAGTTGAATGAGATTTTGTGACAAAATTATCTGTAATTATCTGTAAAATTATCTATCTACACACACAAATAAAAACTGGGATTGATTTGGTTGTTTTAAAGGTATGTACCCCTCAAAAGTCAATATTGAGGCATACATTTTAGAAAATATATTATCTATATAACTTGTAAATACTTTACATTCTGTAGAAGTGTGTTTTTATTTTATAATCAGACATGACCTCAAAAAATACATACTTTACAGAAACAATCACCAATCAAAGGGTTGCTATGTATACATACAATTTTAGGTGTGCAGTTTTACAGTTTTTCTCAGTCGCTTTGGTGCATTTGACAACTGAAATTCTCAAAACTACTTGTTCAACCTCCACATCATCTAGTCTTGTGTAGGCTACATCATAAAAGCAATTTCTTATTCTGTTGAAAAAAACTGAAAATGCTTTTGTACTCATGCAATTGATTATGTAAGTGTCTGCTGTTTCCTAATTTATCAATTGCTTATGTCATGTTGATCAAAATATATGATATGGTTCCCTGTTGAATTACCCCTCAAAACATCAAGGCATTAGTTCCTTGCATGATGCAAAATGGTTGAACTAGTTTCCATAAACTATCAAGCATATTTTCTATACATTCTATTAGACTTTTTTTTTTTGTAAATGTGTCATGAATTGAAGAATTGCAGAGGTGCATTATGTATTTCACAAATGAAGGGAAATGTAAAGGGCTAGATCAGAACACGATAGACAGTCACTTTTTAAATGAAATATCAAAAGGATAAACAACAGATTTTATTTCCACAGCCTTGAGTTTTTGAACGGATCTCTTGAATGAATGATACAATGATACATCAAATACATTTTATCAGACACTTGTCACCACCTAGCGGAATAACATCATATCATTATTTCATGTAACAAGTTCCTACATGTGCTTACGCAGCCTGGTCTCATTGTTAATACGTAGGTATTAATACGTAACTTTCAAAGACACAAAACGTACATTTTTGTACGTTTAGAAAGGCGCTAAAACGTACAATATTGACGTAATTATGGCACTAAAACGTAAAAATACTTACGTTTTTACAGCGAAAAAACGTAAAATATTTACGAATCTTTCATGTCATAAAGATATATGTATAATTTCCATTTTATCGTTTTGTAGATAAATGTAAGATCCCTAAACCCCATCTCGAACCTAAACCTACCCATTTTATACAGAATGTTAAAATAAAATAAAGAACAGAAATGTGTAGGAAAATGACAATTTTAGTAAAAATATAACATTAAAACGACATTTTGAGCCACTAATCCTACAATCCGTAAGTATTTTTACGTTTTAGTGCTATAAATACGTCAATGTTGTACGTTTTTGTGTGTATAAAAACGTAAGTAAATGTACGTGTGGTAGAACCACAATTTACGTAAAAATACACACGTTTTCTCATGAGATCACGTTGGCTTACGTGTTGTTAACGTATTCTTATGGCGACCGGTCGGAAGTGCGAGTAACCGATCTTCTTCCCGAAGTGTTGTTTACGTGTGAAGACACGTTGTAACACGTTTGTGTTTTTCTTACCTTAATTCAACTCATGATTCGATTGTATCCTTGTCCACATTTGATTATTGCAATGGCTGATTGCATTATTAAAGTTAAATAAAGCAGCAGATTCTATTATTAACAAACCGGCCATGCTTGGACGGCTAATTTGGAAAAGCACGAGACATTCCACAAACATTTTCTCCATTTCCCATTAAAAGTTTCAGAAACAGACATCTAATTTCGGAATGTTTCAAATTTCGTAGAAATATGCTTTACCAAAAGTAGCGAAATCTGCAACCTGTAGCCTACGCTATCTGCTTTTTATAGGCTACGCCTAAATATAAAAATTAAATAAGCTATTGATATATTGCATAAAATATGCTGACCATTTATATCAGACATATAACCTACGACATCTAGCCTACTTTATATATATATATACAGGTGCTGGTCATATAATTAGAATATCATCAAAAAGTTGATTTATTTCACTAATTCCATTCAAAAAGTGAAACTTGTATATTATATTCATTCATTACACACAGACTGATATATTTCAAATGGTTATTTCTTTTAATTTTGATGATTATAACTGACAACTAAGGAAAATCCCAAATTCAGTATCTCAGAAAATTAGAATATTGTGAAAAGGTTCAATATTGAAGACACCTGGTGCCACACTCTAATCAGCTAATTAACTCAAAACACCTGCAAAGGCCTTTAAATGGTCTCTCAGTCTAGTTCTGTAGGCTACACAATCATGGGGAAGACTGCTGACTTGACAGTTGTCCAAAAGACGACCATTGACACCTTGCACAAGGAGGGCAAGACACAAAAGGTCATTGCAAAAAAGGCTGGCTGTTCACAGTGCTCTGTGTCCAAGCACATTAATAGAGAGGCGAAGGGAAGGAAAAGATGTGGTAGAAAAAAGTGTACAAGCAATAGGGATAACTGCAACCTGGAGAGGACTGTGAAACAAAACCCATTCAAAAATGTGGGGGAGATTCACAAAGAGTGGACTGCAGCTGAAGTCAGTGCTTCAAGAACCACTACGCACAGACGTATGCAAGACATGAGTTTCATTCCTTGTGTCAAGCCACTCTTGAGCAACAGCCTGGGCTATAGATAAAAAGGACTGGACTGCTGCTGAGTGGTCCAAAGTTATGTTCTCTGATGAAAGTAAATTTTGCATTTCCTTTGGAAATCAGGGTCCCAGAGTCTGGAGGAAGAGAGGAGAGGCACACAGTCCACGTTGCTTGAGGTCCAGTGTAAAGTTTCCACAGTCAGTGATGGTTTGGGGTGCCATGTCATCTGCTGTTGTTGGTCCATTGTGTTTTCTGAGGTCCAAGGTCAACGCAGCCATATACCAGGAAGTTTTAGAGCACTTCATGCTTCCTGCTGCTGACCAATTTTATGGAGATGCAAATTTCATTTTCCAACAGGACTTGGCACCTGCACACAGTGCCAAAGCTACCAGTACCTGGTTTAAAGACCATGGTATCCCTGTTCTTAATTGGCCAGCAAATTCGCCTGACCTTAACCCCATAGAAAATCTATGGGGTATTGTGAAGAGGAAGATGCGATATGCCAGACCCAACAATGCAGAAGAGCTGAAGGCCACTATCAGAGCAACCTGGGCTCTTATAACACCTGAGCAGTGCCACAGACTGATCGACTCCATGCCACGCCGCATTGCTGCAGTAATTCAGGCAAAAGGAGCCCCAACTAAGTATTGAGTGCTGTACATGCTCATACTTTTCATGTTCATACTTTTCAGTTGGCCAAGATTTCTAAAAATCCTTTCTTTGTATTGGTCTTAAGTAATATTCAAATTTTCTGAGAAACTGAATTTGGGATTTTCCTTAGTTGTCAGTTATAATTATCAAAATTAAAAGAAATAAACATTTGAAATATATCAGTCTGTGTGTAATGAATGAATATAATATACAATTTTATATAATTAATATATATATATATATATATATATATATATATATATATACATATGCCTATGCATTAAAAATGATTAATACTTCTCTTATAGACACAGATGAGGAGCATCGGTTTGGTTTATTGTCTTACACTGTAAAGCATTAGTCACATTAGTAAACAACAGATCACACAAATGACAAAAAAACAAACTGAAAAAAGCTGGCAAACTTAGATTTGGGGATTAAAGAATTAAATATTTTAAGGGAAATTACCTCGCACACACATTATCGGAATTCGTCTCCGGCTTCTGTAAACAGTAAAGTTTGATTTGATTGGCCAAAAACTTTTACAATTTTTTTTTTTTTTTCATTCTAATTTGTTACAGAGCAGTGAATTGATCATATTATTTAACTTATAGAAATAGAACAGCTGCAACATTCCTTAATGCTTATTATTAAATTATTAAGACCCTAACCCTATTTATAATTATATAAAACAATTATAAATTAATTATAAAATACTGCCCCTGCATACAACAAAAAATGTTTTCTGATTTTGCATTTGTTTTTTTGTTTTTATCAATAGGCCTATTTGATTTTATTATACTTTGTTTTTAGAACCACACCAATTCGACTACATAAAAGTAGACATTTCAAGCTTTCTATAGATATATTTCTCATGTCTGTGAGGCAAGCAGCCTATACGCTGAGTTTCAGTTCATTTAGCCTATAAGACGCGCTCCAGTTCACGTGCAAGTGATCGCGTCCGCGCCTCCATGTCATGATTATATTGTCTGCTATATTTACTTCTTATTTATTAAATCCAGCCAATTGGTTGATGAAACATTGATTAAAATTAAGATACAATTTTTACAAAACGAAATTCACTTTAAAGAAAGGCTTTCTACAAAACAAAACTTAATGAAGTGGTCAAAATCATGTCTGACTCACTCCATGTCTCCCGATATATTGCGCATCGTATGATGTATCCTCTTATCATACTCATGCTGTTCACTTTTCATTATCAAATAGATGAAATTAAAAAATAACATTATAGGCCTATTTAAACATAAATATGAAACTAAATACGTTTTCTTTAATGGCTACAAACAGTAGTAGCCTACAGCACAGAGAAATGTCATGTCGTGAGCAAGAGCGGATCATGAGTCGAGTCGAATCAAGCATAATTTATTTTTAGACTTATTTGTTGGCCAGTTGTGGTCTGTGCAATAAATATTAAAAGTTCTAAACCATCTATTGTGTTTTATTGTTCCACTATAGCAATGATAATATTTACAGTAATATATTGAATTTGATAGGTGTCTCTCACATTGTCCCAAAGCAACATTAAAATAGTGTAGATTACTGTACAATGTTTTATAATAATATTTTATTCTATTTAGTGTCCATTTCATTCATTTAACATATTTAATATTGGGGCATCCAAGTTATTTGACATATTTGAAAAAAGAAAATTAAAAAGCAACGCAATAGTTACTTTCCCTGGTAATTAGTTACTTTTATAATGAAGTAGGCCTAACTTAGTTACGAACTCAGTTACTATTGTGAGAAGTAACTAGTTACTATAACTAATTATTTTTTTAAAGTAACTGCTGAAAAAAGTGTGTAAAGCGTGGCTATACAATTCAGTTCCTGCAGGGACACGACCAGCAGAGTTCAGTTTAACAGCCCGCACTAAAGGCTCTCCTGAAGCACATCACCTGATTGGTATTCTGTAGATTTCCTGGGAAGTAGGATAAAGAGACTGGCCTGATGGACTGGTATATTGTACAGTAGGCAATGAAGTTAACAGTTAACATGATTATAGGGGTCAAATTAAGACTATGGAATGTCTGTACAGTTACATGCACTTAGTAAAACATACTTTCAAGCGCAGGATTCAGTATTTAGTATTTAGGTATAAAATATCTGTATTTAGTCCCTCTAATGTCCATTTATAGTCTTTACACATCAGCTTGGCTCCTTATACGTGGTTAAAAACCAGTCAATTTCAAGACGCTGGCGTCACGCCAGGTCGTCACGTGGGTCACCCGCTCAGTTAGACGCTCAAAGTACAAGACGTTCGGATAGACGTTCGATCGATCGATCGGTCAGTCCTTCGGACGCTTGATTTTGGCACGGAGTCCGCGCCATACTGCGCGAGCCTCAACAGCGCAACCGTGTTACTGTCAGCACATTATACATACATAATATATTATTATCAATCGCCACTAAATGTAATAGAATCATGCTTGCGTTTTGGTGATTCCCTAGCTATTTTTGCTATTGATGTTTTAATCAGGCTACTTAACCGGTCGGACAAGTAAAACCCTCTTTCGCTTGCCCCCTCAAAAAAAATCAAGCGTTAATGTCAAGCCCTGGTAACCCTATGTGCCGGGGCTCAACCCCGCCCCAATTTAACCCCTGAATAGAAGCACATACATTTTCTTTTTGCGAATTAGATGTTTTTAGTAACATCACTAGGCTACTCACATCTGGTTGTATAGAGCGTAATAAAAATAAAATGGTCATTTTTTCTCTGTTTGACCACCTCAAAACAGGGATTTCGCTTTAAATCTATGGCAAAGAAGCAGCAGCACATATTTTCACAGTCGCAATTTTTTGTGCCTCTTACAGATGCTTCGGGAACATCCTGTCACTTAGTCAAATAAAAAAAAGATTTCTACATTAGGCATATTTTTCATATCGTAAGCCTCGTCATAGGCTACGCATTTCAAACCGCACTATACCCGTGTAGCCTAAACTATAAATGACAAGTTGCCTGAACTAACTTGACTTAATGATATAGCCACTTGTTACTTAAATATTGACAAATAATATAATTAGTAGGCTAGTTATTGAAACATATATGCATAGATCATGCCGCAAATCATTCAGAATAAAGACTCACCTTAATTCCGCAAGGAAAATGAATACTATCTCCGGACGCTGAGTCAATATAAAAGCTACTCAACAGGTTTATGCGGTGCAGTGGTGAAAATGCCAGTGATTCACTGAACTCTCCTAACAAGTAGGCTATAGCTAATAATGAATGCCGTGGGCCATTCAGATTTCTTTATTGTTTTGGCTCCGTGGCGGAGCGAGGGAATTTTCATATGGGTGGCCCGGACACCCATAAATCTATAACTACTGGACTTTTTTAGTGCCTACAACAAAACTGAATACAAATAATTCTACTTAACTGTAACTGATGTAGTGGTGGAACAGATCAAGTCCTAGTCCTACAGGGTGAATTTGTCAATTTTAGTCTTACTCCTCACCTCCAGGCATATTACAGAAAAGAAGCTCAGTCAGTTCTTCAACAATTCTCGGTTTGACTGTCTTTCAAAAACTTGCAACTGAAAATTAAACATTTAATGTTTAACATTCTAGTTGTCAAAATAAATTAGTTGCAACAGATCTATCATAACGAAATTCAATTCAGTACGAAGGGAAAAATATTTTCTCTCTAGAATGTCCAAGAATGTGAATGACAAGGGCGGCAGCACATTAATAGGTTACCATAATGTAAAATTAAGCATTTTATGCACGTTATCCATTTCCATTTGTACTTTTCCAACTAACACAAAATTGGCACATATTTTCGAGTACAAATGCACAATGCTCGTATTTGTGCATCAAATTACAATTTGTCTTATATTGTGATCTCACATTACAGTAGTCCATACATTTTAGAGACATTAAATATTTAGAGTTCTTAAATATGACGCATATAAAATAAATAAGACATACATGCATTCAAAGTGTTTATTCATCTTCATATTTAATCATGTTATATTAAAGGGATAGTTTACCCAACAAATGAAAATTCTGTCATCATTTACTCACCCTCAAGTTGTTCCAAACCTGTATAAATTTCTTTGTACACAAAGAAAGATATTTGGAAGAATGTTTGTAACCAAGCAGATCTCGCTGACCATTGACTTTCATAGTATTTTTTTTTCCCTACTATGGCAGTCAATGGTGGGCGAAATCTGCTTGGTTACAAACTTTCTTCCAAATATCTTTCTTTGTGTACAGCAGAACAAAGAAATGTATACAGGTTTGGAACAACTTGAGGGGGAGTAAATGATGACTGAATTTTCATTTTTGGGTGAACTGTCACTTTAACCCATCTGTTCCACTATCTCATACAGGCTATCTACTGCTCATCTACTGAAGCTCTCCCGTGCTTTTTTCGTGCACGTTTGATTTGCGCCTGCATGATCTAAGCGAATCTGGTGTGCGAGTCTGACAACATCTCCCGTGTGTTGTGGTCGTAAAGAGACGGCTCTATGTCTAAATAAACTCAGTTCTTGTCGAGAAAAAAGAAACAAATACGGCAATTGTGAATGGGCAAAACTGTTTTTTTGTAAAATTGTAATTGTAAAAGTATAATAATTTCCCAGCACTAAATAATGTACACAACATTTATGTCCTATAAACACCAGAATACATATCTTCATCCTAACTTCCTGTCAATCCATTTGCACACTGCAAATGTCTTTTCTGTATTCTCTTTTGAGTCGAACTTTCCAAAAATGTTGTTTGAGGAGACTAAAAAAACACAGAATTACTATTTATTCTAATGACTCAGCAGGCCACAGCAGAAATACAGGTTTGGGATGCAAATACCACAGCTTCACCCTTTTGTAACTCTCGCATTGCGCAGTTGTCACTGTAGACTCACATTTTGTCTCTTCATTACATAAATCCGAAAAATTTCATTGTCCTGTTAAGGTCAATTCACACCGCGCAGTCAAATACAAAAAAAAACACATTTGTTGGGTTTTGTCTGATCAGTGTGTTACCTCTGTTGGAGTCTGTTTTCACCTGACTGACCATGTTTAATCAGTGTTTGTTGGGGCATGAAAGTTATCTTTTAATAAAATTCTAAATCACTGCCAACTTGTTTGTTGGCATTTGTCTGTGAGGTGTGAATTTACCTTTATATTGAACCTGAATAAACATTACATTGTAGCACTGAAATCCCAACTGTGACATCAGAATTGTGATTTATGAAAGCAAAAGTGCTTGAAACGAGAGGACCAATCTTAGGATAGGCTAAATAAAGTCATTTAGCCTACTCATCTCCTCATGTTGACACCTTTCTTGAGTAGAACACAAAAGATGATTTAGTAAAATGCTCAAGCTGCATTTTTCCCCCCATACACTCTTAAAAATAAAGGCTCTTTATTGGCATCCATGATCCCATGAAAAAGGTTCTTCAGATTTGTATACTGTTCTTCACAGTAAGAAGAAAAAATGTTCTTTTATTAAGAAATGTTCATGGAAAGGTTCGTCTATGGCACAAAAAATGGTTCTTCTATGGCAGTGGTTCTCAACCAGGAGGCAGGGGCCCACAAATTCAGAAGGGGTCTCAAGATGAATAAAATGAATTAAAACGACAAAAAAAAGCATTAAAATAAGCTAAAACAACTAAATCTAAACATTACTTCATTTTTTTCCCTTAGAAACTGTTGCCTGATTTTAAAATAGTGATTTATAGACCTGGAAGAATCACATAAATTAATACAATTTTAAAACTCCATGGACAATTTTATAATGAATAAACATTTTACTATTTATGCAAAGCTCTGAAATATTTTATTGGGTAGAAATTGAAAGTAAAAAATATTTAAAAAAAAAAATCTTTATCTTTAATTCTTCTCCAGTAAATCATGATCTACTGGAAGAGTCACTGGGTAAAAAGCTTGGGAACACTCAGCTTTTAAAACCTCTGGAACCCTGAAATGTAATTATTTTAATTATAAAAACTAAATTAAAATAAGTTTTGAAAACAGAACTAGGGCTAGGAGGCTTTTGAATATTGTTAAGGACAATGGAGGACCATGGAGTCGAAAGGTTGAGATCCACTGTTCTATACGGCATTGTTACAAAAACCCCTTTTTTTAAAGAAAGTGGCTGGGGGCCAGGGGCAGATGACGCAAAACTCCTTTTGTGTTCAAGAAAGGAAGTCAAAATATGGGTTTGAATTGTTCCTTTACTCAGCCAATACTCGAAGACAGTGT
Source organism: Ctenopharyngodon idella (assembly GCF_019924925.1). Taxonomy (NCBI): domain Eukaryota; kingdom Metazoa; phylum Chordata; class Actinopteri; order Cypriniformes; family Xenocyprididae; genus Ctenopharyngodon; species Ctenopharyngodon idella. The sequence continues at coordinate 22,590,938 of NC_067222.1, forward strand.
GAAAATATGATGCAGTGACCTCACAGGGCATGAGATGAGTATGATTTTAAGACCCTTGGGGTTGCTGAAGGGGTTCTGCTTCTGTTATGGTTTGAGAGCCGAAGGAGTCAGGAAGGCACTTGGCATACTCCACCAGCTCATAAGACTCACGGATGTCTGAAAGGCCAAGCCAGAATACAATCCAGTGACCATTTACAAAACTGCCATCACAGTGCTTGAAATACCTGAGGATTTGAAAGCAGAATAAGATATGAATAATAGATGGGCAAAGACTGGGAATCACAACAGTGCAATGTGGAGGATGGAACACACCAGGGATTGATACGGTTAGTAGCACGGGATCTCCAAAAGAGCTTGCCCAAGTCCTGACGAATACACTCCCACAAGATCTGGCCAGTTCCTTGCCCTTGTTTACTGCTGCTGACCACAAATTTGTCCAGGTATGGAGTGCCGCTGTTCACAGGCTCTGTTGTGATTATAGCAGCCGCACTGTACCTGCAATAAAGTGCAAGCACAGATTCAGTAAGCTCATATTCTGGAAGCATAAAACTATGAGTGTGATTTACTACAAGGGTGAAAGGTCATTTAAAAATAGCACAACTGTGTCATGTAAAGAATTGAGAGGGGTAAGATTTGTCAGTGAGTGAGCTGTGTTAAACCCTGAACTCTTTCCCTGCCATTGACGGAATTTCATGGCAATCCATGTTTTCATTGTTATACCGTAGGGGGCGCAATTACGAATCTTCTAAAATAGTACAGACAAAACACAGGCAAAGACAAAGCAGAAACGAGCGATAGAAGTCATGCTTATGGATATGTAAAATAACTAGTGCTGTAGCTGATGCTGGTAGGTCAGCTGTGGGTTATGTGTCACATATTGGTGATTTCAGGGGTTAATGTTTATTTATTTATTTTTTTCATAACCTTATAATTTAAATGTGTATTTTTGTATGTGTGCCAATTTTGCTAATTTTGTTGGCATTGTATAGTATTATTGTCGTACTCACCATTTGTCTAAATTGAGTGTCATGTGACTCTTCCTGATTTACTTAACATGGAAGTGTTAGTGCCAACGGGATGACAATATGTGAATTCAGATACATGTTAGTGCTCCCGACCATTCTACGACTGGTTACCAGACAAACACGGTAAAAGTGTTACTGTTTTGTACATCCTTTATTTGTTTTGTGTTTTAGTGGTGTTGTGTGTAAAACTCAGTTTTGTTGTTTCTGTTTGTGTCTAGTTTTTACGGTGTTCCATAATAAATAAAAACACATGGAGATCAGTACTGTGGAATTGTGGACTATTTAATAACCAGTGAATAGTTACAAGTGCTGTCAAATCGATTAATCGTAACTATCATAAAAGTTTGTGTTTACATAATATGTATATGTGTATATGTATATATATACACACACAGAGACACATACATATAAATATAATATATATATATATATATATATATATATATACACACACACACGTTATGTAAACAAACTTTTATGTTAGATGCGATTAATCGTGATCGATTTGACAGCACCAAAATAATGCAATCATCAAACATTAATCAGCATATAAATCAAAACTGCCTAATTTTACCGAATGAAATGTCGACCCAGCAAGAGGTATAAGGACTGTGCAGTTTTGGGGGTGTTGATGGACGTGACCTACTCCATCTATGTTTTGATCATCATTCTGATTCCAATATGGATGTAGTCTTTGACAAAAACAAACTTTTTGTTCAAAATGTTGCTTAATTTTTTGAAACTTACCCACATTCAAGTGTTGATAAAAAAAGAATACATGAAGCTAGAATTTTTTTGTTTGTTTGTTTAAATTTTAATATTTTCAGATATTCATACAACAAAATGTTCTGGGGGCCATGAAAGTTTTGTGATGGAAAAATCTGGCAAATCTTGCAAATTCCATAATGTTGATTTTAAATGAGGCTTGACATGTAGAAACAACTTGTTCTTACCCTTCAGACAGGTAAATAGAATGCAGTCTGCCCTTGAGAGATGCTATGTAATCCTCTCTCAGGTTCCTCTCAAAAGACTTGTTAATCAGTGCCAAGAGACGGCCAACATCAATGTCATTTAGGCTGCTGTATCTGTGAAGAGTTAAAATCCTCACATGACATACAGTGGTAAAAGAATTAAGTTCAATCCCATGTGCCGATATATTTTCTGAGACATTTTGAAGAATATTTACTCTGATCTTTTCCTTACAACTATAGTTTTTTGACAACTGCTGTCATATTATGTCTCCAGGACTATTACAATAGCTTTGGGTGAGGAACAGACCGGAAATAAAGCTGTCATTCACGGCTAATCTTTGTCAGGTTTGACGTCATTCATATCAGATGACACAGTGAACACAGCAACTTAAATATTTGTCTCTAAAGGCCTATGGTGTAATTACAGTACTTTACAGGGATATTCAGCCTGACACCTGTGGTATGAAAACTGCTTATTTACTCTTTACTACTTAATGACAGCCTAAAAACTCGGACAAAGCTGATTGTGAAATAGGGAAACCTTGTTTGTACATAGACATTTCTGCAGCAAACATCACTGTAAAATGTTCCATATGGTGGATGGATAGAAATTTGGACTAAAAAAAAAATCATGAAAAGGAAACACTAAAAGAAATAAATCCCTAACATCACATACCTGTGGATGGGATCTCCATTTTTAAACAGGGTGCCTGCGCCTGAAAGACGGATAAAACAATACAGACATGTTTCCTTATTGTCACATTGTGGGTCTAAGAAATACAAACAGTAGAAACATTTCTCTTTTTTACTGGTCAAAGACATTCTGTTATCATTAATCAAACACTTAACCAATAATATTTGACCTAAAATCCACCACATTAAAAAAACAAAAGATGCTTGTCGCCAAGTCGGTGAGCCTTCTTGAAGTCACGTCCTTTGACTTTTATGAGGAAAAAAAAGTAAACACAAGTGTCATTTGTCTTGGTAGGTGTGTGTTTTGTCTCTTATCTCACCTTTATGGCTGAAGAGTTCTGTAAGGAGCGTTCCTGCTGAGGTGAGTACAGCCGAGCTCTCTACCGGCAGCAGGTTGAGCAGCTGTGCAATGGTACTGATGCGCTTTTTCTCCATGTCACTCAGCCATTTCACAGAACTCAGGCCTGGCAAATCTCCAGGCAATGACACTAAACCCAACACCTAAAAAAAACACAAACCATTAATTTAACAAGGAGCACTTTAACCCATGATTTCAAATGTTTATTCATATGTGTGGATTTATATTTGAGAGAAAGAATAATTAAATAGAAAATACTTGGCATCTACATTAATACATGTTGCATGGAACTATAGTTTTTTATCATTTCGACATTTTTTGACAATAATTTACCCACGAGAAGGTATTGACTGCTGCATACCTTCTAGATATGTAGAAATTGTAACACTACCACCTTGTGTTCAGTTTAGGCTACTGAAGCAACAATCATTTCTTGAGCCTGTTTCTCAGGTCTCCCATTAAACTACTCTTTATTGAAATTTATAGTCATGTATTTAGGTAATAAAACCTATATATTTTATAAACTATATGAAAAACCTATTTACAATGCTATGACAATTTTTAAATACATTATGTGTATTGAGATACATAATTGGTTAGTGAAAACTTAAAATATTATTTTACATTTTATAGCATTAGAATGAATAAATAGCATATTATATAGGTGCAATAACAATAAAAATATAAAATACTGGTGCATGTGCACAGATTGTTTATGGTTCACTGAATAAGCATGACATACATTGTTTAAACACTTTCCGATTAAGATCTGTAAAGCTCACTTGGACTTTACAAAATGATCTTTAAAATACAGTATCCTGAAAAAGGGTTTTGCTGTGCAAGTAAACCTACTCCCCAAGGCCTCAATACACACACACACACACACACACACAAATGCATGCCTCCCTCCATTAATAAAATTAGGCTAAGTAATACAATGATTTCTGTTTGATAGATTCACATATTACTCCAACCTTGTGGTTTTGGTTACGGAGCCCCCCTGAGCTGTTCAGGAATATGACTTTCAGGGGCTGCAGTGATTGCGAGATGGCTGCCGTCACCTGGATCGGGCTGAGAACAGAAGAACGGCCACCTTCATCGCGGCCCACTGGACAGACCAGCGGAATGACTCTACAGTCCAGAGTCCACTGCAGAAGAGCTGAGTCCACAACAACTGTGGGACCACTGCTGATAGAGGACACAGAGACAAAGTGTTTTCATGTGAGAGAGAGAGAAAGAAAGGGGAGACTGATGAGTACTAAAATTATGACACCACAGCCCGTTCACACACACTCGTATGAATTCATACGATTTGTCTTAAGACAAGTCATTTTACTCGGCGGCCATCTTTTAAATGCCTCTCGGGCATGCAAGTGCAGCTCCTATCTCTTTGAATGGGGAAACATCAAATTCTCCAAAGCTGTTTGCCAAGCTTTTGATTAAATTTCATATTTGAAATCACCAATGAAATCTGACAACAACTGTCTCATAAATTGTTTCCTAAACGCTCAAATCATGACAAAAAATGGTATTTGACTTCTAACAGCCGCTGCAGTGATGCAATAACTTTACCAATTGCAAATTGGCTCTTATTTAGAAGGCGGGACTTATTCCGCCATATTGCGCATTGCACTTTCTCATATTCAAAATAATTCAAAATAATACGAGTGAAAACCTTCATATCTATCCGAAGATTGGAGTTGTAAAAGGGCCTCTGAACTTGTGTTATTCTATAGTTTTTGACGCAATTAAGCACTATAAGGTGAACTGACAACCGAATTTAGCTGCAGTGTGTACGTGCCACTAGTTTCAGCCTCAGATGTCACACCCACGGACTGTTGGCTAAACATCTGATGCATATGAAACACTTCAGGATATTCAAAGTCGTCATCTGGTTGGTTGAATTCTACAGGGTGTCTGGGAGACGTGTGTGTTGCGTTCTTTAACGGTCCGCCTGGAAACAAATGCTGTGACACCAAACCCCCTCGTGGAAGAAGGACACCGACATGTTTACAACTGTGACAACGAGCGCTTTCCAGGATCAACTAAACTCTGGGTTTTCAAAAGTATAAGAAGTTCACGGCTCCACTGTTGCAGTAAACTTGCACAACATTCTTGAATGAATAATTTATTAGATGTTATGCCGGTCTGTTATTGTAGGGACATTGACTTTCCATTTTCACGCCCGTAAACATGACGCGAAACAAAACGAACTGTGATTGGTTGCATTACATGTCAATCCTCTTGGGTGGTCCTTGGTCAATGAAAGCTTTGATAGAGTCAAGACCTTCTGCCGTCAGTCTGAATGTCTGGCTACATGAGACTAGAATATAACCGACTTTAAAGCAAAGAGCGCAATTTAAAGCGGCAGTGTGCGTGAATAAACAGAACGTTATCGTGCGTTGGAGTGGACTCTAATAAAGTATATCGCTCTTGGTGTGAACGGGCCTTAAAGTGGCTGCTAAACCTGCTCTTATCCTGAGGGTCCTGCAGTTGTAAAAGGGCCTCTGAACTAAAGAAGGGCATCACATTGGCTGAGTTGTGCTGAAGTGCTTCTGTTAAAGCCTGGCAATGTTTCACCATCACAGTCCTGGCAAGGGAGGAATTAGTCCCAGTTTTGGTGCTGTCCTCTTCCTCCATCTCAGGAGGCAATCCCATCACCACCACAACCTTCATATCCATCCGCTGCAGGAATGAGAGCCCAAAGGCCAGGCTCTGAACCATCTCACGGCTATCAAACACTGATGTGTCAACCTGAGGACAATACAAAAATCAGCTTCAGATGTCTATTTGAAATGTCATGACCCCAAAGAACAGCTGTGTAGATCACCTGCCATCGAAATGTAAAGATCAAGTGCAAGGTTCTTACAAAATAACTACAATACAACAAACATAGGCTAACTGTTATTTATAATTCAGACTACCAATTCAGAAAGAGTCAGCTTTTTTTAGGGCTATTAAGAGATCACATATCTGTAGCGTATAGCAGCCTACCTAATTAGGTTAATTTAGTTTGACCAGTGATCCTGAAATAGAAAAAGGCTTCAATTGTCTGCAGAGTCAACAATCCAACAGAAAGGATCTGTACACTCGTGCACAATTTGAGCAGCAGCATAGACTAGATGGCCAAGTCTTCAAATAAAACGCCCAAATTTGGCTTCTGATTAAACCCAGGTACATGCCATTTGAAATAATGAGACTATTTAAACAATATATTTAAATGAATTCTTTTTATTTAAATAATATATGAATAATATAGGCCTATGTATAAGGGTCATTGATGAATAAGGTTTTTAAAAGTGTAAAAAAAACATAATGGAGATATAATTAATTTCGTGTTTTTTATAATTAATTAAGTTTCATTAAGTGTTAACAATGAGATTATGTGGTTTTTATAATCAATTAACACTGCTTTTGTAATTTTTTACAAGATTTGTCACCAAAAAAGTCATTCGATTTAACCAAAATTTCGGTTTTACCGAATGACACTTTTAGTTATACCGAATCACAATATTTTCAAACAATGCTAACAGGCTGATATCAAACATTTTATATTTAGTACAAGTTTTTAAAATATTACAACATTTTCCATTTTATAGCGATCGTTTTATAGCGATTGTACCGAATGACCTGATGTTTCGGGTATGAGCAAGTGAAAACATGAATTTTTCAAATAGTTAAGAGAGAGTTAGTTACTTTGCTTCACAACCATGTGGTCCTTTGCAGGTGTCTGAATGATGTCACATCCTGTCACATGATATTAACCACATGACTTGATCCAAAATGGTCCCTTTATATTGGTTATAAATCAACATTGACATCAATGAAATTCATTTTCCCAGACATTCTTTCTCAAAACAAAGCAATGACTTCTACACATAATTTTAATACCATTTTGCACTATGTTGATATATGATGCTATAAAATCATGCCAGAATAAAAAATATGTACATTTATTACATTTTAAGATATTTTAATCACAAATGAAAACACCTTTGGACGGTTAAATCAAATGACTTTTGATCCTTCAAAATCTTACAATACCTTTATATGTAGCAAAATATAATTAAAACCTTTTGGATTCAATAAAAGTGATCTAGTTGTACTACCTTACATACTTTGGATATCATATCTTTGTTTTTATTATTATTAAGGCCTTTAGACCAAAAAAAAAAAGACCCATAAATATGTAATATATAGCCTACTTAGATTTATTATTATAATTATATAATTATATAAAATAATTAATAAATATAATTATATATTATAATTATAAAAAAAATTAATTAAAATAAGATAATGTAATATAGTAATTCATCAAAATTGCTTTCGTTCATGTATATTCTCACTCTATGGTCGCAGGACACGCACCTCCAGGACCGCAAACGCTGGAGATAAACCAGCCCGCTGAAAGTGTGTTAGCCAGTACCGAGCCTCCCGTGGATCACCTCCAATTTGATTAAGAAAAGCCTTGACATCTCTGTAGATCAGAGTGCGGTTAGACCAGACGTTGAGCTCACTCGGGGTGGTGTTGTTGAGGAGCTCCTGCTGGGTCCACGCTGGGGCTTTGCTCCACTGTCCCGCAGCACTGGCTGATCTCATGCGCTGATTCACTGTGACTAGTCTCCGCTGATGATGAGCGCTCCTCTGCTGACTCAGGGCTGACGGTTTCGTCCAAAACTGGCCAGCCATGGCCATGGCCCTGCAACCGGACGAACCGCTGTTGACTTTGGCCATGAATTGTGCAGAGGAATCTAATGGCCCCCGAAAGCTTTACCTTTAGCTGACCACAGGATTTGCAGGGGTGAATATGGTCCAGGCGGGGCCATGTGGCTGAATCAGCTGTCAGGAGCCCGCTTCCATGGAGCTCCTGTGGTATGCAAAGAGAACAAACTAAAATCTTTCTAAATCTAACACATTTAATTAAATGCAAATATTTAATAGTTTGTAGTTTATAAATTAAATAAAGTTTTTAAATTTTAGCGGCATCTAGCGGTGAGGTTGCGAATTGCAATATAGAGAAGCTACCATGGCCAACACAGGACAAATAAGTCATTGCATGAGACAACAGGGTTGTTAAGTCTGACGTCACACGGCAGCGCTTCCGGGTCCAAATGCTCTTTCTCATAAAATGACAAATGGTGCTAATATTCACACACGATGTGGTGTAATACTACAAAAAAATTATAATTATAACCTTTATCTCCATACCAAAATCCCAGATGGCCAGACAGTGATTCATCTTTTATAAATCGTTAAAATATTAATGTCTGTGATGCTGTGAGCACGGAGACTGTTGTGTAGACTGTAAGTATTTTAAATGTTTAACTTTTTAAAATGATTGATGTTTAATATGAATAAATAGCGCTCATAAATGGCCGTCGATGGCATTCTCAAGTTAAACAAGTCGAGACTTGGACCTGAAAACAGCATTCCTTGCGTGACGACTTAAGCGGACAGAGAGTAGCTAGTCAATCAAATGCGCTCTAGAGCAGTTTGTCCATTTAGGGCTACTGTAGAAACATGCCAGCGCAAAATGGTGACTTAACATGGAAAGGGACCCGTGGTGTATGTAGATAGAAATGGCTCATATAAGGTAATAAAAACATAATGGTTCATTATGTAAGGTCTTTATACACCACTCAAAACATAGTTATGTACATTATATTGCATTTCTGTCAATAAAATTTACACATTGCACCTTTAAAATAAGAGGGTACATTTTTTTTTTTTTTTTTACATTTACAGTATACAGTACAGTATCTTTTTTACGCATTTACAGTAGGAGACTTGGTGGATCCAAAATGGTCAATATTCATATTCATGCATTTTATTCATATTTCATGTTAATAAGTTATGGCTTATCAATATTACTTTTGATTTCATATATTCATGTACTCCTTTATGGTTATTCTTCTATGCTTGCTATATTCAATTGTTCTTCAAAGTGTTCCAATGTGACAGGTCATGATGACACGTTTGTGGTTAGATATTGGACACCTGCCAAGTAGCCTACCGCAAAAGCGATGTTTTCGGAATTAGTTGCTCATTTGAACTCGATGTACTTTTGTATCAAAATATGTCCATTTCTATTCCTGCTGACATGTGATAATGTAAGATCTGCAAAATTCCCTTAAGGGTGTCAAAACAACCCCTATATCTATTTTCATCTATTTTTGACATCTGACCAGTCTATGACATGATGGATAAATCCATTTGGCCTTTTTTTATTAGACCAAAACATAAGTTTGAGTAGGATGTAAGTTTCCCTATGCTAATGGTATAAAACGGACTGGGTCTTTGATAGTTTAGCTTTTTCTTTGCTTTTCTTTACTTCTTCTTTGCTCTTTTTGCTTCTCGCATCTCTTCTGCATCGTCTGCTTCTGCTTCTTCTCTTCTATCTCTCATTTCATTCTGCAAATGTCTTAATTTTGTTCCTTCTTTCTGTATATTCTTCATCATCTATTAGATATCATACTCTGGATTTTATTATTAACTATTAATTACTTAATGAATTTGTTTGTCTCTATAATTTTTAATTAATAAATTTGCTATTCCTTATTCAAATTTGATCTCTGATATAATCATTGCTGGACTGCATGGATCTCATTTTCTCAAGTTTTTGCATCAAGACTTATGTGGTGAAATTAGCTTAATGTCAGGAAATTGTCAGATCAGATGTATTCATTTACTTTTGTTTGATGTCTCATCTTTAGCTGTCTAGTTTGTAGGTCAGCTTCACAGCCTATTACATTATTTGCTAAGTATGTCCATATAATATGTCAAACAGAAAGGAGCATAAGGAGTCTTATACTATAGGCCATATGAATTCAACTCGAAAGCTGGTATTTCCCTCAAGAATCCTCTGTTTGTCCGTCAGGAGGGTAATCTGATGATGCTGCTGTCAGTGAGAGCTCCATATGGCGCCAAACACTCACTGACCTGGATTTCCTCACTTTCTCGGTCCACAAAAATCTCCACACAAATCTGTTTAAACTCCAGTGGTTTAAAACCCAGCCTCACAGCAAAGCAACTGAGGATAAAATTTTGATAGTTTGTACATGTTTTAATAATACAGATCGATATAACAACCTAGAGGGCTTCCCCATGTGCAACTAAATGTGTATCATGAAATTATGATTTGAAAGTTCAGTAACGGGGGCTTGTGGAACCATGCGTAGGCCTATTAATTGATGTGTAATCCTTTGACAGCAGTTGCAGAGATTTAATCTTTGAGGCTTTACAGCCAACCCCAACGAAATGAATTTAACAGTCTGTTTTGAGTATACAAAGACACATGATGAGTTTTATCAGGAGGGGCTAGGAAATAAAAATTTAAATGTATTAATAGATTTTATTGTAATAAGGAACATAATTATTGACATATCCTATCCACCTTATTCCTGACTATACTGCGTTTCGAATTATGGGTTGCACTTCCGGTTTGGGGAACTTCCATTTAAAAAGACTGAAACGAATCGCGAATCGTTACAAATCCGGTTGCCCTACAAATAAAGCTTATCCGTCAGTTTGACTGAATGAGCTGTCAATTTTTCTTTCATGTTTTATTTTCAAACATCATGGGAATAACGTAACGCTTGGTATTTTAACGTAACATGTTATAACAAGAATATCTATGGCAAGAGCTCTTTTTAGTCGTTGCTTTCTATCCTCGTGATTATTTTCTTTTGTCCCTTTGCATACCGCTGTAATAGTATGAAAAAGGACAACATATACTGCACATTTGTGGTCTGTTCTCCCGATATAATTTACAATATATCCCATTAATAATTCACTGGAATGCACGAAGAATCTCTCGTTTTTCTCCTCAAAGCCTCACGTCTCTTTCCAGGTTTGTTTTCACAGGTAAATGCAATTTATTATCTGTAAAAATGATGGAAATCACTTTGAAATAGTATCACGCAATGCTGAAGTTCATGAACAATTTTTATTAAGGCAACGTATATCACATAATACAGATATATATCACTATAGTTATATTTAACCCGTCCGTTATTGCTGAGGAAAGAATTGCGCTTTTTCATGGCCTGTTGAAAGTACCTTGTTGATGCTTTTAGCTTTTACACGTTTAAATGTCCTTTTGAAGGGTGAGTAGAATAATCATGTCATCTCGTTGTACCCAGTTTTGAAAAAAAAACGTATTATTGCGTTCATAGAGCGAGCCTTTCACTGACTGTTTAGCTTAACGGAAGTTACACCCATAATTCGCGCAAAGCATCATGGGGCGTAGGAATAAGGTGGATTAAAACAGTATAAAACATCAAGATTAGAACTAAGGGAAAGGCATTTGTTTGGTTAAGACAGAGAAAGGAAGAGAAAGAACAAATCACAGCAGGCAAAGCTACTGCTGAAAGTACTTCTTAAATAAATAAAAAATAACCTTGCCATTTTATGTAAATGTAATGAGATAAGAGTTGAAGGTAGCTTTTGACAAGAGTTTGCAAGTGGCAAAGAGAAGAAGTCTGTAAGAGGCTTCTGTACGGTAATATACTAAATTACGGTAATCTACACAACTAATTAGTTATCTATATTACTCTGAAACATCCCAGATTTACATCAGATTCAAGTTACCAATACTTTTGTTCAAGATTTGCATCATAAAGAGTCTTTATTTCCATCACCACATCAACTGAGAACTGATGGTATCAGTCCAGTTTCTCGCTTTAATTAGTGTAGGAAAAGAGGCCAAAGCTGGACCTCTGTATCTGTATTTTCAAGGTTTAAATAAAAAGAAAAGTGTCCTAACCTTCTGTACACTGTAAACCCTAATGCTTAAAAAAATTATTGGTTTGAGTAGGACAAACTTAAATTAAACAATTTAGTTCAGTCAAATTAACTTTAATGAGTATTTAGCACTTTCTTTTTCTTCCAAGTTCACAGAACTGATACATTTTAAGTACACTGAACCGTTTAATTGTTTTGAGTTTTATGAACTTATTTCTTACATATTACATGATAATTTTAAGTTAAATGTATGAATTAGTGTACTCAAACATTACAAGTTAGAACAATTCAAATTTATAAAATAAAAATCTGCCAGTTCTGCTTACTTAAACCTTGAATTTCTTAACTGAGTTTTGCAACTTATTCGGGCTTACAGTGTATAATCACCTTACTACTCTTGCGCTTCTCCCTCATTGTGTTCCCAGTATTTTCTCTTGCGTTTTCTCTCTGCCATGACCAAGGCACCAAAGACAGTCACAATCACAGTAGCAGTGATGACTAACACAGTAACGGTCTCAGCCACACACAACTGGCTGTCCACCCAAGCCAAAGAGGCTCCAGCAAGCTGCCAGGGCTCCCGACAAGTTACGTTGTGATAGTCGTCCACAAGGAGGTGCCGCACACTAAGCAGCTTGGTGAAGACACGGTGCAGGTCGCAGTCACAGTTCCACGGGTTCCCAGCCAACTGCAAGTGTGTAGCAGCTGTGTGCAAGCTCAGGAATGTCTTAAAGTTCAGGTGTTCCAGATGATTCCCCTCCAAGCCCAAAAGAGAAAGACTGTGTAATGGTGCTAGTGCATTAACCTCGATGCGAGAGATGTTGTTGTTCCCCAGGAGCAGAACTTCCAGTCCGGGCAGCATGGTGAGAGATCCGTCTCTCACAACACCCAGGTGGTTTCCTTGGAGGTAAAGGTGGCGCAGGCGGGACAGGCCACGGAACGCGCCGGGTTCAACAGATTGGATACGATTGTGCCTGAGGTCCAGCTTCTCAAGGTTCTCCAGATGTTCTAGGCCTGGAGGTTTCAAAAGCACCAGTGCATTGTGGTCCAGCCGCAACTCACGCAGAGAAGACAGGTTCTCCGAGAAATTAGGAGGGATTTGAGTGAGGTTGTTACGACTCATGTCTAGCTTCTCCAGAAAGGACAGAGAGAAAAAAGCCTGTGGGAATCAGACATTTGGGTAAATGTATAAGTCTCGTAACTCAGATCAAGATTAGACAGTGCAACTCCCAACTGACAAAACCAAGCTACGTTCTTCAAAATGAATGTTCCAAAAGGGGGCTTTTGAAGCAATTCCATTTAAGAAGCAGTTTGGCTTGTAGAACAGTTGTTTTCTTAGTGTAAAGAACAATGTAATAATCTGTATAACCTTTTCCCACTAAATAAAGGTTCTTTATTGGCATCGATGGTTTCATAGAACATTCATGGAACCTTTAAATTCCACAAAACATTCTTCAGATTTTTAAAAAATGGTTCTTTTAAGAACTGTTCACTGAAAGGTTCTTTGGAGAACCAAAAATGGTGGTTCCATGAAAACCCCTTTTGGAACTTTTATTTTTAAGAATGTAAAGAACCTTTTGTGCAATGGAAAGGTTCCTCAATGTCAATAAAGAACTTTTATTTTTGAGTGTGTATATGGATTGTATAAATGGTCTTACCTGCGTATGAAGAAACTTGATGCTGCTGTCCGAGAGCACTAGAATACGCAAAGACCAAAGGCCAGCGAAAGCTCGACTCCGGATCTCCGTAAGCTTGTTTCCTCCCAGGTCTAGGAGCCAGGTGCCGTGGGGAAGTCCATGTGGGATATCCTCAAACCCCCTGGCATGGCAGTCCACCAGGTCTGAGTGTTCATAGCACTGGCAGAGGTGACTACACAGTCTTGAGCTCCTCGACGGAGACAGAAAGAGTAAAAGCATCGCTACGGACGGCAACATGATGAGATGACAGATTCAAGAGAGCTACCTGGAGCTTTACAAAACGTGAAATGTTTGTCCAAGACGTCGATTAACGAATCCTCAGCTTTCTACAGAAGAGGAACGAGATCTCTGAACATTCCATAAATGTTTCTGTAAGCTACTGAGACTGAAAAACAGACTTTTACAGATCAGCAGAATATTCGCAGTCTGCAGGGCAGCTGAAATGTCTGTCAGAAGCATTTAATCGCCTTAAAACCATATGCGACTCAATTCTGTTTTTCCCCCACACGGTCACAACGCAATAAACACAGTTAAAAAATCTGTACTGCTAGTAGTAGCCGACAAAGAATGCGTGAAACAGTTATTGTTATATTCCTTTTCTCCACTAAATATACGGCAAAAAAAAAAACGTGGTTCTTGTCTATAACAGCGTTCTTTCTCCTACTCCAGCTCCACACCAAAGACAAGCAGCGCACTAGTGATGGGAGGACAGACTCATTTCCACGAATCGGTTCTTTCGAACGGATTGTTTTACTTTCAAAGAACCTGTTAAAAACAATAAGCGATTCTTTTACGTTCTGACCCAATCATATTAACATAATGCTCTAAAACGTTCCAATATAGATGTATGTATACGTACAAATTGCTGTTTATTGCAATTGAATTTGTGATGATTATTTTTTTCAGTTAGTTGCGGCCATGATTTAGCTAAAAAAAAAGGCCAATTTAGAATATGAATATAACTTGCATTAAGCCGTAGCCTACTAACACCAGTGTGCTTAAAATTTTAATAATTTTTTTATTTTATTTATTAAAATCGTATGAATTAAAATATAGCTACATATTACATTGATTTAGCAGACTTTAAGCGTCTGCTAATTTAGTAAAGAATTAAATAAGTCGTATAAACATTTAAACAAACAGAGCGATATTTTTAACATTTAATCCATTTCAAACGATTTACAGGAAAGATTTGGCTGAAAGGAACAATTTGTGCACTCAGAAGGGCAGCTGTCACATTTGGTCATCATAATCCAATACTTTTTCAAACCACGGCTATCCTTGTATAACCTACGTTGCATTCTCTCTTTACTTAAAATAGCTTTATAATTCCCTAGAATTCAGTGTCCAATGCGATTTTATTACGCACAACAATCTGCCAATTCCTGATGTCTAAATTTAGAAATATGTCGTCAATGTCAGCCGTTACAATAGGCTCATCTAAGACATTTATTATATAACACAGAATTAATCCCCAGAATTTAGTCTCAAACGGATTTTTAAAGACGCTAGGGGATTACGCAAAGGCTTCACCGTTTTTATGTCATTGTGAAGCGTGACGGAGCAGCCGTTTATGCCGATTTAAAGAGACAGTACAACCCAAAATATTGTTCTCACCCACGTTATTAAATACCCATAGCCTATACGAGTTTCTTTTTTTTCTCCGTGGTAAATAAGTTATGCATCCCTCAATCACCATTCATTTTGATTATATGGCAAAATAAAGAAGTACAATTAAATAAATAATTCCCATGAATCTTGACTGAGATTAACAGTCCCTAACATTCTGTCTAATGTTTCTTTTTGTTTCAAGTACAAAACCCCCACGCTTGTTACATCCGGGTGAACGTGCCAGCCTCATTGCTGGGGTTATGCCTACATACTAACCTTCACTGCAAACTAAAGTGGCCCAACACGAGGTGCGATGGGGGTCAGGGGCAGAAATACGAGATCATGTGTGATTAAATAATGCATACAATTTGTACATGAATAATGGAAAAACCTTCAACATCAATGATTCATTCCAGTCAACTGCATGTCCTGGCTGCAAATATTCATTCAAACTCATTAAACAATGGCAAGTGATCCCCTTTGATTCCCTGGGAAAACGAGTCACTAGCTTATTCTGTCCCCATTACATGACTAAAGAAGAATATGGGGTTACGACTGAAGAGACAATGGCAGACAACCAGTTGACACAAACCATTTTTATAGGCTAACAGTATATAATTTATATAGAATTTTGTATATAATTATATAAAAATAGTACTACCCTCATCTGAAGTAAAAAAAAAGTTAAATATTCAAGAATAAAAGAACACTTGAACCAAATTTGTACGTAATTATAAAATAAAAGAGGGATACAAACAAGACAGTGGGATTTTTCTCTTTTTTTATTTCTTCATTACTATTTAAAAATAAAAAATAAAATACTGCGAAAGAAACCTATAGGCGAACAGCAACCTCGTTAACACACAGCGATATAAACTGGCATGCAACGTGGATGCCCATCACAGCTTGGCGCCACTGCCTGAGCCTCCAACAGGCTACGAGGTTCACGAGGCTGGGACGGGGAGGATTTCGGCCTTGAGACGTACCCCCCTGTCCCAGTCTCTTAACATGGCAAGATATCACTTTAACATTTCCTTTTCCCAAAAAGGTGGTTACAAATATTCCTGTTCGGAAAAGAAATCAGTCCTTTCGCGAGAGATGAGCAAGATATGAGCCGTCTTACGCCGACACATATCTAAAGAAATATGACCGTCGCTGGAGTAACGAAGGAGTGCAAGAAGTCAAAGAGAGGTGCGAGTCTCTCATTGGTCACTGCATGTACCCTTCCAGTTTGGATGTGTTTGAAAATAATAATATTAATAATAATAATAATAATAATAATAATAATAATACAAACAAACATTGCATCATAGAAAATGGTCCCACTATGGAAGAGGTATTCAAAATGGCAAGTACAGGACCAATACGGAAGAAAATGACAACATAATATACTGCCAAGTAGTCTTGGCTCTCCATTTCCCTCTTGGTCATCTGCACCTGGAGCTGAAGAGAGACGACATGACCACGGTCTACAAGTAAACTGAAAGGATGCTTACAGCACTCAAGAGTGTTACTCCTTCGTCCATCACTTAAAAAGTGACATAAAAGTAAAAAAAAAAAGAAAAAAAAAAAAAAAGTTTTATATAAAAACAATGCTTCAGAAAATGAGATGTTGGGTAGATGCTAAGTGCTATTAAATTTCCCATACTGCGCCTTCAGCCCTCAATCAACCTAAACCTACAAAAATAAACCCTGCATGTGCAGCTAAAGAAATCAAACAATAGTTATCCAGTCTGAGGGGCTTTATAACTTATAGAAAATAGTTTTTGTTCCACCCTTACAAACTTTGTGCCACATTTTTTTAGTGGTAGAAAGGAAGATCATGGATTTGCACATAAAATGTGATTTTGTTTTGAACAGAAAATGTGTTTTTTTGGTGGCTAATCACATAAGATGAGACAAACATGTGGGTTACTTGATGACGGGAGGCGGGGAAAAAAAAGGAGATCCAGCAGGGTAGGTTCGGTGGGTAAGTGATGTTGGAAAGGATGTTTTCTATATGAAATGATATTCAAAGACAGCACTCTATTTTTGCCCTCTCTTTTGTCTGTGGAAGCATTTTTTCTCTTCAGATGTTCAGGACCGTCATCCCTGCTCAAAACGCTGAGTATCAGCTATCTCAACCTTTGTCTGGCGATTGGTTTGAAAAAAAAAAAAAAAAAAAAAAAAAAACCCAACAACATCAGAAAATATTAATTTAAAACAAACAACACTTCCTTTGTCAGCATATTGTTTCCTCTCTCTGAGCCTGGGCTCATGATGATAAAGCAGAGTCCTTCTGTGTTTGTTGAGCTTGCTGTGAATGCGGCACTGATTTTTGGCTCTCCACATCCCGAAAATGTTTCTCGACCTGTGGACAGAGAGAACAAAGGTTAGAACAGTAAAATACCTCACATAAATATAATTACTATGTTATTTTATCAACAAGATATTTATAAGACCTTCGTTCATCTTCGTAACACAAATTAAGATATTTTTGATGAAATCCGAGGGTATCTGATCCACACATAGGCAGCAACGACATTACACCTTTTGAAGTCCAGAAAGGTACTAAAGACATCGTTAAAACCGTCGACGTGACTGCAGTGGTTCAACCTTAATGTTATGAAGTGACAAGAATACTTTTTGTGCGCAAAAAACAAAAAAATAACGACTTTATTCAACAAATTCGTTTCTCCCCTGTCATACTGCTATGCTGTTTTCGTTGCAGAGCTTCCGTGTTTACGTCCGAACGCCGACTCAGTATTGGCCGGCTCCTGCGTCAGCATTACAGGCCAATACTGAGCCGGTGTTCAGATATAAAGTCATTATTTTTGTTTTGTTTTTTGCGCACAAAAAGTATTCTCGTCACTTTATAATATTAAGGTTGAACCACTGTAGTCACGTTCACTATTTTATCAATGTCTTTAATACCTTTCTGGACCTCAAAAGGTGCAGTGTCGTTACAGCCTATGTGTGGATCAGATTTCATCGGATGTCATCAAAAATATCTTAATTTGTGTTCTGAAGATGAACGAAGGTCTTACGGGTTTGGGACGACATGAGGGTGAGTAATTAATGACAGAAATTCCATTTTGGGGTGAACTAACCTTTAAGGAGTACACTATCTAGACATTATAGTCTCAAATGTAATTGATGGACTAAAGCTCACCAAAGACACTCTTTAAAAGCTTTTTTTCCCCCAAGGGTCTTAAACTCAGTAACCACAACAATTATTCATTCTCATAAACGGGGCTGAAACAGGTTTTAAGAAACATGTATACTATAAAAGTTTGGGGTCGGTAAGATTTTTAAATCCCCCTGTGGTGAAAATCAAGTTTTTAATGTTGTTTATATGTCTACGTGGTGTTTTTAATTTACTTTAAGCCAAACCATGTGCAAATTCATCAGTCAACACCATTGCTGAGCATTTTCTCCTTAAAACTGCAGTGTACCAAAGAATCTCAAAAACGCGGTATGAAACTGCCCCTGTTTCCTACTGTCACAAACATGTAACCAATCCCGTCAATGTGTGGGCTGGGGCTTTTCCTATCAATCATGCTCTGTGGGCATTTTAACACAGGCCCAGTTTCTTTCTCTCTCTCTCTCTCTCTCTCTCTCTTCTATATATGTCTTAATATCTATATGGAAACCATAATACATCTTTTTCAGGACTATTTGACAAGAAATCATTTTTAATGTGTCCTTGCTAAATTAACTTAATTTATTAAAAATAAATAAATAAATAAAAAGATAAAAAGTACTGACCCTAAACTTTTGAATACTAGTGTACAATGCAGTGCAGAGGTGAGATGACTTACTATTTTCCGCACGTGGCTTAAAGCGCTGCCCTCTTTGCCTTTACAGTTGTCCACTTGGTATGGCGGACTGATGACCACATCATCCATCACTATGATGTTCTTCTCATGCCATTTGCAGTCTTTGATGCTGCGGATGAAGACAAGAAAGTTAACAATTCATTCTGTTCAAGGCACAGATGCTTGATATATTTCATATCTCTTAAACAAATTATCCATAATACTGAGGATCGTTCACCATAATAAACAGAGCTCTAAAGCAAAACATATAGATCCAGAAATCAGTTTAAATTTTTATAGGCTGTGACCAGTGTTGAATTACTCTAAAAAAGTAATTAATAGCTACTAATTACACCTTCAGTGTACTAATTACTCTCTCTAAAAAGTATTGCATTACTTATTACTACCAATTACTTTCTAAATTCCATATCAACCCCAATACAAGGACAGACATAAAACTGTTAATTCTTAAAAAATAAAAAAATAAAAAAATAAAATAAATAAACATAAAAAAAAAATATATATATATATATATATATATATATAAATTATAAATGTATATAAAACTGCATAAATTATTCTCAAACTGGCCAAAGCATTTACATTTTAAATTACCTTTAAAAAAAACTTTTAACATTAGACATTACATTTTTGATGTTAAATCCACTATTGTTTTATATAGGATTGTTCTATAGTCTGTACAGTATTTAATGCAATTACACCAGAAGTAACGAATTACAGAAAAATGAAGAGTAATCCCTTACTTTTTCAAGGGAAAATTAAATACTTATTGAGGAAAAGCCCAAAGATTAGCCAACTGAAAGTGAACATATGAATTCAAATCCCACTTACGTTTTATGAATGGTCTGGAACAGCTGTTGACCCTCTACAGAGACACCAGCACTAATTGCATAAGCTTGCGACAACTTATCTTCCTTTTCCGCCCGTGCTCTATTCACAAGCTGAAAACAGCAACGGCAAAATAAAAAGACATGAAATATAAAGTCGTTTTTTACACCTTTCTTAATCATAGATTATTAGATAGCAAAAGAAAATGGGACATCATTTGGGCTCACCTTGCTAAAATTGAGAGATGCTAATGGGGGAGGAGTTTCAGCACGGTCACTGATGATGTCCACTTCGGACACATAGGCCAAGTTAACAAGCACCACATCGCTGAGGTTGGGTTTACCGCTGGACGGGGCACATTCTGATAACACGGGTCAAGGTAGTTGTTTGGCAAAGGTGTATTTATTAAAGCAATGTATGAGAGAGAAGCCCCCTAGATAGGTACTTTCATGGGATCAATGCTGTGTATCAGCTGTAAGCCCTACTTTGTGTATTTCTCCACTCTAGTTTCATGTTTAGCCTCTCATGTTAACAATCAGGATAAAATGACATGTCTATCACTTAGGAGATGAGCATCATGGTGGAGACTACTTACAAACATGACAGAGTGCAATCAGATATGAGCCGTATTCAAACGAGGAGTGAGCGAGGACAGGACAACCTGTCACTCAAATGACATCACAGCAAGAGCAAACCACAACCATTCAATGATCCTATGAAGCCTACATTTTTTCTTGTTCAAGAAGCTGTTTCAATCGGATACAACAGGGAAAAAATAGACTAATCGCAACTTCCATTTCACGCCGACTTTAGATGTATTCAGATATTTTTGAGATGTTTAATGATTTAAACATTAAAATCAACACCGTCTTCAAGCCTTCATAAACCACTCAGTTCTATAAAACAAGCATACCTGATGGTTTTTCAGATGTGTTATTTAAACAATTCTTTTTTTAATACTTAAAACAAGAAGAAAACCGAAGCAGCAAGCTAGTGATATCAGCAAATTTGACATCACTTAAAGGATTAGTTCAATTTCAAATGAAAATTACCCCAAGCTTTACTCACCCTTAAGCCATCCTAGGTGTATATGACTTTCTTCTAGTATTCCGTTTTCAAATTACAAAAAAAAAAAAAAAAAAAAAAAGGAACTGGCGTCGCGTCAGTTAAGCTTTTTCCGTAAGTTGAATAGGGAAGGCGTAGGACGTAGCGTAAGCTTTTTGAACTGCGAGAGTTTTACACTTTCTTCGTAAGTTGAATACGGAAGGCGGTCTGGCAGAAGCTAGATATTTTAACTTGTTAAATATGGGTATTTCTTTACACAAACGCATCGCTTCGCTTCAGAAGGCCTTTATTAACCCCCTGGAGCCGTGTGGAGTACACGTTTATGATGGATGGATGTGGATGGAGACACTTTCTTCAGCTCATACTCATTGATCGCACTCACTGCCATTATAAAGCTCGGATGCGTCAGGATATTTATTAATATAACTCCAATTGTGTTCATCAGAAAGAAGAAAGTCATATACACCTAGGATGGCTTGAGGGTGAATAAAGCTTGAGCTAATTTTCATTTGAAAGTGAACTAATCCTTTA
Organism: Ctenopharyngodon idella; assembly: GCF_019924925.1. Lineage (NCBI taxonomy): Eukaryota > Metazoa > Chordata > Actinopteri > Cypriniformes > Xenocyprididae > Ctenopharyngodon > Ctenopharyngodon idella. Next base: position 22,612,277 of record NC_067222.1, read on the forward strand.
AGCTGTCAATTTTTATTTCACGGTGACTTTAAATAATCAAATGATTGTGCTTCATTTAAATAACCTTTAATGCAGTTTGTCTTACTATGCATTTTCAGACCAAGGACCAAAGTGAGCTTCTTTTGGTGATGGTTATTCACGATCATTCATTGGAAAACTAATGCAATAGCTGGCTGAGCTAAACATCTGAAGAGCTCTGACAACGAAATCAGTCATATACTCCCTATTTAGTGCAGGTGTTTAAAGGCTTCTCAAACGAAGTATTTTATCACATAGTGAGTGTTATTCTAATGCTCAACAGGAATGGCAGCATTTCAGGCGGTTAGCAAGCAAACCACGGAACTCAGCATTGATAAAACAATTGCACTTATAAAAATAGAGCACAGTGCATGGGAAAAATTATATAATTTGTGTTAAAACGTAGTAAAATGCTTAATTTAGATGTACACAGCACAGTTATTGCAAGCGCGTTATGTGTCAGGCAGAGACTGGGATGTTAGCGTTCAGGCTAGCTGCCACCCCCTAAGCACGCATGCGCAGATATTTGTATGGCAGAGCAGCAGTGCTGTAGTTGACAGCCTACCCATCCTCATCACTTCCGTTATGGCTTAAGGACTGCAGTTCAAAAGATACTGCAAATAAACGCGCTAAAACCCTTTAGTTTAAGTGAGAAGCATCAAAGTTTTAATAGTTGGATTTATATGACTTTTCTATGACCTTTCCAGTCTTTTGAGATTACTGGATAATGACGCTAATTCGCTAAAGAATCATTCACACCGATTCGTGAACCGGTCGACTGAGTCAAAATGATGTCTTTTTGAACGCTTTTCTTTCTCTAAAATCTGGAGGTTGCCAACAAAATAAATAAAGGAGATTCTCCATATATTTATAATACATATGGCATTTTATATTTATGGTGGTGGAAAAATGATTAAGAATGTGCAAACATGACAAATGAACATACATTAAAATTACATAAGGACAATAATGAAAATGGTTAACCATATATTTTTGGGATGTTTTGTCACTTTTCTTCATAGTTTGATACATAGAAATTTACAAAATTGAGAAATTAATTTAAAAATATTTTAATTACTCATAAAATAAAACACCGCTACCAGTAATGTAACCTACAGAAAGCTCCAGCGAACTGATTCAAAAGATTCGACTCACTGGGATGAATCAAAATCCCCACAACGAAAAGAATGTCAATCAGACATCACCCCAGCGCGTTTCAAGTTCCACACGCTCTACAGAAATGAGCAAAATATACCAATAAATACAAAATATAGAGCATAACTAGACAATTATATATTCGATACGGCATTTGCTATATTAAAGCGTGCTTTTAAAATATCTGATATTTCAAGGTGTTCTATAAACAAGAGCAGTATACTTATTATTCGTCGTGTTAAAACACCATATTGGAGCTAAATTTAATGTGCGAGTCCAAATGACATCGAGAGGATGTATTACACTCGCACGCTACGAACTAAAGAGCACGAGTAAAATCTAATACCCAATCGGAGATTCAAATGCACACCACCTGACTCAGCATGCGCTAAACACGGAAGCGAACGCAGAGTGGACTGACTTCACCGTGGTGAATATACCTTTGGCATACCCGCAGACCAGGCCTCTTGCAGTTGTGGATCCTGACGATTCAATGACAAGCTGAGACGATAAAAGGATACTCAAAGTCAGCATCTTGGACGGGTAGTCAAAAGCGACGACCTCTCCTTGCAAGCGCTGCCCCAGGCAGGTGAGGCAGGAGACTTGGCTCCCGACGCTGAAATACTCCCCTGGTCCAGGAGCCGCCATCTTCTCCGCCAGGAAACAGGAGCAGTCGCCTCACGTAAACACGCGCAGCCGCGTCAGCATGGGTGGGAGCGCGAGTGGGCGTTCCGCTGGAATGAATGAAGTGACGCGAAAACTGAAACCACGCCCATTTTACTATGGAGTAGTAGATCATGATTATCTTACTACAGTGCACTACACGCCCTCATTAATCGACTGTTATCACTTACTCATCTTACTGGTTTATACACAAGATTCTGTGAAATGATAGGAGAGCCAGTTGTTACCTTCTGTGACCTAAATCAGTGGGTTTCAAACTTTTTGGTGCCTCAGACCCCCTAAATATGATTTAAGGCAGTTACATATTTTCAAGAATAAAGACCCTTTTATACAGTGAAAAAATATTATAAAGGTCTAAAATGTTAGTTTACATTACATTGATTGATTGTGAGTAGAAAACAGATACAAAGTAATTTTATGCTTTTAGATGTATAAACCTGAAGAGAAACAATTTTTTGACTGTAGAAAAGAATAGTTCTCATGATTTCTGATCAGTTTTTGAAAGTAACCTTAATGTCAAATACATTTTTAGTCGATTTTATAATAAATATATATATGTTTGGAAACATTACTATTTTTAATGTTTTTGAAAGAAGTCTCTTATGCTCATCAAGCCTGCATTTATTAGATAAAAAATACAGAAAAAAAAAAAATGTAATATTGTGAAATATTATTAAAATAATGGTTTTCTATTTTAATATACTTTAAAATATAATTTATTTCTGTGATGCAAAGCTGAATTTTCATCAGTCATTACTCCAGTCTTCTGTCATATATTATATATATTATATATATATAGAGTGATATTTTGTCTATTGTAGAAAAAATACCAATATTTTTATATATATAGAGTGATATTTTGTCTATAGTAGAAAAAATACCAAAACCATTTTTCATATACATTACATTACAAATATTCATCAAATACATTCAAATATGAAATATGAATATTAAAAAAATATTTAAATAATATTATATAAAATATATTAGAAATATAATCAGAAATACAACTAATAATAGTAATACATTATTGATCATTTTCAGTGATTTAATTATTTTAAAGAACCTTCTAATATTACAAAATATTAAATATATGAATAAAGGCAAGCTGAATGAAAACAAATGCATCAGGGTATGTTTCGCTTTAAAATAAAATATTTGTCACAAATATTCATGCATCGATTTTAACCCATTAAGACAATAAGCAGAGCATACAAAGCTAGACGACGCTGCAGGAAGTTAAAACGAAGGGCCACAGACTTATTTAAAAAAAAACGAAATGTCTTGTACAGTATCTGTATCACCACTGGCCCCAAAAGTTTCCTTGTATATGTTGAGCAGTTCATTGTTATTTAAAGAAATGACAAAAAAAACCCAAACAGCAAGACTCAAAGGAACAGCAATTTTTAATGATTAATAGTCACAGTAATAGATTGCTCAAATAGCGTGTATTGCACATGTGTACACATATATGCACCCTATATACACGTGTGTAGCAGTTAGAATACACACCTTTGTATTGTCGCAACATGAAAGCATTGAAAGAACACAATAAATCAGGGAATGTGCTTTGATAATTTCAGATAACTTCTGCATATCAATATGACCAGAAGATAGACAAGAAAGAGAGAGAAGAGATTAGAGAGAGAGAGAGAAAGGATGTTAAAAATGTAAGGTTAAAAGATCTCACAAATTGAAACACCCAATCACAACAAGTGATGTAGAACAGCAAAGAAATGAAGGGACAGTGAAGGAGACACAACCTCTCTTTCAAAAAAGTCAAAAAAATATACAAGCACTCTTTGAACCTCGACGATCATAGGTCACTACATATACACAACATATGAATTATCAATAAATATACATATTTACCCAATAGCAAAATGGTGGCAGAGACAGTAAAGCTATCTTCCATGGCGAATGGCGATGTCTTTTACACATAAAGAGGTTTCCCGGTGTCCACCGTAAGGCCCTGTTCACGCCGCTGACGTTGTTTTCTTTGTGTAAAGATCATTGCGTAAACCTCCATCAAAAATGAAAAGCCTCCCTCAGTGGCTAGTTTAAGAAAACCAAGCGTCGTACTGTATTACATCTGATTGATTATTTCCCCCTCTCTATGTATTGCTCAGCCCAACACACCTAAGCAGAAGATTTTCAAAAAGGGACTTCTCAGGGACCAACACGTCAGCCGATTCATCCTTAAAACAAAAAAAAGGAGCGAAAAAAACAAAAAACAAACTTTCACCACCAACTGCACGGTCAATAAACTGTTTGACGCCATATAGTGTGAAGATACAAAACTATGCACAAATGGTTGGTGATCTACATCCAAACGTTACAAAACCTGATTACAGTAGTTCCTGATTCAGACAGCCACATAGAAGAGGGAAATTCTCTTAGTGTATATTACAGTATCTAAGTACAGAGGCTGGTGTCAGCCTGATTTTTCACAAAGTGTTTGTTTCCTGTTTCTCTGTAACCGCAAAAAACCAAGTCAATGCGCTCGGTACGATGATGATAACAACTAACAACTACAGTTAGAGACAGAATGAACAGCTGAAGGTGACGTTAGTGTTTCAACAGAGCAAAAACAGTTCAAACGTATAAATGGTGACGTAACTAACATCTTCGTAGAGGACTGTTGTTGAGAAAAAACTGGCCCGTTTTTTGGCATCACATTTGTGATGTGAATTTTTTTTTTAAGTTATTGCCCAGAGGATATGAGGCGGTCAAAGAGATAAGACAATATTTAATTTTTCATAGATTTACAATGAGACAAACATTGATCCTGAAGCAATGCAACTTACTTTCAGCAGTCATTTCTGACTCCAAATAAATAAATCAAATGAGAGCAGAGTCAAGAAATGCGCATTTTCGTTTCAACATCAACAGTTCATCAGTGAACCAATGAACATACACAAAGAAAAAACGCTGACGAGAGAGTTCACACACTATTTAAACGCATTTGCTGAGATAATTCACTTTGCTTTTAATGCCTCGTAATTTAAGTATGAGAACCGAAAGTAAAAAACGCGATTAGGTTCGGACCTACAGTGTAGTATTAGTGCAAGATGCTTGAGGCCCGGTTCAGTCTCATTGAAAGTACTTGCCATTAGACACGTTGTCACCTCTCAGACCAAGAAATGTTGGTGACATTGACTACTTCTGTGACATTGCTAAAGGAAGAGGTTGACATTAAAGACGCAGAAGATTAAATCGAATTTGGCCCCCAAAAGCTGTTGTCACACAGTGAAAATGTAATAAAGGATCATTATTTCTGGGTCATAAACAAGCCATTGCATTTCATCCACAAGTGCACAAGAGAATAACCAGCATACGACAGACTGTCAACAGTTATGAACAATACTAATTAGTCTGGTGAAAAATAACCATATTCATAGCACAAAAGCTATATCAAAAGGTGATGAAAATGTAACCAAAAGTTTGTAGAGTATTTTAGTGTTAAACAAAAAAGTGGTAGTCACTCTTATTGCCGGAAAAAAATATCCTTAAATCCTGAAAAAGGACAATGCCAAATGCACTGCACAGTGACATAAATCAACATCATCAGATAATATCTGTACCACGCTGTACATTCCTTATCAGAGAATACTTCAAATCAAATGACGAAATTAACACTGATACAGACTCTTTTGTTTCTGTTTTCGTTTACATTTTTGTACAAAAAAGGAAATGTCTTAATAAAAAAGGTCACCGCTAACACTCTCTCGGAAATAAAGTAAAATTAAACAAGTTTCAAATAAACGAGTGTAAGGGAGCCAAACAAATACATGTACAAAGGAAGAAAACAAACAGGAAGTTGGTCAGTGTTTCCAAACAATCACGTCGTGTGCTAGTCTACGGCACAGGACTGATAAATAAAACAATCATTTAATTTCTTTCGTTCGTTCTTTCGTTAACACTAAAATAAAAAAAGAAGTATCAAAACCTTTTACCAAGAACGCAACATTTACATCATAAAAAAAAAAAAAAAAAAAAAAAAAAGGGAAAACAATGAGAAGGAAAGAAGAGAAACGGAAAGAAACCGGGGCAGAAGGAGGATAATAATCGTTTTGTGCTCTCCGTCGTTCATGGCTAAAATTCGTTTTTCTTTGAAAAAATTAAGGCAATTTGAAAAACAAACAAATCAATGAAAGTTAAGTCTGAGGATTTGCGATTCATTAAGTATTGGTGTTATTAAATGTTTTCCTTAGTATAAAAGGCACCAAGTTCTTGGAAAAAAAAGTCTTTCTTCAGACATTACCACAATGCGTCATTCCTCGTTCTCCACGAAGGTCGAGATGGACGCTTTGAAAATCCTTTCTTCTTATTTAACATCTTTGTCGTAAAATGGATGGGTTGCCGTTATTTATGTTGCGAGCATGTTATAGCAAAGCCGTATATTCCAAAAAAAGTATGTTTTTTCTTAGAGAAAAGAAATGCTTCTGGGAAAAAAGGCTATAACCATCATTCTTCCACTTCCGGATAAAAGTCTGCAGGCTCTTTTACTGTATGTACAACCACAGCTGATAAGAAAATGTTCCATAAAGGGGATATAAAGTATTTATATATATATTTTTTTTGTGTTCAAATGTGTATACAGCACACACAAAACACATATGTTTATATATATGTATGTATATTTATATATATATATATATATATATATATTATATATATTTATATTTCTCATATGTTTGTGTGCTTTTCATAACAGGTTATTATACAGATGAACAAGTATACCAAATAATCGACACGGTACAGTGTAAACGAGTATACTTGTCAGCAAAAGGTGTTTTGTCACGATCCGAACATCTGGTTCCTCTGTTGGGAACCACGTTCGTTTGTGAATGAGTGTATATGTGTGTTTTGTGCTGAAGTATTTTTGCTGCTTGTTGGCTTTTTTTTGGAACTTTATACATTTCTTATACTTTGTACAGAAAACAAAGCTTTTTTCACGGCCTTCCGAGCAACAACATCCATGTGCTGTCGTGTCGTTTTTCCCTTCCTCCTCCTCTTCTTCTTTTTTTGTTTTTGCATTTTCTTCTTTACGTCCCCAGTCCAGTCCAAAACAATGATAAATTGAAATCAAAGGCCTTTCTCTGAAGAGTACTCCATTGTTCGGCCTATCCAGCTGTGCAACCCTCACTGAGTGGTCCTGTAATTACCCATTATGCCTTTGTCGCACCCTTTCGGCAACAGTTTGCTATGCTTTACCTCAGAAAAGCGAAAGTGGGTGGGCTGTGAACGTGTCAGTCAAGCACCTGGAAATGAGTGAAGGACCGAGGGAACCAATCAAAGAGCTGGGAGGAGGAACATGAGGCGTGACGTCAGGGTGACCAGTGCCAAGCACGCGTGGACAAGAAGGTTGGAGCAGTGATGTACTTTACTCGCTCTTCTACAACACGGGTTCCTCCTCCATCGGCTCCTCTGCTGATCTGAGGAAGGAATAATTGGTTAACGGTTAATGAAGGCTAAAATTATGCACTAAACTTTCACTATAAGGTGTATAACAACAGAATGGACTCCAGTTGCAGTACCTGCTGGTTTCTGTGGAAGTTGTTTGCTGATCGTTGTCCACAGTGAGAGAGGCCATGGCGGTCAAAGTGTCTGCCTCGTCCTTCTCTCGTCTCTGAGCGTCCAGTAGAGATTGACCCACTGTAGGAGCCAACCTCTGCAGAGACGTCCAGTGTTTACCTACAAATCATGACAAGATAAATAATGATCGGTAATCAGTTATCAAGAACTCAAACTGATTTTTAAATATTTTATTAAAATTTTCTATCCTATGTCAGAACAATAAACAAGTAAACTTATAATAGAAAAATATCATTCAATTTAATATTTAACAGAAATTTTGCAGGTATTCTTGGTGGAAGTATATATATATATATATATATATATATATATATATATATATATATATATATATATATATATATACACACACACACACACTATAAAATAAAGAGGGAACGACATGTAGAAATTAATGTAATTTTTAACCATGTTACCTTTGGTTTCACACTTACTCTGAATCTCAATGACCCTCTCTAGAGAGGCTGTGGCTTTTGGACAAGGTTTCTGTTGAAGCACCGTCAGTGGTAGAGGATCCAACTGCAACACACACACACAAAACATTAAAAGAACAAGAAATAAAATAATTTATGTTTATTTAATCCATAGGAATACTGTGGCTGCATCCAAAATCGCATACAGTATGTGAACAGAGTAGTATGTAATTCACAGTATTTATACAGTAGGCAAAAAATACCTGGATGACCACACTGTTTGTTACCAGTAAAAAGTGCAAAAGAAAAAAAAGAAGAGATGATCTATTGATATGTTTACATGTAGGGCCCTATCATACACCCGGTGCAATGTGGCACTAGGTGCGACGCAAGTGTTTTTTGCTAGTTTTAGCCCGACGCAGTTATCATTTTCACATCCTGCACCATGTTGTTTAAACAGCAAATGCATTTGCACCCATTTGTGCCCCCATGGGCGTGCTGTTCTGAAAACAAGGTGTGTTCAGACACATTGTTGGCGCGTTACTATTTTGAGGCAACTGCGCCATTGACCAACTGAAACCTGGTCTAAAGTCAGTGCCGCAATATTTTTTTTGTTATTTAAAGAGCGCGATAGTAATATGCGCCTATAGGCACGCGTACACTCTGCTTATTACACACACAGGGACGCGCAGCAGGACACAAACATGCCAAATATTAAAAATAAAAGGATTACAATGTAAAAGATTATTATTGTGTGCATAAAGATAAAAATGCTTTAGTGGAATGGTCAGATCCGTTTCCTCGCTAGAGAAGCTAGTGAGGAAATAGAGAATCTGTCATGGCGCGAGATCAACTGGCTTTTAAAGGGAATGGGAGATGAGACTCTGATTGGTTTATTGCATGTTACGCCCAAAACACACCCATTACTCATTAAGAGAATTAAGACCATGCGTCGGGCCAACAAAAGTGGATTCGGACACTTGTGCACTTGTGTTAAAATAGGGGCCATAATCTCTCAACCAGTGTTTCAAATGTGGAAAGACGTCAATAAAACAACTTGAGAATAATATCTCATGTAGCATTACATTTACCTCAGGCAAGTGATTTAGTGTCGACAGCATGTTAGTTCACTAGAGAAATGAACTCTAGTGAGGAGCATTTTGTATATGCACTATATTCGCCTGTTCATTACATTTACTTAACCTGTTAGTAATGTCTTGATTATTTAATGTATGTTTGAATAAATTGGTCATGAAACAAGTTATGACAGCTACTGTGATTATATTATGGAATTGGAGTAGAAAATTAACTCACTGTAGATTTAGAAGTAATAATTAGATGTAGAACTTAACGCAAAACCTGCCTTATGTGCAATTTTTTTTTTATTTGAGTGTTGATTATTATATCTAAAAATAAATAGCAACTGAATTTAATATTTTGGGCTCTGTTGTTAATTGTAACCTTTAATATAATCTAATGTTTAGTTTTCTTTCCCCCTGCTGTACCGAACCGTGACTTCAAAACCAAAGTACGTACCGAACCGTCATGTTTGTATACTGTTACACCCCTATTATATAGAATGTGCTTTTATAAGGGTCGATAGTAATTACTTATTCTAAAGAAGTACCTACTCAGAGAGTATGTGATTTTAAACACAGCCTATTCAAAGCTCATGCTCTGCTGATATTGATCTTACTGTTTTTACTGTTTAGGGTCCCAGACACACTAATGAGACGTGTGAAAGAATAATAATAGTAATTTTGAAATTAACATCTTATTTACCCTACAAGATCTTTTAATATGTACCTCTGGCATAATTAAATGCTAGCAGACAGATATTATTTAGGATTTAACGCTTTGTTTTATCACTGAGACCTCAAAACAGAAAAAAAGGGTTAAAACAGAACTGAGTTGTGCAGCTCAGATATATAATCATATTGTGTGCTGGTTGGATATGTGTGAATGAAAGACAGGCACCTCGTCTCCAAGCAATGCAGCCACGCAGGATTCGGATGCGTCACAGATGGCGGTAAGGTCGTGACCTCCTTCCAGTGCCAAAACCACACGGCCGCCAGCCAACTTCATCAACTGCTTAGTGAGATGGCCGAAACCTACGCAGAGAGCCAGGAGCATGCTGGGTAATTCATGAACTATAAATGAAAGCCTTAAGCAAACCTTAACGCCCCCAATTTTAACAGGAATGTAGGTTAAAAGTAAAAAAGACTACCATAATATCGAGTTAAAACTGTCTAGTGGTACTACCAGTATGACAGTAATATTTATTGACCCACTGAACTGAGGAAGTCCAGGTATAACTGCATTTTAAATGGTCTTTTATGTGTTTAATACAACTCATCTATGCAATTAGAGGGTACAAATAGCTTTCGTGCCATCTGACCTCTGGTTCTGAAAACAGAAAAACAGCAAACTCACATTTGGCGGTGACGTTGTATCCACCCAGGGGGGATTGGTGGCCCTCCACAGCATCAAAGCCAGCTGACACTAACACCACATCCGGGGAGAACTCATTGGCTATGGGCATCACCACAGTTCTACAAGCACACAGACAGGAAGTGTTTGAATTACTTATCTGCACAGACCCCCATGAGAAGCCATCGTCACAAAATTGTGTTAACAAAATTAAGTTCCTCAAGCCATTTCAATGGGACCAACAAAAACGTTTTTAATGTTAAAAGAGGGGTTACATTTGGCATTTTTTCCTAACAGACAGGAAGTTCAGATCTCACCTGAAGGCAGTCAGATACTCCACATCACCCATAGGTGGCTCCACTCCGCCTGTCCAGGCAATGTTGACATTAAAGCCCTCTCCTGGACCCACACCCACCTATAAAGAAACCCATGAGAAAACCAGTTAGAAAAAAGACAGTTTTGTTCATATGACTACAGGAAGCCACCATTCACAAATTAAAGGGATAGTTCACCCAAAAATTCTGTCATCATTTATTCACTCCAAACCTGTATGAATTTCTTTCTTCTGCTGAACACAAAAGAAGATATTTTAAAGAATGTCAGTAATCAAACATTTGATGGACCCCATTGAATTACATAGTATTTTTTTTTTTATATACTATTTAAGTCAATGGGCCCCTGGACCTGTTTGGTTCTTCAAAATATCTTCTTTTGTGTTCACCAGAAGAAAGAAATTCATACAGGTTTGGAACAACTTGAGGGTGAGTAAATGATGACAGAATTTTTATTTTTAGGTGAACTAGCCCTTTAAGCAGCTTCACACAGTGACTGAAATGTTGTTACCTCCTCAGGAGCGCCACTGCCTGGGAAAAAGTTGCCATCGTCATAACGGTGAAGGGAAATGTACAACACATTGGGGTCATTATAGAAAGCCTGCTGGGTCCCGTTTCCATGGTGAATATCCTATAAAAAGAATTGGACTTTTAGAGAAGATTTTCATTTTCTTACTCATCTAAATGAATCAGTGCAATAATATTGCTTGTTACATGTGGACTGTAACATAACAGACGGCTGTGTATCGCATGGAGATCCTAAAAACTCACCCAGTCTATGATTAGGATCTTGCCCACCCCTAGTTTCTGCTGCAGGAGTTTGGCAGTGATAGCCACTGAGTTGAAGAAACAAAAACCCCTGCCAAGACACACACAGTGCAGTGGACTCATATTTATGTGAACGCACATAAATGATTTATAAATCTAGATATCAAACATCTGGTCACACAAAACTCACAGCAAGACATAAAGCAATCCAATGTTCAACGTTTGGGGACATTTATGTAGAATGAACATGATAAAGTAAACAGCTTTAAATGACATATTAAAATATTTTAAATTAAACATTTTATACAGGCTCTCAAAGGAGGCGTTTCAAACTACTTACATGGCAGTGGATTCCTCAGCATGATGACCAGGAGGACGGACCACCGCAAAACCGTTCTATCCATCACACAAAAATAGAAGAGAAAGAAGATGAGGGCACCATAAGAAAATGTGATGTAATATAAGCAAAGGATATTTATACCAGAACATCAAATAAACATGAATCCGTGGTAAGAAAAGCGAATATGAACCTTCAGCTCCCCAGCAGCAACTTTAAAGGCCAGCTCAATGACGCAGCCCACCGCCATGCGGACGGCACCCGACGAGTGCATCTCGTTCCACACTGTGTCGCTGTCCACCTAAAGAACATAAAATCATGTTACATAAATTGTTAAATTGACATAATGTCACAAACTGATGAACTCAGAATTGATCCTATTTACTTCTTAAATGTCCATGGTTTTATTTGGGACAATTCATTAGTGCGAGATTATCAGCATCAACAATAAAAATATTATTACTACTATTTAAACATTTTGTTTTATTTTAATATTATACTTCGATAATAATAATAATAATTATTATAATTATTATTTAGATGTTTTATTTCTTTTAAATATTATAATATAATAATAACACATAAAATATTATAAAAATATATTATTATTATTATTATTAAATTAAATTACATTAAAGTAAAACATTATTATTATTATTATTATTAATAAAGGTGCACTATGTAACTTTTTTTGGTTCAAAATTAACAACATTTAAATAATAAATCAATACATCATTAAACCTTCCAAAACATGTTTTTGTCTCACCCTCATTCACTATGGTAAGCCTATAATTACTATATTTTAGACTTGATGGGATCATTTTCGCAGGAAATTGCATACATACACCACTCGTCCGTGTGTGTCTTGTCATATTCGTACGTAGAGAAAAATTGCTTTGGCTACTTTGACACATGTGCGGTGTGGGAGTGGCATAAGTTAGTTGTCACAATGAGCAGGGTTGTCAAAAGTACCACCTTCGGTACCAAGTCGGTATTGTAATTAAAAAAAATGTGATGATACCTGCATTTCCCCCTTGCATTTTGAGCGCTGTTGAGCGGATTCTTAAACACCTCTGATTGGCCATTGTGTTCACACGCTCAACAGATATGTCTGTGATGGGCTACAACGATCAACGCTTACAAATCATGTTGTTCACCGAGCACTTACACAGGAGCGTTTGAAAGCAGGTGTCTATCAGTGGATCACAGATCGTGCATATGTGTGAGCGCTCAACAGCACTCAAAATGCTAGGGGGAAATGCTGGTATCATCGCATTTTTAAAAATTTCAGTACCAACGTGGTACCGAAGATGGTACTTTTGATAACCCTACATGGAGCAGCTAAATCTTGGGTTTTTGGATATGACGAGTACTGAAGGATTTAAAATGTTTGAATGATGCGTAGATGCCGTTTTTATTACTCAACAGGTAAATTGCCATATGTAGCTCTCTAACAGAGTTCATTGTAAAGCTTCATCTATTGTGAAGGGTCATATTCATCCACACAGTAACACAGAGCCGAATCAACCAAAACAATGTTTTTCCGAAAAATTGCATTCAGTTTTGTTTTGTTTGTTTTTTTACTGCTAGAGAGCCAAAATTTACATAGTGTACCTTTAATGACAATAACATTAACAATAACCAAAGGTAAGTAAGGTTGCACTGTCAAGGAAATTTCACAATCCAAACAAATTTATATGTATTTTTTTGTTCATAAATACCTCCTATTACGTACAGTTCAATGCAATGTGAATGCCATTTCATTCTTTATTAAATAAGTGTGACAAATGAACAGAAAAATGGACAAACGTACCCCAATGCCTCCACACGGTAGGACAGCGTACATTTTCTGACTTATTGGGCCTAGAAAATTAAAAAAGGAAATTAGAAGCCGATCTGAAGGAGTGTTATGTTTAGGCCCACATCTTTTGTTCACACATTATCTATTCAGGTAATGACATAATTGGCTATGCTTATTCAGTTCAGTCTCAAGGATGCTCATTGGATGATGCTGACGCAACTATCATCTGTCTCACTGTTCTACAAAGAGCACTCAAGGTCAAAACAGTCTGCACTTCTTCAAAGTGTGTCTCATATAAAAGTGGAGGTGGTGGAGTGATGGCAACTCTGTCCGCAGCTGAACCTTCTCAACCTCACACACACACACACACACTTTGCTGGTGACTCAGAAGCGGGGGTGGGCAAATGTCTAGGACCTAAAAAAAGCCTAGGCGTCTGTCAAAGGAGGTTTGCTTAAGCAACCCATCAGATTGGAAGCAAGCAAGGGAAGCTTTTTGTGGATGGTGTACTAGGAGGAGAATCGTGTTTTGGTGTTCTAAATCAAAACGGCAGCAACTCCTTACACACATCACAACAGAGAGCTTCTAAAACACACCTAAAAGTTTCTTGCTGTCCAGTTTCTGTCGGTTCAGGGGACTGGTGCCATAGAGCAGCGTGTGGTACTCAGAATGAACTGTTTGGATTTCATCTAGTGTGGCCTTCCTTCCCCTGATCCTCTGCACACAAACAAACATAGAAAGTACACTGAGATAGAATCCACGATTTACCAAACCACTACAGGTGGCTCCACTTGTTTAAATTTTTTGAGGACTTTTACATTACCTTTACAGTTATTTGTGGTTTAAAAGTCATAAATTATTCAGAAAATTTTGTTTAAAATCTCATTATATTTTCAAATTCTCCATGACTGATGGAACCCTAAATTACATGGTAAACAATAGCTGTAAAATTTTACCATTAAATGATTGGTTAAATGATTTTATATTTAAAAATATGCCGCTTAAAATGATTCAAAAATTGTGTACACTAAAAGTTTGGGGTCTGTACATTTGTTTTCATGTTTTTGAAAGCATTTGCATTTATACAGTAACATACAGTTAAAACAGTAATATCATTAAATATTATTATACTATTTGAATCTATTTTAAAATGTAATTCATTCCTGTGATGTAAAGCTGAATTTTCAGCATCATTACTCCTGTTTTCAGTGTCACATGATCCTTCAGAAATCATTCTAATATGATGATTTGCTGCTCAAGAAACATTTCTGATTATTATCAATGTTGAAAACAGTTGTGCTGCTTAATATTAGATGAGCTTTGATATGAAGCTTTGTGTTGATTGTTTCTGGCTATTCTTCCACCCTTCCAGAAGGTGGCGCACTCACCTCACAGCGACCAAGCAGGCCCGTTTCCTGCAGCCTAGACCAAACACTCTGAATGCGACCGGCGTGTTCGGGATGGATGTTTGTGTTCCCACACATGCACTGGTGCTTTAGCATGAAGGTGTCGTACACCAGCCCTGCAGAGAGAATGAGGAAATTATTATAAACAACAGTCTAGTTATCAGTTTCTGTCCCATCCAAAGTAAAAACACCATGAAACATGAATTCAGTTTAATCTACTAAGGATATTGTCTTTTAGATCAATTCTCCACTCTGTCTTGTTCGACTGATTGACAGCAGTGCAGTGTACCTGTTGTGAAGAGATGCTTAATGGGCACCTCATTCAGGGGTGCTGCTTTAAGACTAGAAGTGACGGGGGACGACTGTGCCCTTCCCAGGGGTCTGTGGGGCATTCCCGTGATGGACAGGGAGGCCTGGAACACATTCAGTTGCTGCACATGCTGCTGGTCCAAATACTGTGGAAAGAACATTAATCATCATTAATTCATTACAATTCAGCAGCTCAGTTCATCTCAGTTTAATTTAGTTCAGTACACTTTGAATCAGTTCTGGTCAGTAAAATTTAATTCAATTCTGTATGGTACAGTACAGTTTTATTCATTAAACTTTAAACAAGTTCAGTTCAGTTTACTTCAATACAGTTTCATTAAGTTCAATAAACTATCAACAATATTTCATGTAATTCAGTTTAATAAAACTTTTTGGAGTCACTTCCAAAGAGCTTGAAAAGGCCTCCAGCCAAGATCAATCAGGAACATGGACACAGTCACATCACTTCAGTGTGAACATGAACATAAGCATAGAATGTAAACTTGTGTCATCTGACGGGCGAAATGTCTGATTTTGACAGCCTAAAGACTTTTTACTGAGGTGCTCAGGACAGAACAATTACAGCCATGAATCAACAGTGCGTGTATGTGACAGTGTTATTAACCAAGACTTAACTATAAAAAAAAAACAGTTTCTGTAAATTGAAATAAAATAAAACAATAAAATAAAATATCTGAAATAAAATCTATAATAATATAAAATATTGTTAAATTCATTGAAAGTCTTTGGGATGTGCTGGAGTAGACTTTAAAGAGTGCTTGACTCTTGCATTGTCAATACAAGATCTTGACCAAAAATGTATGCACATCCTGATGGAAATAACATCACAATATTTATTTCCATCAAGAGGTGCATCACTTTGACAATGCAAGAGTTGAGCACTTAAAAGAACTGTTCCCAAAAATATAACATGCTAGAAATATAATTATCACAGCAATAATGACTTAAGAATTTGCCTATTTAAATCCAACAGCGACTTTTTTTTTTTTTTTTTTTGGTCAGGCAGTGTACATATAAAAACTAAATTTTCTTTGCAACTGAAATAAATAAGTACTAAAATTACTACAATGAATTCTTTAATGAAATTGTAAGCTAAAGAAATATAAAAAAAACAAGAACGAATAAAGCTAGTAAAACATACATTTGACAAAAGCGCATAACAAAATGACTAAAACGTATACTAAAATTAAAAAACTTTCAATGAAAAAATATTAATAAATACTATAATTCTATATAAATGATACTAAAATAACACTGGAGTGTGTGAGTGTAAGTTAGGATCATTACAGACTAAACATCAGTCCAAGCACATGGTCTGGACCATCTCACCAAAGAAACCTAGCAAACATTTGCCAAAAACCTACTCAAAACTCTCCTGCAGTAAACAGCCCTAGAGTCTGCTCTATATCAGACGAGCAGAACGAATGTGTGCGTGCGTGAGCAGCGAGACAGCCGCTGATGCAGTACAATGCACAATGGAAGTCCATGCGAGATGATGGGATTCTTACTAGTTGTTTTTTTTTTTCTTGCATGAGAAATTGAGTATGAAGGTATGTCAACGCACACACACACATCCACAATTCCCTTCTTTATGCCAACTCTCTCTTTATTCGAGACACTAAAGCCAGGCAGCATCTGTCTCTCTCACTATGGCAGGTGACGGGGGCTCAATTTGTATTCAAGACACTCAGCATCAAGCAGAGGCATTCACACACACACACACACACACACACGCGCGCGCACACACACACGAGGACGTAGGTGGGGGTGTTTTAATGAGAAGGAAAGGCCAGCTAGGGGCCGTGACTGACCAAAGTGACATGGAGTGTTTCGTATATCGCTGCCTCAATGGTGACTGCATGTCACTGCATAACAGACACACACAAACACACACTGCGGCGTGTCACGTCACCCTGGTGGGCTGTGATTGGGTGTGAAGTGCAGGGCAGCAAAGGCGGGCGGGGTCCGGAGGAGGAGATGAATCACCAAGGAGAGATGAGTCAGAGAAGGTCCATTCACGGAGGAGTATATGTGTAGATGTGTGTGTGTGTGTGTGTGTGTGTGTGTGTGTGTGTGTATGAGTCTGCCGCTGCGCGAGGAGGATGCAGTCTGAATTCTAATGCCGTGCTCTTTTGAATTTTTTTCTCAATGATTGCAGGCAGAGCGAACGCGAGGAGGAGGGTGTTGCTCTTCTTTCAATAATTCTCTCTCCTTCTCATTCACTCTCACTCATTCATTTGTTTTTCCTTCCTCCCTCCCTCACAACCAGGGGTCTGTGTTAAGATCAAAATGAGCTCTTTTGGAGGATCAAATCTGCAAATGCAAATGAACGGGCTGGAATACATATCAGTGGCGTGCAGTGGCTAAAATGGGGAGGCAAAGTCCTCACAGTTTTTTTTTTTTATAAATCAAATGTAAAATGAAGTCCCAGTTACACTTAATGTTGTCACATTTTCCTAGTCAAAAAACATTACATTACATCAAAAAAGAAAAAAAAGACGAGAGACACAGACTCCCGCTGTAACTTTTTAAAGTCACATTTTGTATTTTTTGAGGAGGCACTGTCGTCTTTGCCTCCTTCAAGGAAACGCCCCTGAGATATATATATATATATATATATATATATATATATATATATATATATATATATATATATGTACATATATATATACTCACTGGAAACAAAGTGAATAAGATTTGTGAGACCAAAATAATGCATATTATCAATAGATTAATTACACATTACAAAACTGGAAATAAATGAAAACTTAACTAAACTTTAGTTTTAAATTGAAACTAAAATTTAAATAAAAATAAATTTAACTTAAAAAGTAATATTTAACTAGAATATATATATTTATATAAAAATTTAAAAAAGCACGTAACAAAACTACTTTTAGTATTAAACAAAAATTTTAAATGAAAACCGAAAATATAAAAAATAAAGCTAACTCAAAATATTAATAAAAACTATAATAGAATATAAATGATACTAAAATTTCTCTAGTAAGATATAAATAAACCTACTCAACAGGGCTGGGTATTGACACAATTTTCACGATTCGATTCGATTTCTATTCACATGCTTGCGATTCGATTCGATTACGATTACGATTTCGATTTTGATTATTTTGGATGTAGTATATCACTTACAGTACATGGCAAATTTTCTAGAGGAAAAAAATCTCTCAACTAATGCTGTAAACTACACATGGGAGTCAGTTGGTACTACTTTACTACAATATTGAAGGTTAAAATTAACTTATTCATATACAAACACTTAAATACAACTCAATTATGTTTTTTTTATAATAAATAAAGTTCAGAATTACATAATTATATTTCTACTCCAATTCGTTTTTTTTTTTTTTTTTTTTTTTTAAATAAATATAAACATTTAAATCGTGGCTGTCATAACTGATTTATTCAAACATGCATTAAATATTGAAGAACATTATAATGAATATGTAACGGTGCATAGCTATATTTATCAGAATGCTGCTTTCTAGAGTTCACTTTTCTAGCTGACTAATGAGTTTATGGTCACTGAATATGTTTTTCTGAGGTAAATGTGACGTTACGTGACATTGTTTACAAGCTGTTTTATTGACGTCTTTCCGAGATTGAAACTGACTGAGCTATTACACGAGACATGATACAGATTTCTGTAAGCTGAACTGTATATTTTAACATACCTTCAGATGTTTATTTCGTGCTGTAACTGGTATTAAAGCGGAGGAGAGGATGTTCACTGCCGCTTCTCTTTAACTGAGGCGCTAAAGCGATCTGTCACGTTACATTAAACAGCGCCAAAAAGGTACTTATTTTTTGAATCTCATAATAAGATGGACGTCATTTGAAATCTGAGACTTTGCTTCATATCAAAAGTAACAAAGCACAAAGATTATTGCGATTTATTTGCGCTACATGTTATGTTCATTCATCAGCTTAAAACAGACTAGACTAATCGATTCTTGGGATTTAAGAATCGATATCGGTTCGTAAAAATGAGAATCGATTAAAATCGAGAAATCAATATTGTTTACCCAGCCCTACTACTCAAGTATGATTTTAGTTCAAAGTTCATAAAAATAATAGTACCTTGCTAATATGACCATATCAGATTATAATACCATGGTATTTTTCAATTTACTGTTCAAATAATATGGTATTTAAACAGTATTTTGAAGAATACCATGGTATTACTATCATGTTAATGTAAACAAACAAACAAACAAAAAACAAAAAAAACAGTATAGCTATTGTATCAAATCCAAAATTCATGTATTCATATTTCAATTCAAATTCATATACTTTTTTGTAAGATAAGAGTAAACCTGTTAAGTAACATTTTAAGAGCTCAACCTCTTAAAAAAAGTACTACAATACAGTGATTGTATCAGATGGTAAAACCATGGTAATTTTTTGCAAGATAAGAATAAATCCAAGAATAAAGTGCAGCTCTATATAGCTCTTTGGCAAAAACTGATTTTTACACTTTCTAAACAAAATGTGAGTGGTGCTTGCCACAACTGGCACCACAATGCTAAGAACTGTTTTTAGCTCAGGTCGCAAAACTTGCCGCAAGCCCATTCTGGTTCCTGAGTTTCATGTCAAAGTTTAATAATTTGAGATAGGAGTTTGTTTAAATCTCTTACTCTGAAGTATGAGCAATAGTAATACCTTAAAGCTAAACACCTAAGCAAGCACTGCTAACTAGATAAACCTTTGCTCTCAGAGGAACCTCCACCAAGTCTATTTCATTGCATCTTTCCATCTAGCAATTATTTATATGTTTCTTTTTCCCTCTTCTCATCCGCTCCCTCCAGCCTCCAGTGGTGAGTCACTGGTGGGAGGAAGAGAAGAGAGCAATCTTCCTCTTTAATCCCTCCTTTTCAGGGGGCGAAAAAGCTGCAATCGCTCTGGTTGAGAGGGATACCCTCGATCTCCAGTCACCAAGCCCCCGCATGTGCGTCGCAACACTCATCAGGAACTTGCCTACGCACTTAAGCTCTCCAAAAGTGCAGTGACAGAAACATCGGAAAGACGTCCAGATGGATCTTAAAAGCCGAACAACAACACAAAATCCACACAAATTTGAGCCACAGCTGCTTCAAGTTTAATAAATACAAAATGAAATAAATTTAAAAAACATCTAAGCTAAGTGATGTGCATAGGTTTTGAACGGTGACTCACGCATAGTCACTGCGCTGCCTTGTCATGACTGAAACTGGTTCAACACTAAAGTCAAAGTTTCTGAATATGTTTTGATTGCATTGCATGTTATGCAAAATAGAATGGGGATGGGAAAGACAATAAGGAGAAAGGGATAAGTACAGAAAGCTGTCCGTATCTGTTGTTGTTAGAATGGTGGACAAAGGTTAACAGCAATTTTAGAAGGTTAGAGATCCTTAGAAGTTCAGGAAACTAGCTAAACATGTAAAGTACATGTACAAAGTACACACATAACCTTTAATGTGTCTGTAAATCACATTAAAGGTTATGTGTGTCATTTTTTTCCCATGTTAAAATACCAAAGGTGTTAGACCAATGGCAGGTTCAAGAAACCTCTTTGAAAATAGGCATTATTTTTGCAAAGTGCTGCAAAAAAAGCTGTAATTTCTCACCTGGCCATAGGGGGCGCCCTCTTCATCACATTCCCTCAGTTCAATTGCTTCATCTTCATCATCATCTTCCTCCAAGTCACTTTCTGTGCTTTCTCCCTTCAACGGAACCAGACGTTCCGAAGGGGGTGTGGTCTCACCGGAGCTCTCTTTCTGTAGCCCCTCCCTTACATGATCAGGCCCCTCCCCTCGTTCGTCCTGCATTTCTGTGGTTTCCGTAAGCTCCTCCTCCGTCTCCTCTGGGTGAGTGGGAGGCTGTCTTGGAAGCTCCGCCCCTTTGGAGAGGATCTGAAACGACGGTGGGGCTCGTTAGCAATTTTTACTAAATAGTTCAAACCACATAAACCAAAAAATTGTTTTGCTTGAATGATTGCTGGCCAGACATCAAACATACCATCACAGCTTCCTCTACCTTATTTAGCTGGTAGTGTTTCTGTTTCTCAAGGAAGTGCTGGTGCTGCTGTTGCATTACGAGGTGCTGCAGGGCCTGCGGTGTTTGCGGCAGGGGCGCTGACTGTGTACGGCTCAGCGGTCGGTGCCTGGGCAACTTATTCACTGTACGCATGCTGTTGGACACCCGCTCACCCGTTACCAGCGGAGACTGTCCATACATGGGAACTGCGGGATAAAAATAAAGAGATAAAGTGTGAGCTATTACACATACCCGATTAACTTTGTTTGGACATTCCAGGATTGTTACGAAGCAATTAAAAATATGTAGCTAAATGCCTTTGCCATAACACTACTGTTATTTTAGAAAAGACTGTGACCTTTGACATGTCTTGTTCACACATAGTTCCTCTTGTGCAACCCACATATGTCATCCTGAGACCCAAGCATAGACCTTTGTCCAGTGTAGTGGACGTTATATTTTAGTCCACAAATTTTAAGTCAGTTTTAAGTCTGGATGTCCTGTAAAAGTTCAGGGCTTTTCAGAGATACCAAATGTTTGGAAGTTTCACCATGACAACTCCCTCTCTTTGGTCTTTAAATATGACTGATATTGATTGAAAGATCAAATTTAGCTCTCTTATGGAAATATAATAATATTTTATAACTATCATTTAAATCTGACTGATTTTCAAATTGTTTGTTGTAAATAAACATCTCAGGAAATTCTCAGGGGTTTCAAATCAGAATATGACTTTCTGTTACGAAACAGGACAACGATTTCATACGTCCACTGTAGAGGACACCAGGACAAAGCATGTAAATCAGGCATTTTAGGAGACAAAACAAGAGAATAGGGAAAGAAATTATATATCAATATTCCTATGAAAAGGTTGCCAATTATTACTCCTATTATTACACTTATTTAACACATTAATATGCAAATTAGATACAATGTATAGATGCATTGTATAGAATGGGAAAACCCGCTGCCCTTTTACACACATATCGCATAAAGAAAAAAAGTATATCAAATCATTCTGTTATATCTTTCATAACATAGTTGAGAATCATCTTTACACAATGTTTGGTTAAAGAAAATATCCATTGTTTTGGTCTATACATGTCTATTCATGCCTTGTTATTTTTTTAATAACTGATGTCCACTACAGCATAACATATGAATAAAATATCTTTAAAAAAACCCCAATTCATTTGTTTTTTATGCTCCAAACAATGTAATGACAATAAAAAAAAAAACTAAATTCGCAAAACATTTTTTTCCTGGTTCAGGAGAATATACACAAAACTCCATTAATATTATCAACCATAAAGCTAGCCATATTAGCAAGTCATCAAAAACAGGGGTAAAGCATGAGCGTAAGACATGAAACAAGCGCAAGTACTTGAACTAGCTGCACAAGCTCTATTTCGTATGTTGCTCTTTTCTGAAATGTGCTGTCTCAAGGGATACTACAGTGGACATTAATAAATTGTCTTTCTATGGTCAGTTTTCTCTTTCAGGTCAACTACTGTAGTTTGAAGAGTAATTTATTGTATTCAACGCAAGAGTATTTGCATAATGTTTTTACCCAAAGCAAATAACTGCATTCTAGGTAAGATTCTGTAAGTTTTTTTGTACCTGCGAGAAGTGCACTCTGTTGACGAGCCTGCTCCAAGAGTAGGACGTGCTGGAGCAGCGAGGAATGGCTACTGTGGCTATTAGAGGCGGAAGGGGGCTCGGGGTCATGGGGTGCCCCGGTGGGAAGGCACGCCGGCAGGGACGATGTGCTGATGAACTTCCCTGTCAGTGCCCCACCTTGACGCAAACTCTGGATTGTCTGCCGCTCTGCCTCCTGCTGGGCACTGAGTTTCTGGGGGGCCTAGAGTAGAGAAGAAGAGAACGAGAATTTATTCTGCAGACTTGGGAATACTGGAAAGGTTTTTAAATTTTGGTTTAAATAAAAATTCTAAAATGGATTCAGGGTTGACTCTGTTTAAATATTTCTTCTAAAGTGTTTCCTGAGTAATATAATTTCCTAATAGAACTTAAACCAGAAGAATTTAATAAATTATGTTTAAGAGATACTGAACTCTGGCATGAGGTGCACAGCATTGGCTCTTCATATGAAATCAAGAATTCGTGTGTGATTCTGGAATGTCCTAATCGGCGTTGTGTATACTTGATCTGATCCCAGCGATTGTTGAACCTAAAGATGCAACTTTTACCCAGAGTTGGGTTAATTTCATACAGTTAGTTGTTCGCACACTGATCCCATTCATTTTGCCATCTCTTGGGAATGTTG
The DNA here is from genome assembly GCF_019924925.1 of Ctenopharyngodon idella. Classification (NCBI taxonomy): domain Eukaryota; kingdom Metazoa; phylum Chordata; class Actinopteri; order Cypriniformes; family Xenocyprididae; genus Ctenopharyngodon; species Ctenopharyngodon idella. The sequence goes on from NC_067222.1 coordinate 22,635,867, forward strand.
AGCTGCTTCTTGCCATTAAGCTGCAACCCAAGTACCAGAGTCTATAAGGCTGTTTCCACTGCTCAGAACAAACCAGAATAGGTTTGATTCCATTCCAACTGCCTACCTTTTGACATACTTTTGGGTCCAAAACAGCAGTACACATATCCCATATCCAAGACCACATTTTCAAGCAGACTAAAGTGCTGTTTGATGGTGTGCATCTGACTTCTGAAAATCACTTTTACTTCAGCCAAACTCTTGAATCTACACCAAAAGCCCTAGTGTGAAAGCACCCTAATAATCTAGCAATCCCACTAGGGTTCAGCCTACGCCACTTGCTAACTCTGAATCACCTCAACTATCACAAAGCCACCAGGTTTATGCAGAGGACACTCACCGTGATGTGTGCGTTGGCAGGCAGTCCCAGAGAGATGTTGGGCAGAGATGGAGATGTGTAAAGGGTAAGGGGACTTGGTGTCCCATCCCCAGTCAAAGACTGATGCAGAGAACGCAATTGCTGCCGAATGAGAAAACAAAAGAAAGACATGAGTCCCACAGGACAGACAACAAGACCTATACTTCAGGATGTACACTTCAAACACCACAACTTTGAGGAAAGAAGTCGTTTTATCTCAGGAAGGAATCCCAGACAAGACATCTTGGCATGACTTGATCACTTAAAAGCATTCTTCTTAGGAAATCCTTACTAAGTTTTATTTTTGACAGGGAAAGCAGCATGAATTGTCTGTATTTGGGAATGGAAGAGCACCAACTTGAAGAAGACAACAGTTTCAGCTGCCATGTTCAGGAAATGGGCTACGCAGTTATAAGGATAATTAAAATGGGTTTTGCATTGTCTCATTTTCTAATGTCTAATGAGTAAAAAACGACCCAAAAGCGAGCTAAGCGAAAAATACAGAGAAATTCTGAGTGCTGGTAATCCCATCATCTGACCCTAGACTTGGAGTGCAGCCATTTTTTAAAGCCAAAGAACAAAAACTAATGGATCTGCTTTACAAGGCAACGTTTATTCATCCCCAAAGACGCAATTTAAGCCTTTCATTATAAGTTGTTTATTGAGCTACGTCATTCTCACTCTCATTCAAAGGTTACACTCAGAAAAGACGAGGTAGAGAGAGACAAAGCGGACATTCCGTGGCAAAGTGCCCTACCTGCAGCTGCGATGATATTCTCCTTCACATTTATCCATCACTTCTCTTGAGTTTGTACTGCTAGGCTACAGAAGCTCTGGAATAACGATCTAAGACGTTAGGGAAGGGAAGTGGTATGCAGTCTTTGCATGCCGGACAGAGCTAATGAGGTGATTCTTAGGTCATCATCCCCACTGGTGCCTATTTTGAAGGGATTTACTTTTTTTGCTGGTTGATGAGACTGACAAACTTTTTTTTTTCTCTTTGAAAAATTCCAGAACACCCCATCCTCCATCACATCCACTGGCAATAATGTAAAATAATAAAAGATACTATTTAAAATTATTTCTATCATTAAGAAAACAGAAGTCATAGTTAACACTCAACACAATGTGTACCACTAGCAGAACCATTTTGTAAAAGCATGAATGTGATCAGACCTCTTTAGCAAACACCCCTTATTTAGACGTGGACTGCGATAAGGGCAGTACAATCAAAATCATACATCACACTATAAGTAAAGGTATACATGTTAAAGGTACATATCATAACATTAATTGCCGAAAATTAAAAACATTTTTTTTTTATTAAAAAACATATTATAATTATTATTCTATGTATATTTTATAATATTTATATTATATATAAATATTAATATCATAAATTACCTCATTTATGATACCTATTTTTATATAAAAAAAACATGTTAACAGGTACATATAACATTTATTGCCGAAAATTATAATTTTTTTTTTTTAAAAATTTAATTAAAAGACATAAATATTATTCTATGCATATTTTATAATATTAATATTATATTTAAATATTAATATAATAAATTACCTCATTTATGATACCTATTTTTATATATATAAAAAAAACATGTTAAAAGGTACATATAACATTTATTGCAGAAAATTAAAAACATTTTTTAATTAAAAAACAAATATTATAATTATTCTATGTATATTTTATAATATTAATATTATATATAAATATTAATATAATAAATTACCTCATTTATGATACCTATTTTTATATATAAAAAAAGATTTTAAAGGTACATATCATAACATGTATTGCCGAAAATTAAAAAAAAAATTAATTAAAAAACAAATATTATAATTATTATTATTCTATGTATACTTTATAATATTAATATTATATATAAATATTAATATAATAAATTACCTCATTTATGATACCTATTTTTATATAAAAAAAACATGTTAAAGGTACATCTAACATTTATTGCAGAAAATTAATTTTTATATATATATATATATATATATATATATATATATATATATAAAAAACATTTTTAATTTGATTATTTTCTATTTCTCAAACGATACAATTGTTCATAAATAAAAGGTAAGCCTGACCTTCGTGCATTGCATGATCTATGTTGTACATAATACATTTACATGGAATTATGAAAGCATAAACTACATGTAAACATTATAAATGGTAATATTTGTCTGAAAAAGAGTGTTTTGTTTTGCATTTAATACACTGGTCATTCAAAATCAAACACTAGCTCATTCAAATGCAGTGTTTCTCCCCTACAGCTTCAAGTCCTCTGTGGCATGTGCACACACAATTTCTCTGGCTCTCAAGGTTAAGGCTAGCTGCTTAGCATGCAGGGTTGACCCCAGGCAGCTTCCTGCTGTCCATCCAGAGCAGCTGCGGCCATTCTAGAGCTTACAGATACAACTCACTGCAAGGCTGACTTTCAGAACATGTGTTTTTTTTTTCAGGATTAGCATACCAATGTTAGCCCAAGCCATCACAAGGCTCCGTACGGTAGATTGTTTCCATAGAAACAGTGTCATTACCTAGGTGAAGCTGAATTTATTGTGTCTTTTTTCATCCCTAACCTATTGTGAACCAAGGGGAGAGCAAGAGCAGAAGAGAAGCAAACGTGTAGGGGGCAAGTCTCTCACCTCAGCGTGGATGTTCGGGACGGATCCGCTGGAGCCATTCTCGGCAATGGCACAGTTAGAGCTGTTCGGAGAACTGGGACCCGAGCCAGGGGCACTGCTGCACATAGAGGACACTGAAACACACACAGATTTCAACAATCACATTTTAGCTGCATCGGTAGGAAATATCGCTGATGATTTCACAATATTTTGTGACTGACTGAACCCATTTTAATGCATCAGCAGGATGTTAAACTGTTCCCTTCCTCCAAGCTCTGAAATCACACAATACCCACGTGTTCATTATTTATGTTTGAAAATCTTCACACTTTCCATCTGACGGCAGAGGTCTGTTATTCACAGCCCATTTAAACACACCTCAGGTGCTGATATAGTCTCAGAATTACAGCTTCCATATAGACACTCTGTTTTGTGAAGCTGAATGCACACCTACAACAAACCTTTTTATTTTTATTAAATTTATATACATTTTAATAATAATGTTTTATCTGAATTCAAAAAATTACATGTTGTATTATATCAAAGAAATGCAATTACCCTGCATCCTCGTTTTAGATTTTAGATGCCTGTTGCTACACATTTGGCCAATGTATTAAATATTAAGCATTGCTTACAATATTATTGTTATTTATTTTTGTTTGTTTCTAAGAAATGCCTTAAACTGTATGGGCAGAGATGCACAGTTATTGTTAGTTATGTGTGTGTTTGCCTGTCCATGAGAAGGAGGAGCCAAACTGGACTGCCAGCACACAGAAGTGTGTGCGGTTCTATGTGTGTGCTCAAGGACACTGTGGACTGTGGTTCTACTGTGGTTCTACTCCTAGATCCTTATAAGGACATCAGCCATCTTGGTTGAGTTTACTGTAGTTCAAGGACATGGACCGCTTGCACCTGCGAGGCCTTGAAAAGAATCTGGGAAACTTTGGGGAAAGTTACAACTTATGTCAATCAAGAAGATGACTAACGTCTGTGATAAACAACACGAGTATAAAAGACTGAGGAGTTGATTGCCTCTTTGGATACTGATACGACAGTAGCCCTGACGCCTAGAGCCCAGAGCTGAGGACAAGAAACCCCAAGCTGAAGATGGGAAGCCCAGAGCTGACTACACCTTTGACTCAAAGCGTGACTATTGTATTTTTATACTTTAATGATGAAGTTTTATTTGCCTTTACATTGTTTATTATAAATAGAAAAGTAACCAATTAAAAGAAATTGATTACAAAAGCTGCCTACAGAGGCTTGATTTATAGTGTTTTAAGACTTACCACAGAGGAGTCTTCTGACCAAATTGTAAGTAATTTAAAATGCTTATAATTTAGGCTAAACTCAACTTACTTTACCTAACCTGAGAATAATAAATAATAAGGTTACAGGTGTTAAGATCAAAGTACACACCACAAAACAATATAAATAAAATTAAAATAATGAATAAATAAACAAATAAATAAATAGTTAAAATTTACTTAAAAATTTTACATTATTTGTTTCACTGCTGGGTCGAAAAATAATAGAATAGAAAGTAAATATTTTATTTAATATAATATTTTTAAATATAATATTTCAATCCTAAAATTTAAAAGAAAGCAACCTTTTCCATGTATTTTTTTTTTTTTCATAAAAAAAAATATGGGAAACATAAAAATATAAATATGGATATTATACTTATTTGCAACATAATATTATATATTATATATATATATACACAGTACTGTGCAAAAGTCTTAGGCACATTAGTATTTTCACCCCAAAAAAAGGGTTTTAAGCCAGTTATTTATATATTTTTTCTGTAGTGTCTGTAATAATCCAGTAATATTTTTGTATGCACAAGGAGTCTGACAACAGCTGGTGCTCCACACTGAGATCTGATCTCACCATCATTGAATCCGTCTGGGATTACATGAAGAAGCAGAAAAAACTGAGACAGACTAAATCCAGAAGAACTGTGGCAACGTCTCCAAGACATTTTAAGAAACCGACATGCAAAGCTACCTGAAAAATTATGCGCAAGTGTACCTAGGACAAAAGCTGTTTTAAATGTAAAGGGTCGTCACACCAAATATTGATTTGATTTAGTTAATAGAAGTTAGTTGATAAATAAAATCCATTTATGACATTATTTTTAAAAGCATCCTCTCTTTACAGCATTTTTACACAAGTGCTTGAAACTTCTCACAGGACTGTAGCTTTGCAGGTCGGATTCTTCAAGCGTCTTTGGGATGTTGTCGCAGTTCTTCTGGATTTAGTCTGTCTCAGTTTTTTCTGTTTCTTCATATAATCTCAGACGGATTCAATGATGGTAAGATCAGATCTCAGTGTGGAGCACTGGCTGTTGTCAAGACTCCATTGTGCATACAAAAATATCATTGGATTATTACAGTTAATGGAAAAATGAATGTTTGGAAATGTAAACTGATATGTCCTACTGACAAGGCTTAAAACCCTTTTTTTGTGGTGAAAATACTAACGTGCCTAAGACTTTTTCACAGTAGTGTATATTATATTATTTTATATTATATATGTTACAAATAAGCATATATATATAGGATCTGTCAGATAGAGATCATAATATTTGGAGAGTCCTTAGCTTAAAAAAATGTAAAACCTCTGGCCAGAAAGTGTAGTTACTGCATTCTCGGTCCAAACCTGTTTTAATGCCTTCACCCATGTTACCCATGAGGTTAAACAGTTCTGTATTCTCACATAGTGTTTACCTGAGATCTCAATTGCCCTTTTCTTGAAGGTGCTGATCACAGTACCATCTTTCCGTCTAAGCAGTGGGCTGCTCCTCCTCTCAGCCACCTTCTGTTTTAACCGTGAACGTACCTTCAGATTGGGCTCAGAGGCTAAATGAGAGAGAGAAAGAAAAAAGTTCAATCACTTTGAAAAGTACAAGCACACCCGCATGATTTGGGGTATCATGCACTGTTTGTCCGTAGAACAAATGGTGCAAGATGAATTGCACCGCAAAGTTTATTAATTACGCTTAGGGGCTTGTTCAAAATCACCAACCCTATGTATGAGCAATTATAATAGTGATGTTTGCCTTAATGAGCACTACTAATGAGGCTTTGGATCTGTCACTCTTGTGTATCAGGACCATGGACAGCAACCACCCATCCCTCTCTGTTTCTCTCTCTCTCTCTCTCTCACACACACACACACACACACACACTCACACACACACACACACACAGACAGAGCTGTAGATAAAAGTTATATTTACAGTGTGCCGATTTTATCTCTTGTTGATTCCGGAGATGACGGGCCAAATTAAACTAATTGAACTAAAAAAGGATTTGAAAGAGGAAAAAAAATAAAGGAATTGGGGCAATTATCCAAACACGCCGTGTGTAATGCGGCTTGACCGAGCCCTGTGTTTTTTCTGGGCCCGTTTGTGCGTCATAGCCACACTGGGCATATAGAGCAGAAAGGACTTTAGCGCCTAATGCTATCAGTGACTTTAGTATGGATTTAATTAGATTTAAAATAAAAGTGTGAGACGAGGGGGAGGGGAGGTGATGGAAAGACACACACACACACACACACACACAATCTGAGGGCAGGTTATGTAAGGAGATGTGGTGTTGCCATAACAGTGGTAATATGGAGTAAGCGCTTCGCCCACGGTAACAGACCCGTCTGCGATTACTTTATCAGTGTGCTGAAGTCCAAGCTAGAGGGCGTGTGTGTGTGTGTCCTCCTATCCTCTGTATGGTATATGTGTGTCAGTTCTATTACAGAGAGCTTTATAAAGCAGCGTGGGTGTGACAGTTTAAAAGATAGCTGTGTGTAAAAAGCAGATAGCAGATGTGTGTGTGGGAACAAACTCACTGAATCTGTGTGGGTGGTTTGGAGTATGGCTGGTGGCTATGAGAGTGAACAGCAGATGACCGGTATGTGTGTGTGTACTCAGGTTATACTTTGAAAACATCCTCACAAATATAGTCAAACGACATCCAAGACATTTAAGGTGGTCCTCGGTATTTGAAACTCTCAAAAACAGGCCATATTGTGTTTCGTTTCAAATCTAATAATGTCAACAGGTTGTGTGAGGGTTAGATTGTGAGATACAATCTAAAAAATGCTGGGTTAAAAATGACCCAAGTTGGGTAAAAAATGGACAAACCCAGCGGTTGGGTTAAAAGTTTGAGCCAACATTCTGGGTCGTTTTATTTAACTTAACTATTGTTTAAAAATGATTATATTGCTCACTTAAAATGAACCCAAAATAGGTTGGAAATGAACATTTATTAATGTGTTTAATAAATAATATTTAAATAATAAACATTTATTAAATTGCTTATTAGTAAAAGTTCACCTTTTGATTATTACTGTTGCCTCTAGTAATTATGTGTCTGATTTTTAATTTCCAACCTATTTTGGGTTCATTTTAAGCCAGCCATACAGTATTTTAAAACAATAGATGAGTTAAATAAAACTGCCCAACAAGTTGGTCAAATATTTAACCCAACCACTGGGTCAAAACAACCCAATCACTGGGTTTGTCCATATTTAACCATATTTAAGTGTGTAAGGTATAATAAATATCATTATTTTAGTATGAAATCCATTTTGTCACTAATATAGTCTCTAAGGTGTGCGTTTATGTGTCGTTCTGCTGTTCTGATGACTCATTATGACTCACACCTGCAGACTCACTGAAGAGTCTTCAACCCTGCACACACTCTCACACACACACACACACACACACACACACCCCTTGCATCTGCTGTGATATATCTATACTGTTAAAGAATCAAAATTCTCCACACAAAAACACTGGTGACTCCATAACAGCGTCATTCATGAACACAGAAAGAAAATAATCATCTGACATTCACATACAAACAAAGTAATGTTTTATAATGCAGTGTCAATGTCGCAGCTATTACTCATTGAAACAATTAATTCAAATAACAAAAACAACTATATTTGCATTTCCCGGAGGTAATATGAAGGCTTCCAAGGCAGTGAGTGGATAGTGTTTATTGGTATAACAATCCAGAAAATGAGAAGAGAGCCAGAGGAATGGGAGACAAAGAAAAGGCGACCCAGCTGACGTCAACAGCTGAAGCGAGTGGGCCAGTATGACATCATTATTAAAAGTTAAATTCGATGAGAGATTTTCAGACATTAAATGTACAGTACCGTTCAAATGTTTGAGGTCGGTAATATTTATTTCGTGTTTTTGAAAGAAGTCTCTTATGCTCACCAAGCTGCATTTATTTGATAAAAAATATAGTACAAGCAGTAATAGTGTGAAATATTATTACAATTTAAATGAACTGTTTTCTATTTTAATATATTTTTAAACTGTAATTTATTCCTGTGATGTCAAAGCTGATTTTTCAGCATCATTACTCCAGTCTTCAGTGTCACATGATCCTTCAGAAATCATTCTGATATGATGATTTGCTGATTAAGAAACATTTATTATTATTATTAGTGTTGCCTAATATCTATGTGGAAACCACGATACATCTTTTTCAGGATTCTTCCATGAATATAATGCTTAAAAGAACAGCATTTATTTGAAATATAATTTTTTTTTGGTAACATTACAACATTACATGTCAATTTTGATCAATGCATCCTTGCTGAATAAAAGTCTTAATTTTATTTTATTTTTTTATCTTACTACCCTCAAACTATTGAACAGTAGAAAAAAATACACAGTTTATTTCATCAAAACACACACATATGCAAGAAGCCTACTCACCGGTCTTACGGAGAGGGAAGTCATCCTTGCCCTCGTAGGACCCTAACAGCGGGGGAAGTTTGTAGGAGGGCGGTGTGCCCGGTGTGTTGCTCTGTGGAGGGGAGCTCTGCTCCAGGGACGTGTGGTGAGCCCCCCTGAAAACAAACACAGGCCATTACAAAGACTCATCCATCACAATTCAACTGAGTATGAATGAGACCCATAAACTTCCAGCATAATGTTATGAACGCACTCATTTTATATCATGCAGTAGAAAAACAGAGCACACTGAACCTGTCTTTGAAATATATTAACTACATTTAAAAATATTTATTTTTAAAAAGTGGACTTTTGAGTTTACCAGCCCAGAACAAGGCTGAGCGATATGGACTAGCAAGGTTCCTCTCACCAGCACTTCTGGGGGAAGGAATGGTTGAGACCACCGGGGCCGGGTTCCTTTTTGCTCAACAGGAACTCCTGCAGCTTCAGTTTGACCTCAGTACTGGCGATGGCACCTAAGAACAAGAGTCAAAAGAACACGAGTGATGTTGGATTGGAGGAGAATGATTCTGAATCAGTTTTTGACATTTATTTTTTAAAAAATGCGAGTTTTGATCACCTCTGCAAAAGCCATCATCATGGGTTTGCCAATAGCTGCCAGTGTGTTGCTATACGGCTGCTACTGTGTTCTAGGTAGTTGCTAGGGCATTGCTATGCATTTGTTAAGGTGATCTGAGGTTGCTAACTAACCAAAGTCAAAAGAGTCCAACTCTAGTCTCTGTGATAATATGATTTCTATATATATATATATATATATATATATATATGGTTGGTGTCCCCTCCTTCAATGCAAATCTAAGAGCTTTTCTCACCCTGTTTTATTGTCCGCTAGGTGAAAAATGCACATCAAATCAAGTTTTAGGGCACCTCTGCTCAGTAAACTGCATGATTTTATGTTCATAGCACAGGACAAATAACACACTTAAAATTGGGGATTTGTTCAAGTAAAAATAGTTATAAATATGTATACAGATTACCTATTAAAATATTTTTAAAGAATCTTATGCTCATCAAGGCTGTATTTATTTGATCAAAAATACAGTAAAAATAGTAATATTGAGAAATTTAAAATAACTGGTTTCTATTTGAATATATTTTAAAATGTAATTTATTCCTGTGATTCAGCATCATTATGTCAGTGTCACGTGATCCTTCAGAAATCATTCTACTATACGGATTTGATGCTCAAGAAACATTTATTATTATCATCAACAGTTGTGCTGCTTAATGTTTTTCTGGTAAACGTGAAACATTTTTTTTTTTCAGAATATTTTGATGAATAGCAAGTTCATAAAACAGCATTTATTTGAAATAGAAATCTTTTGTAATATTATAAATGTCTTTACAGTCCTTTGTGTCCTTAAATAAATAAATAAATAAATAAATAAATAAATAAATAAATAAATGTAAAACTGAAATAAAATAAAAAAAACTACTCAACATTTCTGGGTGCGATTAATTTTTTTTATGATTATAATGACATTTGCACACTTTGTGCTTTACAGGCTAATCGTTAGCTTAGCAACTTGCTAATCAAACTCTATTGAATCAACTTTGAGAGGAGTCCCATGGGTGCTGCACATAACTGGTGGCTATGTGTGCACTTATGAGGATCCATCTCTGTTAGAATACCATGTATGCAGCTCAACAGGGTTAGAATACCATGTATGCAGCTCAACAGGTTTTGGAACAGGTCCAATATGTTAATTTTGTGGCTTAATAAATCCTAGTACTGCATTGTGTTGTTTTTAATGGTAAACAACCAAAGAGAAATAATAGAGCAATTTGTGCCTGCTGTGCATAAAGTACTTGAAGGAATATCCATGACAATGAGTAATTATAGCAGCAAACAGCGATAAACATTAGCTACGTACTGCTCAGCAAGGTGTTTACTCATTGAACTAAAAGGTGAACAGTGCATTTAAACTATGCCCTTTTTGGAAATTAGCAGCAGAAATGATGAGCGGCGACCGTGCCATGAAATGAGTTCGCTGTAGATCTATTGTATATAATAGATGGATTAATGGAGAGATGCATACTCTCTTTGCCCTTCTCTTTGTTCCGTAGCATGATCAGCTGTTGTTCCAATCTCTGCTTCTCCATCTCTTCGTGACGCTGCTGTTCCAGCTTCCTCTTCTGCTCCAGCTCCTGCTGACGCTTTGCGGCAAGGATCTCCTGCTGTTGCTGTTCAGAAGAAAATCAGAGTCAAGAATCAGAGCTCAAGGAGATGATGTGTACAGAGAGGACAGCAAGGGTCATACCTTAAGATGTTCCTGTAGCTGCACTTCATGTTGGCGTGTCAAAACCTCGTGCTGCTTCTGGAACTCTGCGAAAAGCAGCTGTTTCTGGAGCTCTTGCTGTTGTTTGAGTAAAAGCAGCTCGTGCTGAAGCTGTTTTTCTCTCAGCGCCGGGTCCACTGTGCTCAGCGCGCTCAGGCGCGGGTCTGTACGCAGGTCCACCGGGCCTCCGCTACCTCCGCCCTGATCTCCTCCGCCTCCCACCGGGCTCTGCATCCCAGATGGTAACAAAGTCTTCACGTCCACGGCTGGAAAGAGAGCGATACAGTAAATTAAAGAGTCACCTAACTACCATTAGAATTATGATAACCTGTAAAACATAAAAGGTGAAGTTTAAATTTCGGCACCACAAAATAATAAAGATCAGTTCCCAATATATGTCTTAGTATGGCATCTTCTCGATGATAATTAAAACAGCCTTTCTGTTTATCTTTTTGCAGCAGTTTTAGCTACAAATAAACAGTACAAATCAATAGTGGCATTATAGAAATTTGACTTATTTGAAGACCTCATTTTTTTTTTATAAGTTGTGACTCAACAATATATATATACATACACACACATACACACACACACTACCTGTTGCATTTTTATTTTATAATGGGTCACCTCTGCCTGGGTTCAAACATGTTCACTCAACCCCTATGCTAGTAGCACTCAAAATAGTATGTTGACACATAAACATACAATTTGTTTAAAGCACACAGTTACATAAGTAAAGGTCATGGGTGCATTTGCAATCGAGAGGGTATACTCTGTGGTTCATGTATGATGTGTCTGTAAATGTAGTGCTGACATTTGTCTGTGTCTGCCCATGTTACTGTAATCAGGTGTAATCAGGCTCAAATGTCGACAGGCCAGTTGACGTTACCATCTTTTGTATCTCAAGCCTTTTGGGAATTTATCCAACTGAGCTCGGACCAGTTTCATCCAAAAAGAAAAATACCAAAATTGTAAAATCCATGTAAAACGGCGACAGCTTCCTTTTAGGTCATTAGGTAAAAGAAACACCCAAGACCTTCCTTATGGCAGGGCACTGTACTGGTAAAGAGAGCATGTGATTATATAACCTAGAGGGGAAACCAAGGTGATGCTCTGAGGCTCGTCCTAAAAAGCAGCCCAACCAGTCACTTTCTCTCCATCTTTGATATCTCCAATAGTACCACTACCCAAGATCACTGAGCTTCCCAAAGGATCTCAGCACAAGTTTTTGGCACAACTGATGTACTAAAAAAGGCCTCGGAAAACCCAACATTCCTGTTTCCTTTTGTTTGTGTTGTAGTTGTTTTTCTTCCCTCAAATCCTCTTTTTATTTTCACTGCAGTAAGGTGGCATTAATGAGTTGCCATGGGGATAGCGATGTGTTTCCAGGCTCTTGTGCAAGTTAGCCTAAGCTCTCTAAAGGCATTCAGTCAGGGAAACGCTCCAATTAAAGGTGACCAGGTCATTGCAGCTTCCAAACATTAGTCCGAATCAAATTACTCAACTTCCAGGGCAGTGGGGAACAAAAGGAACTGAACTTGCCTCTTATGTCAAGACCAGATTTAAAATTTTCCAAGGCATATTATGGTTGGATTATTGGATTATTATGGTATGGAAAGCTCATGGGCTGCAACTCAAATCGCAAACTATACTAGACATGAAAGTATTACTCAACAAATATGGAGTAATATCTAGTAGTACATTTCTTTCAGGATTCTTTGATGAATAAAAAGCTCAAAAGATGGCACAAGCAACAAAGTCATGGGTGAAAAAAAAATATATACCTTCAAATAATCTACCCGCTTTGGATAAAAGCGTCTCACAAATGCATAAATGTAAGTGCAATGAGGATAATTAATTATTCTCAAGGTTGGTGGCATTGTCATCATCACATTTATTATCATTTTTTTTTTAAATAACTGAAAAAATAACCAATTTTGGGCAAAAAGCATGCATTATTCAAACAACAAATACTACACATGGGCATGCCTGGCATACTTTGTTCATCATACTATGATTTGTGAAGGGCTAATTTAAATCTTGCATACTATTTAGGACCAATATTTGGTGAATTGGGTAGTCAAACATTTCATTTTTCCAATAATCACTGAAACACTTTAAACCCTTGCAGTACACTAATAAACCAAGTCTTTTATGCTGACAACTGGCACATCACTTCATTGAAGGAGGTATGAAGCTATAGAGTCTTCATAGTGTCCTTGAGTCTGCAGGGACCTCAAGTGTGAGGTAGGATACCACTATGCGGGGGCCAGTCCCAGCTGAGAACACATTAACTCATATGTCACTCAGCATCTACCGTTGGCCGGGTTGCCCTCCCAGCATCGGCTAAAGTTTACCAACATGCTAATGATCCGGTTTCTTTGCTGGATGCCTGGCGGAAGCGTTCGGCTTACATGAAAATCAGATTACTCCCCCTTCATCAGTCAGGGGCTAAATATAGCTTTCCTTGTGCCCTCTGGCCGACTGACTGTGTCAAGCCTTTGACGTCAGAACTTGGCCAGCCGAGGTCGCCAGGGCTAACGCTACTGTTACTGACCAGATGAGCTTAGCATAGATTTCCCCAGATACCTTTAGTCTTCCAGGAGAAGAACAGGTATGATTCCCATGTATGAAGTTCAGCGTAGTCTGCAACAATTGGCCCAAAACGTCAGTTAAAGAAGCAGCCTGTGCAATAATAGTGGGATTACAGGTGAATTCCATGTTAAAAGACTGGGAATTGTGAAATAATAATAAGGCAATAAATTATAGATAGACTATTGCGTAGTCTACATGGGCTGCATACAAAAACAAACAATCTGCGAGAACAATGTAGTCCAGTTCACAAAAGAATGACTCTTATGAGTAGGGATATGCGAGACTAGTCAACTAAACGATACTGCTGCTACTAGTCAACATCAAACTGGCATGTAACTTGTTATACTACCTGCTATAATGGTGGCAAGAAATTTTATACCGGTTTAAATGAGAAACATTATAATTGAAACTTACTTGACAGCAAAAAAAATGTATATCTAAATTCTAACGAACTTTTAAACAGTGTATAGTTGTTCTTGCAATCATGTGCAATTCAAGTAATTTTCATACACAAGAAGCACGTTCAATCCCGGATGCGCAACAACAATACCTTGACATGCTAACTTTTGCTGGCTAACTTTAATTTGAGGAATTCTGTTCATAATAGGCTGGTGAGTTTGTACTTATTGGTCCTGCACTGCCTATTGATTCTGTTTAATTTAATAAATGCCTATGTTGTTGACTGAATGCTTAGGTTTAATTACAATGATCATAATGCAAGGCAGGCACATCTCATGTATAAAACTTATTTTTCAGCAGCATTGAGTAAGGGATTTGACTGTTTAAATCAGTGATAAAATAGGCTATTTCAAATGGATCATTTTTAACTTCCATTTAAATGTTAATGAAATTAGTCATGGTGCACATCCCTACTTATAAGCCAGTTATTTAAATGAATTACTCAAATAGACTCACAAGTTAGCGATTTGAATTGGTCTAACAAATGTAATAGTCTCCTCGCTGCAAATATTGCCTTTTGTATGTTTAATTCAAATTTATTTCGTGTCCTTTTTTTTTCTTTTTTTGCTGATACTTCCAGAGTGTACGGAAGCAATTGATAGTTGTAAAATACCAGCTTAATAAATAATCCTGAAGAATGAACATATGACTACACCTGTGACTGTGAAACTTCCCTTAAGACTTTCTATAGATGTAAAGGAATTAAAATGAAGCTCTATTAATATCGAAACTTGGTTACAGCCGTTAAATGTTTTGTTAACATGTTTGTTCACAGTCTACCGTGTACGCAGCAGCACCACAGATAAGTAATCTGTCCAAACACAACATCTATGTGACAGACTCCCACATCCCTACGGAAAACTCCTTTGAGGTGATAATTAGCAAGCACAGGGACTATTAAAGACAGCCTTCCTATCAACACTTTCCTGTCCAACAAAAGACAACGGCAATTCCGTCACAGCTAATGTCTATCCTTTTTCAAACTTCTTGTCCATTTAAAATATCACCCGCCTCCAAATTGGTAGTTACTCATCAAGGACCTGTTTTTAAGTTGAAAGGAAGAGATGAAAAACGCATGAAAGACAAAAATAGAAAAGGGGAGGTTCTCTGCGACTGGAGTCTTCGAGGAAGTCCTCAGTGAGGAGGTTGGGCAGACTGAGGGGGTTTCCAGGCAATTTCCCTCGGAGAGCTCTGACCAAAGTAGAGTCTCGACTGATTACTGTAGCGCCCACACATAGCGCACAAATACACAAACTTGCAGACTGAAACAGAATCAAGCATACAAGACAATACAATTAGCCCTTACACAAGAAAGACGCAAAACTATACAAGTTACTAATGGTGTGTGCACACCAAAAGTGAATTTAATTATTAGTAGATTACATACAAAGTCAATGCAAAGACGCGAATAGATGTGAATTTGTCTCGGGCGACGAGAATGACGCGAATGCCGTAAACGCACAATATTCGCCTCAATCATGTCTTTTCACGAAATTTGCATGACAATCAACGAAGAGCTTATTGACACATCCGGTTTGACACATCTGGTTGTATCAGAAAATGGAGGCCGTCTGCAGGCACCCTGAAGGTTCTTATTAATACAGAGACCAGACAAAAAAGTAGATGGCTTGGAGAAAAGTAAGCAAGTAAGTTGGACTACCTGGTAAGTGATGAAAATATGAGTCTGTTACTTGATTCTAGCTATGAGTTTTACATTTTGATGACAGAAAAAAATGAAGAAATTTTCTGTTTTTATTCGCACAAGTGACGCAAAAAACAAGTAATTCCGTGAGTAATTTAGAGTGAGTAACGTGATGCGAATATTCGGTTCGCTTTTGGTGCACACGCCGTAAGACTTCTTGTCCCTTGTTGGAAAATAAAACTACTTTCAATTGGGAAAGGAGAAATAAACTTCATTTAAGATATATTATGAAAATCTTAATATGAAAATCAACATTTTTAAGGGTGTTTAGGTACTTTTATTGTAAAGCAACATAAACAGCAGGGAATAGGGATCCACCGATATTAAAATTCTGGACAATAGCAATAAGCCAAGAATTATTCTCAACTAAAAAAGAATCGAATTACTTAGTAAATTCTATACTATTTTGTCTAAATAAAAATAAAACATTAAATACTAAAATTAATTGCTTTAAATGTGAATTTAGGCATCACAACATAACATACACTATGAAAAATTAATATTCATTTCGAGATTTGCTGAATGCTACATTTTATTGAATTATATAAGTGTTTTTAAAGATGTGTTAAATGACAGAAAAGGTAATCTAAATGTAAAAAGAGTATTCACAATTAAATATACCGTATTGACCAATACGATAGATTTAAAAATAGCTAATTTCGGCTGAAATAGTACCAATACAATTTTGCACACATACATGTATACCTATCTCTCCATGTGGTTCAAAGTTTTTCCAGGTTATGTATAAAAACAATGGTGATCTTGTCCCAAGGGGAAGGCCTTAAAAAGCAAAAAACATTTCTGCTGAGGCACTTACCATGTATTAAAAACGAGGTAAGAGCATTGCAACCTGACAGGATGAAAATAGAAGAGTGAGAGAGAGGTACCTCCTCATTAAAAATAAAAGAAGGTGTTGCATAAGCTATGGGTGAGGTTGGGTGAGTGAGAGAGAAGGGGACAGGAACGAGAGACGACAGACGGAGTAAAACTGGGTGATGTTATTTGGATAAAAAGCCAAGGAAGACTAATCAATGGAGTGTCTGGAAGAGGGCCAGAGAATGCTTGAGTAGCCAGATTTACCTTTCATCAGATTAAATCGTACTCCATGGATTACGCTAATCGCCTGGTGGAAGGACTAGAAATAGCTTCCTCTCACTCCGTGTCACTGGTGTTAGAGCATGGTGCCAGTGTGTGTGTATATGTGTGTGTTTATCTACACTTGATCCCCTTATGCAGCAGTTAGCTTAGTTTGTTTATAAGCAGTTAGGCAATTGTTAATCACAATTCCCAGCTCAGTTAGGTTTGAATTTGACAATAAGTCTAGAGCACACGGGATTGTTTTTCAATTGTAACACCCTAGACTGAATGTGAATGGTGTAATGTGTCAAAAGTAAAATATTTCATAATCAATGAATCTACATTGGAAGCAGCCAGTGGAAAAAATACTGAATGAATCTAAAAGATGCCAGTACATTTATTTAAAAAAAAAAAAAAATTGTATTAATAATAATAATTATTATTATTTTCTTTAATGCTGGAATGACCCTGGCCCTCTTTTAGTCACAATGAATACATACATACATACAAATTACAAAAATATATACAGTACAGTGCAAAAGTCATAGGCATGTTAGTATTTTCACAAATGGTTTTAAGCCAGTTATTTCTCTTTTGCTGTAGTGTGTCAATAGGAAATATCAGTTTACATTTCCAAACATTCCTTTTGCCATTAATTGTAATAATCCAGTGAGATTTTTGTATGCACAAGGAGTCTTGACAACAGCCGGTGCCCCACACGGAGATCCAATCTCACCATCGAGTCCATCTGGGATTACATGAAACTGAGACAGACTAAATCCAGAAGAACTGCGACAACGTCTCCAAGACGCTTGAAGAAACCCACCTCCAAAGTTACCTGAAAAACTATGCGCAAGTGTACCTAGGACAAAAACTGTTTTAAATGCAAAGGGTGGTCACACCAAATATTGATTTGATTTAGTTAATAGAAGGTAATTGATAAATAAAATCTATTTATGACATTATTTTTGAAAGCATCCTCACTTTACAGCATTTTTACACAAGTGCCTAAAACTTCTCACAGGACCGTAGCTTTGCAGGTAGGTTTCTTCAAACATCTTGGAGACATTGCCGCAGTTCTTCTGGATTTAGTCTGTTTCATCTGTTTCTTCATGTCCCAATCCCAGATGGACTCGATGATGGTGAGATCAGATCTCTGTGTGGAAGATACCGTCCTTAATGTGCATACAAAAATCTCATTGGATTATTACAATTAATGGCAAAAGGAATGTTTGGAAATGTAAACTGATATTTCCTACTGACACACTACAGCAAAAGATACAAATAACTGGCTTAAAACCATTTTTGGGGGGTGAAATACTAACGCGCCTAAGACTTTTGCACAGTACTGTATACATAAAAATTCATTTAATAAATAAATGTAAATACATTTTTTTAAATGCTTCTTTACTTGTTGGTTATTTCTCGTGTGATAGAGGATCTGTACAGGTGAAAAGCTCTGCAGACAAAAGCGGTCCATCCTCATTTCCAGCTTTGATTTGCCAGTTTCCAATAAACACTTTCCTGCACCTTTATACACAGCTCTGTACTTCCACAACCACAGAAGACAATCATCTAGAGACCCAAGCTTGCAATAGTTGGCCCATGGGAAGACGTTTATCACAATACGGAATTTTCTTCGGTCAAAAAATAAATAAGTAAATAAACAAAAAATTGAAATGTTAAAAAGAAATCATGCAGCCTTTCGCCCCTCGTCTGAGTATTGAAATAGCTGCCCCATTTCCACCATAGCAGGGGGTCTTTCCTGGCTTCAAACTCCTTCCCCTTGTCTTTCCCGCTTTCCTCTACACCTTCGCCTCCTCCTCATCCTCCCTGGCCCCCGTCCTCCCCTTCACTCCCAGAAGAGATTAAACACAAGCAGCGACAGAACACAGTCTGCCTGTGAAAAGCGCAGTTATAAATAGCCCTGGATTAATAATGCTCTGGGGGGAGTGGAGGGGGGCGAGGGGGGGATGGGGGGCACGCTGCGCTTTTAAAAGTGCGCAAATCTATTTTAGGACACTACATTTCCAGGCGGCTCTCTGTGCATCTCTGTTTCTCTCTCTTGCTGTTCCCTCTCTCCCATCTTGGATCGGCATTATAGATGTCGCTGATGAATGCGGCGTGTAGATTCTTTGCAGAGGACCCTCATGAAAAGCATGTCGTTAGCCTGTCAATAATGTCATAAAAGCTCCGCCTAGGGACTGCAAGCAAGGACAATCCATAGATGTGAACCAATGTGCAATGTGATTTAAACCAGCATCTAACCAGACAATAATCTGACAATGAGTTACAGAATCTAGCAGAAGCACTGAAACATTTTTAAGGATAACCTTCCATCCAAAAACAGTGTTTAAGTTGACATCTAACCGCTATATCCTCAGGGACGATGTCCCTCATGGCATCACAACCCAACGCTCTCCTCTCCTCTCTCCCGAAGGGCTGTCCTTTTGTTTTCAGAGCTCAGTTGAAAGAGAAACTTACAGCTGACACAATTTGCTGACACCATTTCCTGCTTTCATTCCAGCCAGGGGAGCTTTATTTTAGCAGTTAGACCAAAGCCCTGTTGTGCAGAGACAAAGAGAGATTGTGACAAAGAGGAATAGACATATAGAGAAAGAAAAAGAGTAGGGATGCTCTGATAGGGCTCAACGCTAAGGATTTTTTCTCCTGGCCCAGTCGGGCAAATGGTTCAAATTTTTACTTGCCCTGCCAAAATTTTCACTGGCACCACCACAAAAAAGTAATAAATAAATACAAATAAAACAGGCCTTATCATTTTTGTTGTTTTTGATCCATGTAACCTCAATAAAGGTCATTGCATTCTGAATACACAGATATTAATATGGAGCTGCTCCTCCCTTTGCAGCTACAACAGCTTCTACTCTTCCGGGAAAGCTTTCCACAAGATTTTGCAGTGTTTCTGTGGGAATTTTTGCCCATTCATCCAGCAGAGCATTTGTGAGGGCAAGCACTGATGTTGGATGAGAAGGCCTGGCTCGCAATCTCCGTTCCAGTTCATCCCAAAGGTGTTTGATGGGGTAGAGGTCAGGGCTCTGTGTGGGCCAGTCAAGTTCTTCCACACCAAACTCATCCAACCATGTCTTTATGGACCTTGCTTGTGTACTGGGGCACAGTCATGCTGGAATAGAAAAGGGCCTTCCCCGAACTGTTGCCACAAAGTTGGAAGCATAGCATTGTTCAAAACGCTTTTGTATGCTAAAGAATTAAGATTTCCCTTGACTGGAAGTAAGGGGTCTAGCACACCCCCTGAAAAACAGCGCCATACCATAGCTATTTTAACAGTAAAGACTCTATTCTTCAGTGTCGCATGATCCTTTAGAAATGTAATTGCTAAGAAACATTTCTTATTAATATCAATGTTGAAACAGTTGTGCTTCTTAATATTTTTTGTGGAAACTGTTAAACATTTTATTCAGGATTCAGGGACCAGATTCACGGAAATGTGCAATTCTTGAAAAAGTTCTCAAATATTTTCTTATGAACATCTTAATTTTTTTCTTAAGAAGAAAATGACAGGCTTTGGTGTTATTTGATTGAAAGGCGGCTATTGCTGAAGACTCGAAGCACCTCAAAGCCTGTCTTTGAGCGCGGCCTGTAGATTACCATAGTTATCATAATAAGCATGCAGACTATTTTCGTACGACTGGCTTGATGGTAGTTAATCACTCAGAGTCATGTTTTTAATGCACAGTGTCAAGTTAAAATGGTTATTTTAAAAAAGCCTGTCTCAAGATGCAGCGGTCTTCCTCATTCATTTGCTCTCCATCTTTCTTGTGTTCTCTCTAGAGTGAATGCGTCCTGTATCTTTGTGCGCTGCTGCTTTGCTAGTTTTAGTAAGAGTGAACGCATCATGTATACGCGCAAATGATCGATCGGTGCCACTTCAGAGTACTCGTCCTCATTCATGGTAAAGGTAAAATGTATTGTATTGTAGCAAGTGTTATGTTGTAATGCTTAATATTTGAAATAACCCAATACCTTTTGGGAATTTAAGATAAGTTGGAGGTTATCCTAACTTTAAGAAGTTATTTACAATGATTATTAAGAACATTCTTTTCAGGAATATGAATACTTCTTAAAGTATATAAGTAATAAACTTCTTAAAACTCATCTTTTTTGTTAGATGTTAGGAAATTTATTATATATATATATCCCCACAAGAGAGATATAGAAAGGAGACAAAGTAAGCAAGAGAAGCTAAGGACGCTGAGGTAGGACCTCAAGGACAGTCATTAATAAATGTGCCTGCACTTCCCTCTGTTCTGCAGAAGCGTCTCTGTTGGTAAGCTCTGGGACACAGCAGTGAATCATGGGATGTGTTTCCCCAGCACAGAAACAAACTAGGGGCTGAGAAGGTGCAGGCCTGTGATATATTAAAACAGAGACTGTACACACCAACAGCAAGAGCGAGATAAATTTGTACTATAAACCAACAATCTTCAGAACAGAAAGAAGAAAAAAAAAGAGCCTATGGTGGTATTGCCTTCAAATAAAAGCTGTCAGTGGAAACCACATGGCAATGAGCAAATAATCGCCATAAGAAAAAGTTGCAATCAATCAATTAGGACTTTAGTGCAAGGGTGATGTTTTCAGAACCGACAGGGCTGATTACTTTTCCCTTAAATGTGCTTCAGTTTTATAAATAGTTAGTGGTTTCATATTGATTTTACTGCTTTTTTGACTGAAACGAGCTCTTGCCTCCCTGGAGGAACCATTTATTATTTGAGCTCGTCAGGCGCTTTCTACCATCCCCCTGTTTTAAAGTCTATTTTGCAGAGAGCCCAGCTTACGTCATGGTTATTTTCTTTAGCAACGGTACACCAGCTACGCTTCAGAGAAACGAGCGGGAGAGATGGAAAGGCAGAGAGAGAGAAAAGCATGAATATTGCTTTCCAGAAATAGCACACAGCGACGTGCGGTAGGCTGCCCTGTCAAATCGGTTCTGCATCCTCTCCTTGTTAACGGCATATAGATGAACGAGCGCAAGAGAACTAGAAGAGAGAGAGAATCAAATGGAGTCGGTCAGATTCAGCCAGTGGTTTGGCGGCACTGAGGCCAAAACTGGAGGAAAAAAAAGAGGTGCAGGAAAGCTGGGTGATATTTACATCCTTTGGAAGGGCTTCTTGGCAGCTTAAACTTGGGGTTTGAAGCTGGTAAGGGAGAGTTACAAATAGCCAGTGTGATTTATGGGCCCCAGGAACCTCCGATGCCTTGGCAGGCCTAAAGGAGGGGTAGGCTCCCCTCGCTCTGGGAAAACAAGAAACCAGCAGTTCTTTGGTGAAAGCCCAAAAAAAGACAGTTGTAAAAAAGGGAAAGAGAGGGCTTGTGCACCACATGATGTTAGTTCATAATGACTCTTGATCCATAAGACATGTGGACGATGACGTCAATAAAAGTGGATAATGACACTGCTGGAAGTCACCAGCATTTATCGGCTAATGCATGTCGATTTGTTCACGTCACGCACGCTGAATGGTGCTATTTAGATTTTAGTGAAAGAACAGTGCTTTTTATTAGTATTGTTGGCCTTTTAATTATTTATTGGACAGCTGAGAGAAGACAGGAAATTATGGGAAAAGTAGGGCTAATGTTATCGGGATATGGCGCAAGTTTGATCACGTGCACCAAACGCCAGGCTCAATTTTTATTCCTGTTGCTTTTTACGTAGAAGATTACACATAAGGCTTTCACAACTACTTGTATTATGACTAGCTTTACTAATAGGCTAGTTAAGGCTTTTACGGCCGACAATCAATATTAAAATCATTATTAAAATTCTATACTAAAAAAATAAAAAATGTAATAAGTCAAAACAAACAAAAAAATTTTAAATTCTATGCACGAATTTTTGCTTACAACATCACAATGTACAGTATGAAAATGGATATTTTGAGATCTGCTAAAGATTACATTTAATGGTGTTCTCATTAATATTAATACTGTTATAAAGATGCAAATGTAAATGTAAAAATAGGCAGAAATAAGCATGCACAACAAAATATACAGTACAATACTGCATACGGACCAGTCAGTATTGAATATTTAATTGTGCATGCTTATTTTTAGATAACGTTTGTCATCGAACATCCACTTAAAGTTGATATTTAAAAAGACTAATATTTTAATAACTGTTAAATGTAATCTTTAGCAAATCTCTAATGTAATATTTTCATACTGCACATTATAATGTTGTGATGCATAAGTTCACTTTTAGCATCTATAATGATTGATTTTAGCTTTTAGTATTCCATTTTTAATGTATTTTTTGACAAAATAGTATTGAATTTCAATATCTGCCTTGTACCCGCATCGTTAAAGGTGCAGTGTGTAAATTTTAGCGGCATCTAGCGGTGAGGTTGTAAATTGCAACGGCTCAGCACAGTGCTCACCCCTCCCTTTCGAAACTTCTCTAAAAGTGCTACGGTGGCCGACACAAAGACAAAGATGTCGTCGTCTGAGACAGCGGATAGCCAGACAAGCAGTGAGGTTTCTTCTAACAAAGAACGGTCTCTGCTTCTAATAAACCAAACTCCGACTACTACTACTACTACAACTACTTCGTGTGTATCCAACGTAGTGACGATGCAAACTGCCTCTAAAAACACCAACGAATACAGAGATGAAACATGCTTTGTAGAGCAGTTTGTCCGTTTAGGGTTACTGTAGAAACATGCCAGTGCAAAAAGATACCACTCAAAACATAGTTATGTATATTATATTGCATTTCTGTCAATAGATCCTCCTAAATTTTACACATTGCACCTTTAACGGTAGCAGCAAAACTAGTCCTTACCAATGACAGCTGACTCTATTGTCTTTTGTAGGCATCACATGGCACTAAACTTGAGCCACCACCAACTCCATTTCCCATCACCCCCCCTTCTTCCCCATCAGCCCCCTAACAGTGTCCCATTCAACAGCACAACCTCTACCAATCATACCGTGAGCTGCGTATGCCCAACCACCATTCCTTAGGGCTCTGGTTCAAATGGGACAACCTTTCATGAGCAGGAAAAAAAGCAGAGAAGAAGATGAAGCCGCATGCAAAGCATAAACATTCAGACGATGAAATGTCATCGCTAAGTAGCAGGCTGAGTGCCGGCCACTGTTTACAGGTTCTATAAATGCACCAGCATTGACGTCAAACGCTTGCATGAGAGGAATGTTGTTTTCTGGGTAAACTTCAATGTGTGGTGCGGAATTCATCTCACACCACTTTTTAGAGAGAAGCAGAGAGGGGGTCGCAGGGTGTATTCCAACAGAAAAAAAATAAATTCCCTCAAAAAAGACATGAAATATATATTAAGGTGGTGTTATTGTTTTTCAAGTTAGTATTGATTCATTTTCAAATACTACTAGCAGTACTTTCACTGCACCAAAACTATTCTGCAAGCATTTGGGTGGGATGGGAAAAACCCTTTCAGAGCTAGAACCTTCAGAAATTATAATTTAAGTATGTCCATTTATATTAGCATTATTAATTATTACCATTGTTAATATTCATTCTAAACAGCAGATAAACAGGTGGCCCACAAAAGGGACCATCCCTGATAAAATGCCACCAACAGGGGGTTTCAATGACTTCTCTAGACTGAACTGCCTCTGGTGGATACAAAAATTCACCCCCAACATCCCAAATTCCCCCAAAAACTTTATATTCTTCTTACAAACCCTTTCACCTTTCATTTGGGTGACGGGCAATTGGGAAAGTCAGAGAAGGAACTAGATCTTTGCTTTGAATATGAGTCTCTACTCTACAGATCTCCTGAAGGGTTTGGATGGCATGTGTCGAAGAAAGCTTTTTCTTTTTCTTATGAAACTATTTCCAGTAAAGGATATTAAAAGATATCAGGAATTTACAGTCATGGGTCATTTGGCAAGAGGCAAGAGAAACAAAATGGATCTGTATCTATGTTTGAGCAGTTTTTTCAAAGCAACCATACTCGCTGCTATTTCTTATTAAGACGAGAAGGAAAATGAAGATGAGGTGGTAAACAAAGAAGTGGAAAGTCATTCTTTACTAGCAGAATATCAAATAAAGCATGACAGACAGGTCAAATGATAAGACTGTAGCTTTCCTGAAAAAAAATGTACAGTACAAGTTACTGAGAATTGAGAAATCTACACATCAATAAAAATTGAGAATCTACACATCAGACATGGTAACATATAGGATGTGGCAGCGGACAATATTAAGCAGCCAAAAAAAAGGAACCATTGTTTTCTAGCCCATTATAGGTACTGCCCATTATCAGCGCCCTGGTAGAGCTTCAGAGGCAGCGCAAATTTCTTCCACACCACTTAATTTTCCAATAAATTCAAACAAAACCCTCAAAAAATATTTTCATGAATGTGTCTTTTTGTGGTTTGACAGCTTAAAGCCTATAGGCTACATAAAAATAAAATGTATCAATATAAAATGCAATCAATTTTTCAGTTTGCACAGCTGTAATGTATCCTTATTGAATTATTTTAAATAATTATTTTATAATAATCACCTATTGACGTTCATTCTCTTGACACCTAAAATCAAGTAGTTTGTTGAAGAGAAGAATGCTATTACTTTTCTATGCAACTGGACATAGGATTATCAACAAATTATCAAATGAAGATAAAATGGCCAAAGCAAAATTACATTGGATATACACTGATGTGGCTCTTTTGACTTGCAGTAGGTCAGTAAGCAATCACCCAGAAAACACTAGAAACAACAAGAAATCAAGTGCAGACTCGTTGTAACGAATCAGACATAACCTTAAAGAAGAGGCCTCACCCCTCACCACTTTATGCATATTGTTGTCTGCAATACTTTCTTGCCTCCAGAAATATCCCCGAGCGCCATAACAGGACTCTACTATACTAAAACCCAATAATAGACGATAGTAAAATGAGACCAGAGAGATATTATTAGCTCATGTGTAGGGTACAAACAGAACAACTTGGAGTATATATATATACACATATTCTATTTCCACTCTGCTGCACAATGTCCTCAATCTGAACTGAATGCTTCCAATGTCTGCTATGATCTCCTGATACTGATCTACTAGTGAAGTACATTTTAACATGAATTATTTTCCATGTTGTTGAGTAGGCCTATCTTTTGTTAACCTAAAATAAGCTTCACCTGTCAACACCATGGACATAGCACCCAACTTTCCCTTAATGTCTGAACATGATGCATATTGTAGTCCAACACGGATTGTGATTTTTTTGCGTCATCCTCCCATTGTTATAGACGAGGCACTTTCGTAACCTGTCAAAAGAACACCTACACAGAAACAACACTGATAACTGCAACACGAAAAAAGAGCAACAGATAAACAACTGATCATTTGAATCATCCACTGAATCAACGACTGAATCACTGATTGACTGACTCATGTTTGTTTCATTTAGATCGTCTGTCAAACACGACACCAAGTGCACAGCAGTTTGAGAATAGACCTCAAAGTAGGTGTTGAAAGGTTACAGTGGGTGGAGCTAATGCATTCCCATAGTGCGTTAAAAGCTCCAGTTGTCATTTAAGACATGGGGGCGAGACCATAGGCCTGTAAACAGGCGTGGTGCTTATTATAGCACAGGGCATTGCTAGGGAGACAGTTGACTGGCTATGGTGGGAACGATACAGCTAAATTTAGAGTTCTTTATTTTGGCGACTATAAGAAGAAAGCACACTTGGTATGCAAATGAAAGTTTCAGACTAAAAGGCCCTGAAGTACACGTTACTCATGGGCTTACAAAATCAAAATTCCCCCTATTTGTTTTTAAAGCACATTGCTTGACTTACTTGTGCATTATTTATCCCAAATGACACAACTTTTTGTAAATGGATTTTCCAGATTACCAATCTCTCTTACTTTTTAAGCCTGGAACACACCAAGCCAATGCCAACAAACTAGTGGCGACAAAAGCAGACTGCGGGGTTGGCTCACGTCGGCAATGTCTGGGTACAAAGTTGCCCTGACACACCAAACCGACTCTCGACACCCGACGGCCAGCAGGTGGCAGTAGCTGAACAGCCAATCAGAATGATCAGATGGCCTGACTGACCGACAAGCTCCGACGCCGATTCAACATGTCGAATCAGCCGAAAAAAAGCCGCTGAGGACCAACTTCAGCCAACGGTGCAGAACACACTGAGAAAACTTAGTCGGCCGATGAACAAAAACTGCCCGACGGCCGACCGTTGGCTTGGTGTGTTCCGGGCTTTAGACTCTCCCCTCCAACCATGGAGCTCCTTTGCTGAGCATTAATGAAAGCATCAGTAAGAATGTGTTAAAAACTACATAATAGTACATAAATACATTATATATATATACACATTATATATGGCTACATTATAGCTGTACCATTTCCAGCTTGTTGCAAATAGCACATTTATAAACAAAAATAAAACAAAAAATAAAAATTGATCATACTTTTATGGTGTAGGCAGTGAAAATGTTATCAGTAAAAGTAAAAGTAAAAATCTGAATGACTGGCCCAACTGATAAGCCAGCAAAAAAAAAATCTATGGATAAAAATAAATGTTTAATGGCAAAGAAATACAACAGAATACCAAAGTCCAATGGGTAGCTACCATTGTACTTTATGTTTCACATTGACTTTAACACTCAGGGCCTTTTTTTTTTTTTTTTTTTTTTTTTTTGCATAACCATCTATTGGCAACATCTTCCAATGCCAAATGGCAGCATGGATTGCATGACAATTCCAGTCTGTTTGGCTAAATCCATTAGCTATTTCTGGCATATAACTCAGATGGCACGTGTATACCCAATATGCCATCCATATATGCTATCATTAATGTAGCATTGTTTGCATGTCCCATTACTTACTTACCAAAAAAAAAAAAAATATTGAAATTGTTGCTTTGGTATTTAGGGAATTTGCCATTGACCTTTATATGTGGTTTACACCAGGGAAATAAATGATATCATACCTAAAACATCTAAAGAGTGTAGGTGAACTGAGGGGACGGGGACATGTCAAAGTCAAGCCATTGATTTCTATATCAGCACCCGATTCAATGCATTTATGTAATGTTTCGGCTTCAGTGTTGACGGTTTCTGTTGCTGATTTCAAAGATACTGTTCTTTGCTTTTGTTTGAAGTGATTGACACAACACAAACTGCTATTATGGTCTACATATCTGCGACGCAGATTAAACACAGACCACAGAACAAAGCAGGTTCAAAATTGTCTGAATTTCTTTCTAAACAAACCTGTTTAATCTTAGCAGGGGTTTTCTTGCTTTATCACAAAGTCAACTGCTTAACATTTAAAAATGTTCTCTTTATTCTCTAGGACTGTTTTACAGTCACATGTTTTCAGTCAGATGAAAGCTCAGACAGGCAGCCACCAGTCGGTCATCAAATCTGCAATCCACCTAATCCATAATGATTCAGCGTGATGTTGCAAGGCATTTTCCATTACATAACGCAGGTATAATTAATTAAAAACCTCCTCAGGGAGTATCGACTTATAATGATTCGATCCCATTTCAGCAAGATCAGCTCAGCTTATCCGCTAAATTCGTCGTAACTTGCAAAATCTGCAAAGAAATGTTCCAGCACTGATGAGGGAACTCATTTGGCCTCAATCATAAAGTACTGAAGGGTGCACTTTAACTATTTTTTGACTTATGTCAGAATGTTTCTTTGTAGAGTCTGCAAATTTAAAAGCATCTGCTGGAACAAAACACATCAACACGTCAGACACCTCCCGGTTGAATATTTCACAGAATGTCTTAGAGCTATTACACTTATAATCAAACTAAGTAACCAATGTAGGATGCACAGACAGATGTCTAGACGAGTACAATAATTGTGCAAACCCTGACACTACCTATACATTGTGTTGCATAATCAGAACACATGCTGTACTTGATGTGTTACAACATATGTGGATGAGTGTCATGTTCCCTTTAGGACAATTAGACATGTCAGCACTCTATGCCACACTAGAGTTGAGGAGTAAACGACTACGACACGTGCTAAACGCCTAACATGTTTTGTTAACGGAGAAGGTTCTTCTTCTGTCTAGTCCTAGTCAAAAAATTCTCAAGGAATTGTATTGGATTTTACTCAAAATACTTTGGAACAGAGGCATCCTGGGAATTTTCTTATAGGATTCCAACAAAACACAAAACAAATACTTTTAGAAAAAATCATGGAAAAAAAAAAAAAAAAGGTTAAATTGGTTAACATTAGTTAATGCTTTAATGTTACATGAATTAACAATGGACAACATTTTTACTGCATTTATTAATCTCAGTTAATGTTAATTTATGAATGACTATTGTTCATTATTCACTGTGATTATGCTTTCAGAGTGCCGACTACATAATCACGGCATGTGCCATGACCAGTTGTGAACAACAGTCTATTTTCACAAGGGGGGGGGGAAGGGGGGGAGAGAAAAAGGAGGTAAAGGATTTTCTTTTTCTCTCTTTCAATATAAAAGCAAATGTTATGTTGGTAACACTTAACTATAAGGTTTCAGTTGTTAACATTAGTTAACTATAGTTACCATGAACTAACGATGAACAGCACTTATACAGCATTTATTAATCTAAGTTAATGTTAATTTCTACATTTACCAATACATTATTAAAATCAAAAGTTGTATATGTTAACATTAGTTAATGCTCTGTGAGCTAACATGAACATTTTTATTAACTAACATTAACAAAGGTTAATAAATGCTATAAAAATATATTGCTCATTGTTAGTTCATTTCTGAATTCAAATTTCTTGATAATTTACTCATGTCTTTCTGTCTTCAGTCGAAAAGAAATTAAGGTTTTTGAGGAAAACATTCCAGGATTTTTCTCCATATAGTGGACTTCAGTGGGGTTCACCGGGTTGAAGGTTCAAATTGCAGTTTCAGTGCAGCTGGGATCTACACGATCCCAGCCGAGGAATACGGGAAATGATCGTTCATTTTCTAAAAAATAAAAAATAAAATGTATATACTTTTTAACCACAAATGCTTATCTTGAACTGCTCTGCGATCAGCCACGCATTACGTAAACACGTTAGAAAGGTGACGCATGACGTAGGCAGAAGTACCGCGGTAGGGTGAACAACTCCATCTCATTTTCTCCTCCAACTTAAAAATCGTCCGACATCGTTGTTTTACCTTTTTTTTTTTGTAAAGGATGTTTGACTTCGTCTTTGCATGTTCGCTTTGTAGACACTGGATCTGTATTTTCACCTACGTCAGGCGTGACCTTTCTAACGCGATTACTTAATGCGTGGCGGATCGCAGAGCTAATACAACGTGAGCATTTGTGGTTAAAAAGTATATAATTTTTTTTATTTTTTTATTTTTTTTTAGAAAATGAACAATCGTTTTGCTAGACAAGACCCTTATTCCTCGTCTGGGATCGTGTAGAGCCCTTTGAAGCTGCACTGAAACTGTAATTTGGACCTTCCACCCCGTGAACCCCACTGAAGTCCACTATATGGAGAAAAATCCTGGAATGTTTTCCTCAAAAACCTTAATTACTTTTCAACTGAAGAAAGAAAGACAAACATCTTGGATGACATGGGGGTGAGTAAATTATCAGGAAATTTGAATTCAGAAGTGAAGTTTTTTTTTTTTTCTCCATTTAAACACCTATTTGCCACTTGTCTGCCACCTGATGTTACCTGATGGAGTTTGGGTTCCTTGCCGCTGTCGCCTTTGGCTTGCTTAGTTGGGGACACTTGACATTTGACTTGACATTTGATATTCAACAGTGCTTTGATCTGCCTGCATTGACACTATTCTTTAAGAGCTGCTGTGCAGCCAAATAATGTACCAGTTATCAATGTAAAGCTGCTTTGACACAATCTACATTGTAAAAAGCGCTATATAAATAAAGGTGACTTGACTTGACTTTAGGTTGACAGGACATATGACAAAGACAAAGTTGGAACATAATAATTTAAAAACAAAGTACGAATATAAAGGCTCCACTTCCAAACTCTGTATAATAATGAAAAATATAAAATTCTTATTTAAAGCTTCTTGGGTAGAACTATCAACTCTAGACTGGGTCACACTTTAGATTAATGTCCAATTCTCACTATTAAATATGACTTTTGCCTCAATAAACTCCTAATTTCTGCTTATTAATAGTAAGGTAGCTGTTAAGTTTAGGTATTGGGTAGGATTAAGGGATGTAGAATATGGTCATGCAGAATAAGGCATTAATATCTGCTTTATTAGTACAAAAAAAAAAACAGCCAAAATCCTAGCAATATGCAAGCAACTACTTAATATTGAGATTTGGACCCTAAACTAAAGTGTTACCCTAGACTGAACCCTTACAGTGGTACATCTGGTTTAATTGTTGCCCTAAATCAACAGAGAAATGCCTTAATAAATTTCAAACAAAAACGAAGGGATCCCTTCCACAAATAAAAAGGTGAATGGATCTAAAATAACGGCGTATCTATCTATTTGAACAGGTGACAGATAAACAGGGCCAGTGCAAGGCAAAAGAAGCGCTTGCACACCCACACACTGTTATATAGTCATTCCTCTGTGTTGATTCAAGCGCAGGTGAGAGATGGCCAAACCTTGCAAAGCTCTGACGGGAATTGTTGACGTCACTTCTGACAAGGACGAGAGACAAGTTTGCTCTGCCAATATAAGGCTAAAAGCCTCTCAAACTCTGGGGAACAAAATTATACTATTTTAAAGTCTTACAACATCAAAAAACAAAAAAATACTGCAAGTTCAAAGTCACAGTGGTAATCTGCAACTGCCACAACACATTTGCGTCTAACACCGGGTTAAATACTTTCAAGAGCATTCGAAACCACAAGGTTGACCATATTAACTTAACAATCTTAGCCTAATATTATTAGCCTAATAACAGATTAACCAGAATGCAATGAAAAAATGTGCAAAAGAGTGACGTTGGTCATGGTACTGCGTTAAGGAAAAGCAGCCACCTTTGTTTAGGGATGCCCATTCCAGGTTTACACCATGACCTTTGTGGTTTTACCCAAACAGAGCTTGACCCAGACAAAACAAAGTCAAGATGTAGCCACAGCATGACTGATGTACTATCAAAGAAACATCAACACCTTTGACTTCAAAGTATCTTCAACTGCGAGCAATGCAAGCTTGCTTCTTCCTCCCACCCACCCACCCCAAAACATTACACTTCTCTTCAAGCATGCTTGCATTTGTGCATCTGCTTTTCTCTAGCCCGTTATCTCTCTCTCTAACTCACCAGTGCTAGGCATGCTGGTGCTTCTAGATTGAGGAAGCAGCTCCACGGGTCGCTCTCTGCTGGACGTGCTGTCTGAAGAGAAGCAGGATTCTGTCTCATAGATCGTCTGCAACATCGCGCACAGTCCCGGTACGGTTGGCTTCAAAAGCATGCCAGTCTCAAAATACTGCCACACAATTAATGCAAAAATAAAGCAAAATCAACATGAAAAAGGAGATGGCAACCCACTCTCCATCAAAAAAGTGAAAAATGCAAACACATTTGAAGGAAGAGGGGAAAAAAGCAGTGCGTCCTTTTTTATCAAAAGGTACATGCATGCAACGAATCATCAATCGCTTTGCCCGTTAGCTCCATGGTTTAAAAAAAAAAAAGCAAACAAATCAAAAATGCAAGCAGAACTGGTTTCCGTGGAAGGAAACGCCGTAGACAAATCCTTAAATTGTCCACTCAGAACCATCAGCTGTATGACATACAAATGAGTCTATTCATAAACCACATCACCTTCTTGTCTAATCGTCTATGTCAGAAACAAACTGCTAATTCACACCAACAAGTCCGGCTTGTATCCAAGTCCCCCCGTCTGAGCGTGCCTGTATCCTGCAATCATCTGAAGTTATGCATGTGGTATCGGCGGACTCCAAAAGAGAGACTTCCCCATGACGAAATGCGACGGAGCTTGGAAAGACGAGATGAAAGCGACAGAACAGGAGAGACTTTTGCATGCCAGTCCCTCTGTTCCTTCCTTCCCCTCGCCTCTCTGTACAGCCAGCCAGTCCTCGCTACAGAACAGTACAACTCGCTCTCCTGATGAATGGGCTTAAAGTGAACCGTCCGACGTTGTTCTGTTTAGTGTGACTGTGTTGCTTGCTTTATGTATTTGTTTTAAGCCGAATCTCTGCAGCTTCACCCGCTGTGCGTGGCGAACGGGAGAGCAGAGGTGTAGAGACGTGGAGTTTACAAACAGACTGGAGCTGCTTCAGGCTGCTGGAAATAGCTGCCGAGCGACAGGGGAGGGGCGGGACCGTGCTATAAATAGAGTCGGGAGCTGAGAGCTTGCTTGGAGAAAGAGAGAGAGAGAGAGAGAGAGAGAGAGAGAGAGAGAGAGAGAGAGAGAGAGAGAGGAGGGGGGTGAGAGAGATAGAGATGGAAGATGGAAGAGAGGGGATGGTCGATTGTTTTTCACGTAAATAAAGGAGCCAAAAACAATAATAGGAGCCAAAAAAGGAGCCAATCTGACACAAGACCGTGACAGGACTGGAGGAGTGAGACCAAACAGAGTTTAACTTGATAATACAAGCCAACACGAGGGCAAAGGAGATACAAAACAACACGAGCGCTGCTAAATTCATGCCAATGCATGCTATAATGAATGGAACTAATTCATGCATTTGAAACACAAGCGTTTAAATCTAAGCTTTTCGTACCGAGAACTGCTTGCTGCTTACACAAGGAATTTGCGTCAGCACTATTGACACAGAGAACACAAGGGTCACCGTTTCACAAGCGCATGTGGGTCAACTAGGGTGGCCAATAGCATTACCAAACCTGTGACATGCCAAGCACTGCAAGGGCACCATATTTACCATTAAAATCAACAACAGCAACTGACAAAGTACATAAATGATAAATTAAGTGTTTATTAAAACAAGAGAATAATTAGGAAAATTTGTTTAAACTGTATTAAAAAAAAAAAAAAGTTTTAAAACTGAAACAAACATTTTAAAATCAAATTGTATAATCTTTAAATAAATAAATTGCACATAATTACATAATAACTTAATAATTATATTAAATTATATATAATAATTATAATTAATATATTATAAATTAATTTGTTTAATAAAAAATGTAATATATTATTATCATGTTATTATTATTATTATTATTATTTTTAAGTGAAGTGTTTACACAGGACATTAAATGTAATTATTTAAATTTTTACATAAATTTTAACATTATGTGTATGTGTATATATATATATATATATATATATACACACACACACACACACACATACACTATAAAAATAACTGTAAAAAAAGTAAAGATTTTTTTTCAGTAAAATACCTTTTTCCATTGAAACAGTAATATACCGTAAAAACAATGCATCGTTTTTGAGAAAGTAACCTATAGGCCTCTTTTCTGAAAATGACAAATACTACCCAGAATGCATTGTTTTAATGGTATATTACTGTTTGTTTCAATGGAAAACAGTATTTTATTTCATTTCGTTTTATATACATATATATATATATATATATATATATATATATATGTGTGTGTGTGTGTGTGTGTGTCCCCTGTGCTGTTGAAATGCACATTTTCCCACAGATAATGGTGACCTACATGACCATTTCAATGTTTAAAGTGACCAGAATGATGTCTGGAGGTGAATTTGTGAATTTAAATCAGTAATGCACTAAATCTTTTTGACTTAGGTGTGAAGACAGCAAAATGCATCTATTGTGAAATGCACCATTGATTTCATGACCTCCTGAATGATATATGACAAGGTTATCGGGCATCTACGTTCTGCATCAGTTTAGGGACCCACTGCCTAATGTTCATCGCATTTATTATCCAAGACAGACTGACCTGTTGCACAAGCACAAAACTCCAGAAAAGATGTGTCAAGACTAAATAAGAAAGATAAAACAAATCAGAGACCACACAGTTCCACAGTTTTCTTACAATGATGGCTAAACATTTGTTTCATGCAAGGAAAGTTGGTCGTAGACCAATATTAAAGGGTAAGATTTATCCAGAGCGCCAAAATTAGACCTCTGACGTGCTTTTCTTAGAGCAGCCTGTCACCATGACCACTAGTGTGTTGGAGAGTTAAAATGGATTTGGCTCAAGAGCAGGCAACAATCAAAGAGAAGCTTTGTCAAGCACTTGTTTGAAAAAAAGACACATAAAAACAACATGGAACAGATGTGCACATACCCAGTGTCGCCTATCATTGCCTGGCCATAGGGTGTGATCTAAGAGGGCAAATACAGGCTGCGTGTGTATTTACGCAGGCGAAATCAAAGCACGGTCAACTTTCAATGTTTTGGCACCCATAGCAGGGCCAACACATAATTTGAACTGAGGCTGTAAATAGAAGCAAGTTTTGCGAGGCATGACCTGCCCATGAACAATCAACAGCATGATCAGTGTGTACGTATACAATGCATACTTGCATCTTGAAAACCACTTAGACTTTGCACTTGTTGCTCTTTAGGTTACGGGCATGCTAAACCGCAAAATGTCCCACAGCTGCACGCACGTTGAAGATTTTACGTGGTCCTTTCAACTTCAGTCTCGTCTGTTTAGTTTCCAGCCGCCCCCGTTATTTATAGGTGGATGTACCTTTTGGGCTTACTGACGTTAGTTGGGTTTATATTTAGCCATGAGAAGGTGGGGGGAACGCACCACTTGTTTTTTAAGCCCTTTTTTTTTTACGAGTGATGAACTCATGTTGGTAATGTCAAGGACTTTGGCAGCAGACTTTGTTTGACAGCTAGTCTCTCGCCTTTAGCCAGACCTGACCCAATTAAGGCCAACCCAAAGCGAGCCGTAACCTTTTGCCACCGGGTTCTGAAGGAATCTTGGACGCTGGAGAAGAATGGTAAATAAATGTGGCCATTCCTCACTGTGGCTGCGGACAGATGGGCTAAATATGCGTTGAAGCTTCGGGAGTATGTGAACTCTCTCTCCCACCCTAAATAACATGGACTATATTAGCTCACACTTATGAGCCCACAAAAATAGTCTTGGTTTGGATGGGATTAATTAAAACAAAGCCAAGAAAAACACAGCGGTTTCTCACACAGATAACCAACTCGCTTACTGGGGACTCTCCTGTGACTGCTGCCATGTTAGGAAAATGTATTTTAAGTATGCTTAATTTTAACTATGCTCAAATTTTAAAAAATCTTACCCCCAGTTTCACAGACAAGCCTAGTCCCAGACTAAAATGCATTTTTGAGCTGTTTTAACTAAAAGCAACTTGCACTGACATATTTAAGATATTGTTTGTCTCAAGACACACCAGTAATGTTTTTTTCTAAGGGGACAGTTCACCCAAAAATTGAAAATTATCTCATGATTTACTCACCCTCAAGCCATCCCAGGTGTATATGACTATCTTCTTTCAGACAAACACAATTGGATCCCCCCCCCAAATGCATCCATCCATCATAAAAATAATCCATACGGCTCCAGGGGGTTAATAAAGGCCTTCTGAAGCAAACCGGTGGGTTTTTGTAAGAAAAATATCCATATTTAAAACTTTATAAACTAAAACAAAAAGCTCCCCCCCCCCATCTCAGATTGTCTTTGTCTGAAAGAAGGTAGTCATATACACCTAGGATGGCTTGAGGGTGAGTAAATCATGGGATAATTTTCATTTTTGGGTGAGTCTGTCAAAATCTCTTTTGACAGATTTATAAATGATTCTCATTACAAATTTTGGAAGATGGTTGGCGCATGTTGCATTTTCAAATGCACGACCCAAACTCACAACGTCAGCCAACTGGCGAGTAGTTTTTACAGTTTACTCGCCAACGCTGATTTCTACTCACACAAGGCACTTGGCGGGTGTTAATTTTGTACCTTGGTTGAGATGTTAAGGGTGTCCCGCACACAGTCACTAGATGGCACAGCTAGCTTGTGCTGTGGAAGTTGGAAGCTATAGTCTCCATGCATGAAATGAAAATACTTCAAATGTGTTACAAAATGCAGCTATTTTTTCCCTTGGATTTACACAATTCACATGGGACATACAGATATCTGTATAAAAACGGACAAAAATTACATCCCTGATATAGAGACCAAAATATCATATAGACTTGGGTTTGGGCCAGCGAGGAACCATCTAGCAGCAACATAGCTATGTGCTCATCACTCAGAACACCTTAGCAACACCCTGGCAACCACCCATAACACCCAAACATTGTTTTTTGTGCATTTTTGAAAAGTGACATGTCGCTGCACTTGAATCCGACCCAGTTGCTCAAAGAACTCGGCTTGTGCTGTGGGATAATTTCACTGCAAGTCGATCCAACACGGCACAGACGAGTCCATGGCCTGTCGATACCGCCTGAATAACAACCGCCCAATCAATGAGCAATTTGTTACCTGTCTTTATTACGAGCAAAGAGAATTTCTCAGGTGTGCAAAATCCATTTTGAAAGTGCTGTCAAGTCCAAAAACAAACCCAATAAAAGAAATTAAACTGAATCACCTGGAAGGAATGAGAAATTAGCTCCAGTTTGCAAAATTGTTTCTTAAATGTCCTCGTTTGAGCGACTGCCAGACTTTCCTGTGAGGGAAAGGCAAAGAGAATTAGCTTTCAGTTCTACTCTGCTATGGGGTCTAAAGGACATGCGCGCACACACACACACACACACACACACGCCTTCTAAAAAATCCTTCTGTGCACATACATGAGCAAATGCGGTCAAACATATTAATAAACTGCCCATGAAAGCCTGATATGTTGCCTGTATACATTTACAGCGAGAAAAACAACCTTTTTTAGAATCATCATTTGATGACTCATATCAAGGCATAGACTGATGCACTTACACCCAAAGTGAGGATTCACACACACACACGCGCACACACACGCGGCACAGGGGACGCATACAGATTCTTTCTCCTCAAATAGAACTCTGCGATGACTCATTCTCTGCACAGCCCCGACTGCAATACTCCTCCCTGCCAGAGAACACGCACACGTTCACATATACATACACACTGGTGTGTATTTATTCCACCGATTCAAATATTAACACATGCAGATAATGACAAGATCCTCTGTGTTGGAGGAAGGCCTCCTGCAGTATTCCAGAGAAATCAATGTTTCAAACAGGTTGACTCATTTAAAGTGGTGATTACTGACCCGTGTCTCACTCACTTTTCAGATAACAAACCGGTCCAATTATAATGCGAGTTGAGCTGCAACTGCAAACAAAGGTCAAAAAAAAAAAAAAAAAAAAAAAATTATGCATGGAGAACCGCGCAAGCACATACATCGCAATGTTTATTTAATGTGTGCATTTTCTTCTGGAAAATACCATTATTATAGCTTTTGGTTATATGTGACGTGTTGCTAAAATGGATGTAAGGACGTCATTACACAAATGCTTTCACTATAGATAGAAAGATATTTGTTTTGACTTATACTTTTCACAGTTATTCACACTTTTCTACTAAACAGGTTTATCTGTTCTTTAATATCAATTATATCAATAATTATATCAAAAAAGCAGATTATAACAATTAATCTCTGACAAGTTCTGCATATTACACACTTAAAGGGGTACTTCACCAATTGCAAAATGGGCTTTCAATAAAACTTGTCTGCCTATACAGTAGAAAGGTAAAAAATAAAATGAAATTGGTGCTACCTGATTAGAGAAAAAAAGTCTGTTTTCTTTCCTTTTGCCAAATAGCTAAGAAAACTTCACCACCCATAATGCAATTGGCATGTTGCCGTCCAAGGACACTTCAACCAGTCTGCTATAGATAAGTTTGACCAGAGCCAAATACTGCCTTGCTTTAGTAGGAAATACTTCTAAGCAAACTTTTAGTCATAATTGTGGTGACTTGTGTTGTTCCCAGGTGCAAGAATTCAAAGAGTAAAAGTTTAGCGGAAGTTATGGTTGGTTTCCAGTGAAGGATCCAGCGTGTTGTAGACAGTGGCTAAAGACTGCAAAGAATGGTAAATATGGGGAGAACGCCACAAAGGGAAATCTGAAAAAACATCTGTGTTTGTAGTCAACATTTCAAACTGGATGACCACAAACAGTGTTTTAGGCAAAAAGGAGGGGGAAAAAATTGAAAAAAACTACCGTTCTGTCAGTTCTGCCCGAAGCAAAATGCTGTTGCATACAGGTAAGAAACCTGTTGCCATAGTAATCCATTTTTCATAATGCTGTTTAAAGAGACAAAGTACAATACAATTTTCAATGATAACCTACCCTTACAATAATTGTTCCGTTAATACTCTGTCAATCTGACTGTCCATGAGTGGGGATTCAAAAATGCAGAATTAAAATCCCGAAAGCCCTAGAGCTGTCAAAAGTTTCAAGCCTTTGCTGATGAATAAAAGTGAATTTCTCAGTCAAGGTAACACAGAGAACAGGTAAACATTGTTATTTACATATACTGCCAAGATCATAGCAATACAAAGCGGGTTGGAAAGCGGTGAAGTTACACTTTAAACTTAAAAAATTAATCGGTATCGGCCGTAAAAAAAAACAACAATATTGATTTAATCGCTATAAACTGTTTTATGTAAGTGAATGCACAAAGTTTAGGATGTTTATATACAAATATTATATTTAACATAGAACTTGAGATTTTCCACATAATGCAATCTTTTACAAATGTGACAGCAATTACTTGCACGTTTACTAAGTTAATCTGTTTAATAAGAAAACTCTCATTATCAGGGATACACAATTAATCAGAATGACATTAAAATTGCCATATGGCCATTAAACCAAAAACTGTGATTTAATTAAATGTAATAAAATGAAATATAATAGAAACCAAACTTTTTATAATTGTAAAATAATGTATTAATATAAAATAATATTTTGTTCTTATTATAAAATTATTACCAAAAAAAATTACAAAAAAGCTGCTTAATAATATCAAAATTCTCATTATTAGGGCTAAACAAATAATTAGAATAAAATCAAAATTGCCATTGCCAAGTGCAATGTTTAAACCAAAAACTTTGATTAAAAAATAAAAATTTAATATAAAATAATAAAACATAACAAGTTTTTAGCTAAATAAAAAAAATAAATTGCAATTACATTCGTCCAAAAAAAAAAAAAAAAAAAACGCAATATGATTTGACCAAATCGCCCCACTCGTTATTAAAATTAAAGTGAGGGAGGAAAGTTTACATTAAGAGCATTTTATCATTAAACAAACAAACACCAGTACATTCTTCAATAAAGAAGCCTGTAGAAGTCACATTTTAGATAATATCTAAGCAAAGTTCAAGAAGCTAAAAACTCAAGGGGGATAAAAACAAAGAAAGCACCATGTTCTCTTGTCACTCCATAGCTTCTCTGAATATGGTTATGCATCCCTTTGTGTTATTGGTGATAACTTCATTAAAAAACCCATTAAAGACACCATTACTGTATCACACAAATGACTGATTTACTTCAGCAAGACATAATCCAGACATGGACATGCAGTAAAGTTCGCAAACTACAAGAAAACATCTTAAAAGACACATGACCCCTAAAAGAATAAGAGCACAATGTGCACAACGTTTGA
Source organism: Ctenopharyngodon idella (assembly GCF_019924925.1). Taxonomy (NCBI): domain Eukaryota; kingdom Metazoa; phylum Chordata; class Actinopteri; order Cypriniformes; family Xenocyprididae; genus Ctenopharyngodon; species Ctenopharyngodon idella. The sequence continues at coordinate 22,676,367 of NC_067222.1, forward strand.
CACGTGTATCCCTGAACTCGCCTGGTATGAAGCATGGTGCCTATTACGGTGAAGGGCTTCTGCAGATGAAATGGCCTTTTATTGGAAGAACGGAACTGTACGACATGTCCCCAAGAGAACAAAAGGCCTCACTGCATGGTTGAATGGATTGACACTCATTTCTCCTTGATGGGCTTGTATGTGCTGGATCACATTGAGCTCTAGGCTTACTGGACATCATCAAAGACAAGCCAAGCAAGGTCCTTCGGTACTGCACAACATCAAAAGCATCTAGAGATGATTAACATGATGCTAGCTGATTATTTGAGCTTGGAGAGCTTGGCTAAACTATGACAGAAAGCTTGACAAAGCAATATGCCAAAAGATGTGGAACATTACAGTGATTTTCACGGCAATTGAAAGGGGTGAAGTTATGTGAAGTTATTACAGGGAGCGATTGGGGGTTAGGTGCCTTGCTCAAGGGCAGCTCAGTTGTGGGTAATGAGAGTGGAAGAGAGCACTGTTCATTCACTCCGCCCACTTACATTTCCTGCCAGTACTGAGACTTGAACCGGGTTACAAGTCCGACTCTCTAACCATTAGGCCACAACTGCCTCACAAATATGATGCGCAACGCAAGTGTTTTTTGCTAGTTTCAGCCCGACGCAGTTATCATTTTCACGTTCAGAGCTACGTTGTTTAAATAGCAAATGCACTCGCACCCATCTGTGTGCCCATGGGCATGCTGGTCTGAAAACGAGGAGTGTTCAGGCGCATTGTTGGCGCATTGCTATTTTGAGGCAACTGAAAACGACTGCGCCATTGACCAACAAAAACCTGGTCTAAAGTCAATGGCGCAATATTTTTTTGTTATTTAAAGAGCGCGTTAGTAATATGCGCCTACAGGTAAGTGCACAACGTGCGTACCCTCTGCTTATTACACACACAGGGATGTGCAGCAGCACACAAACATTTTTAAATATTAAAAATTAAAAGGATTCCTCTCTGGAGAAGCATTTAGTCTTTCCGCTTGCAAATTCCGCCATGTAAATAGCGAATCCGTCATGGTGCACGCACAAATGGCTTTTAAAGGGAATGGGAGATGGGACTCTGATTGGTTTATTGTACGTTACGCCCAAAACACAACCATGACACATTAAGAGACTAGGTACAACCCTTTTGGACCATGTGCTTGGCGGCCATTTTTTCATCGTTAAACTAGCAAAAGTGGATTCTGCAAGCCCTAAGTGCACCTATGCCATGCACTTCGTTAAAATAGGGCCCAATCTAATTAACATTTGATGATAATATGGTACCATATAATATGATAATATGATGATAATATGGTATAGTGCACATCCCTAGATACTAGACAGCAATGTTCACAAAAAAAAAACTGCATTTTATTAAAAATAATCACAGCTATTTCACAATTATTTTAATAAAAATATTCCTCCTGTTTAATAGCCTAACTGAATTATAAACCACCATAGTCTCATTATTATTTTTCTCAAACTACACTTCGGATTACAACTTTTCATATTCGCCATACCTCTCCCATTAACATCATCTGTAGGACAACAATATAATATAATATAAACAACATCTTTTCACAGCAATACTTTTAACTGTTTTTCTATTAAGCTGTGAATCTGTTTGTAGAGGCAACCAATAACAGGAGCTCAATTCACAAAATGTTGCACTGTAACCGATAACAGTAGTGCCAGTACAAGCGCTCAAAATCCAAAATCAAACATTTGGTCCATTATCCCCCTGTTTTCAAATCCAATGGTAGCTCAAAGAAAGAAGATAGTAAAACTCCTCAATGTGATAGAGAAAATGAAAGGACAGGACTTGATACCTTCTAGCTGAATAGCTATCATGACAAACCAGCTAATCGCATCAATACAGAAACACAAAACCTTGTACAAAACAAAAAAACAAACAAACAAAAAAACCACTCCATCTGCAGTTATATATATTAAGAGCACCTTCCTCAGCTGCACACTCAATATAATATCAATCACACTGACATGCACACAGAAAGCATACATAAAAGAACCAATGAGTTTGAACAAAGAGGCCAATCAGCAAAGAGCCCTCTGGGCAGTGTTGATGTGGAGTGGGGCGAAGTGTAGAAGGTTGCCACGGCATCCAGTGACATTCAAAGACGTCATGAGGGGGACAGAGGGTTAATAGAGGTTGTTACCGGTTCTAATTATAAACGGCAGAGAGTCAGAGAGAGCTAGGCGAGGAGAGAGTGGGGGCGGGCGCAGGGCCGAAGGTATGAATTAAAGGCGCATTAGGAGGGGGCTGATGAGAAAAGAAAGGGGCGAGGAGGAGAAGAAAGCTGCAGCGTACGCAACAGATGAAGGAAGATGGACAAAATCCACAGGTTTTGTTTGCCTGAACAACAAATCTGGCTAAGCTTCATCTGAGACGAGACAATTATACGCAATTACACACACAATCATAACAATGGGTTACTCGCCAGCTGACAGACCAAAAATCTTCTTCGAAACGTGATCTGTAATTGCTACAGCTGTGAGTCAGGTTGCATTACTACTTCTACTACTACTACTACTACAATAACAAATGCCTTTTAATACTTTAATCATGAGTGTTTCCAATCATAGCGCTGATCGATTCAATTGTTTCTTTGTCACCAATTACAGTGAAGATTTTAAAACATCACATTTTACAAACCAAGGAAATTCACAATTTTAGTTTAGTTAAGGGCTTTATATGCTTAAAAAAAATCTTCACACACCTGAAACAGTGGCACTATAGCCATCTATCCAATGCAAAATGTTAAAACAACATTGCCAGAGAAATAGCAAATAAAAAGGCGGTTCTATAAGGTGTTCAGAAGAATGAAATCCTCACTTCCGGGGAAATTTAGCGCCAAATGGAAACGGAAATGGAAGCTGTAGATATATATAAGCCAGTTTGCCTCTTATAATTAAAGGGATAGTTCACCCAAAAATAAAAATGCTGTCATCATTTACTCACCCTCATGTTGTTCCAAACCTGTATGAGTTTCATTGTTCTGTTGAACACAAAAGAATATATTTTGAAGAATGTTGGCAACCGAACAGTTGATGGACCCCATTGTCTACAACAGTATGGAGAAAAAAAAAAGATTTAAGTCAATGGGGTCCATCAACTGTTCGGTTACCACTCATACAGGTTTAGAACAACTTGAGAGTGAGTAAATGATGACACACTTTTTTTTATTTTTGGGTGAAATATTCCTTTAATGTTATAAATTACTTGATGTTGAGTATGCACAAACCAAACAATATTGCTACTAGGAGAAAATAGCATAGTCAATCATCTAAACTTAAAATTAAAAAAGGCATCCACTTTCAAGTGAGCATGCAAGTTTTACCCCAAAATTTGCAAAATAAAGCTATCTTACTGAATGAAACATCAAAAACAACAACAAAAAACTTCTAAGGAAAACTAAGGAAAAGCACCACAAAAAAAAAAAAATCTTTAACGGAGGTTGCTGAACAAAAAGCAAGTCCAACCATGGTGAGCAGTGTCACCAATATCAGACAATGCAAACGTTCTACAGCTCTTCTTTGTAGGCCCAGATGGATTCTGAAGACTTCTGGACTTCTGATTCTAAGATTTGTAGAATTTTGAAAAATGGAATTAAGGCTGGAATGCAGTACATTACTTTTCAAATCTAAACATATTTTAAAACACCAGGCCTCATACACTTATTGACTCTGTAAAACGTTACAGACAAAAATACAATAAACAATTTAGAATCACACACTACAAGACTTTTTTTCAAGTCGTTCCAAACACAACAAACTCACACAGAAACTCACTTGTTGCTAGTAGACACATAAAAATGAATACAATATGTGTTCTAAAATCACTACAAAATATCACACATGTTTGATATCTCCCAACTAGAAGGAATCAAAGTCTGGAGAAAAAAAAAAAAAAAAAAATCTAGGTAAAATTCATGTAGTGCAGGAGTTTTTAAAATGGGGTCTGGGAAGGGAGTTCTAGGGGATCCATGGAAAATTAGGGAAAAAGAGTGTTAAAAAAAATATATAAAAGAAACAAATAATAAAAAATAAGATTAAAATAAGTAAAAAATGTGATTAAAACAAAGAAATAAATGAGTAAATGAAAATAATAAATTAAAATAAGTAAATAAATAAAAAATAACTACAAAACATAATAATGTAACTTAATAGAAACCAAATATTTTTCAAATAATATTTTAGATTAATTTATAATATGAATTATTCACACTAAAAATTGGATCTTTAAAACATGGTATCTGCATAAAACATCTGATACCTGGAAGTATTATCAAGTGAGACAAAATCTTCCATTAGCAGACATCAATGTTTCAGAGTGCAACATGAATGAGTAAAAACTCTTACCGGGTGTGTTTGGTGAATTCATGGATGACGCCACTGATCTTCTCTGCCTCTGAAGTTTTCCAAGTAGCAGGGAAAGATGCTTTTTGGATAAACCTCAGCGTTCGACCTCTGGTTCGCCTGGTTTCAGAGGCAAGGTGCCGCAAGACGCCGAGTTCTAAAGGGGGTCCTCGGCGTCAGCCATGACTGTAGACCTCACGGGGAGGGCTGTGATGGCCACTGGTGCCAGCTGAACACCCTCACTGCAACAGATACAAACACACTGACCTTAATGGAACTGAAACTGCTGACATCCTTCAAGCCAAAAAATACAATGCAAAATAACCTTCTCAAAATTACAGTAGACCTGTCTGAAAAGCAAAAACATTAATAAATAATAATGTCAAGCAAAACAGCTCATTTGTTTTTCAAAGAGTGAATAAAGTCCCCTAGCTGCCTATTAACGGGTTTGTAAGAGTCATTAATGCCTGTGTCAGAATGCTGCGCTCGTAACAGAGTTGTATATTTGCTGCTTACAAAACAGATCCAGAGGATGCTAATGGATGACTCACCCTGCCTCTAAGTCAGTGGAGATGCACTACAATACCCACGCTGCCTAGCAGCGACTGGATACGCAGCAGGGTAGCACATTACCCACGCTGCCTCTCATTCGACCATGAGCCCTGCCCCAAGCAAAGAATAGAGAGGTTCTCGACCGTCTAGTTTTAGTGATTATTATTAAAAAACTGGCCCACACTTCCTGAGCCTTAGGTCTGTTCAGTATTCAAGTAGATAATGTTATGCATCACAAAGCATTCAAGTTTGGGGATTTTAACATTCTGAAACACACATTTTTATGCAAATCAACACATCAACATGAAATATTAATATAAAAAAAACTGAAAACAGGTCAAAAACTTTTTTGTGCACACCAGGTGCCTTTTTGGGCAAATCTGCCTGATACTTTTGAACAATATGCAAAGACTATTTGCATTAAATCATTGGTAAAACTCGCAGCACTGCATTGAGAAGATGACAAGCTTTGAGTTGCCTTGCATGCACTGAGACGGTAGCCTCACCTGCTGGTCGAATCATGCAAATGCAGTCTGTCCGTCCTCCGGCAGTGAGATTTGTCTAATAATGACCCATTGTTACCACAGCACACTTCCTTCAGTATGGAATAGTTAAAGCAATCAATCAGTTTTCTTGAAATATTTTGTGAACAACAGTGTACGGGTCCCTACTTGCATATCTAAATGAATCAGTATCTGTACGAACATGTGTGCTATCAGCTCAGAGCCAATAAACCGTAATAAGTGACTGATAAATGCTGAAAATAGTCTTTGACGCACTTATAATGTAATTTGAACTTGGGCCAGGACTTTATGGTAGCTGGATTTCTGGAGTGTAATGTTTCGACTGCTAATCTCAAACAGTTAATCTCAAACTGCAAATCCCCAATTTATGAGCCTTTAAGAATGTGGCTAAACATAATGAAAGTCTACAGGACTGTTCCTTAGATCTGTGTTTCTCAAGTTTAACAACCTGCAATAGTGTTTGATGCTCACCAATGAAATTAGAGAAATCAGGTTATCAATGACTAAGAATCCCATGATAAATGAACAGTTGGGATTGACACTTATAAATAAATATTAGATAAAATATTAAAGCACTGCTTCTTAAAAACATATAAATGACGAATTATGTATAAAGAATAGAACACAATTAGGAATGGTTGCAGCTTTGCATGGAGGTGCATATTGGTTAAGTTAACCAAATAGATTCTAACTACAAATACTTTCTTACATTTATTCATTTAAATATATATTTTTTTATATATTTTCACTAAATACTGGCGATACGACAATATTAAAATTCAGGCCAATAACAAATAAATGGTATATTATAATTCAATTTTGTCTATTTAACTTAAAAATAAAATGACTGAAAACTAGAATCAGTCGTTTAAAAGTGCCCCCAATCCAAGTATTGAGTATCTGCTGATACCGAGTCCCGATCCGATACTTGTATTTTCCTAATGGTCTGTACACACTTCAAGTACAATAAAGTTGTTAAAATCAATCCAGTGTATACAGGGATGTGCAGAGAGAGTCCCAAGACACAACCCATAGCAATGCGTTATGACAAGATTGTCAGTCTGACCGCAGATAAAAATAAACAGTAAATAAATGACTTTCGAGTGATAAGTTACAAAAGTGAGCATCACACATGCTAAACACGGAAGCTTGAATGTGCGTGTGATGTGCTAGAACAGACCACACATTCTGCATCTTTCTTTTTAATGGCGGTTGGCAAACCTACTTGACATTGCATACCACTACCTACTGCATGCATGACACCTGCATGGCAGCTGACGTAAAATAAAGGATCGGGCCATTACCGATCAGGTAAAAAAAATAAATAAATAAAAAAATGCTTAACAGGCCCCGATACCCATTATTAAAATCAGATCAGGACATTCCTAGTAGGCGTGTAACAGTTACGAAAAAAATCGAACCGTACCGTTATCCACACATGGTTCGGCACGCTCTTGCACCGCGGTTCATCTCATATCTGACGACGCATACGCATCTATAATATGGTTTGTTGAAAATAAAACAGACAGACAGAGTTAGGCTAATGTATGTTTCTGTCAATCGATATGCATTCGGGCTTCCCTTAAACTCTGTTCAATATGAGTGCCTTAAGCTCTAATACGACCAGTCATTACGCCATCATCACCCAGGTTGAGATTTATACATCATCTTAAAGCTGCATAAATAAGCTTTCCATTGATGTATTGTTTGGACAATATTTGGTCGAGATACAACTATTTGATAATCTGGAATCTGAGGGTGCAAAGCAATCGAAATATTGAGAAAATCGCCTTTAAAGTTGTCCAAATGAAGTCCTTAGCAATGCATATCCACTCACAAAAATAAATTGATATATTTATGGTAGGAAATTTACAAAATATCTTCATGGAACATGATCTTTACTTAATATCCTAATGATTTTTGGCATAAAAGAAAAAATCGATAATTTTGACCCCTACAATGTATTGTTGGCTATTGCTACAAATATACCTGTGCAACTTATGACTGGTTTTGTGGTCCAGGGACACATATTCCTGCTGTCTGTATGCGTTTTTAATGTTAATCAAACAACAAAAGACAAGGAAATCACTCATTGCTCTTGACTGAATAGCTCTAGTAATTTAATTAATTAATAATGATTAATCTTTTTTTTTAATTTATACAGTGAAGATTATATGCAATGTTGTTTTAAATTTTATTAGCTACTTTATTCAATTTTTGTACCTGAAAGCTACTAAATACCTGTTAGCTACCTGGAAAACCTGAAAAGCACTGTTTATGTTATTTGTATCTTTGCCTTACTGTATTTATTTGTGCTGTTGCTCGTAGTTTGATTATTTGTTCTTATTTTCATTTTCATTTGACAGAAGTCCTTTTTTCCCTGAACACAGCATACACTGAACCGTACCGAAACCATGACCCTAAAATCGTGATAAAAACTGAACCGTGAGTAATTTGAACCGTTGCACCCCTAATTCCTAGTATTTGCACCAGTATTTACCACCAAAAAAAATAAATAAATATTGACCTATTTGGCATTTTCGCATTCTCAGCAGATCACCTGCAGATCTTTTCACTCCCACTGGCACTTTCATTAGATTAAGGCCACATGTTAATTTGCCCTGTTTAGTAAATCTGAACCATAATATTACTAATGTTTTTGCTAATTAATAATGGAAAATAATACAATTCAGATATTCAATTTATTTTGTCTTGAGAGCTGCCACTCTAAATTTCGTTGTACATGTACTGGTACAATGGCAGTATCTTACTTGGGGGAAAAAAATCCTTAGAACTCCCTTTTATTTGAGACAGCAGGTTTTCACCGATAAGTACCACTCACATTCACTCATAAAACCATAGAAATCACGTTAAGAAAATTTCTCAACTTCATTAGAGAAAGTCTGAGTATTTTATGCCATGGTCTGCAAATAAAACTATGGACCTATATGGGTTGTTTCTTATGTCATTCTGAAAGGCTTGTTCTTTTCTTTGGCCACAGCCAGCTCTGACATGTCCCAGGGCCTTGTGGGGTGCTAACATGCTGGTACAGTTCCTGGAAAGCCCTGTATTGACTAAAGAGCAGGTTGAAGCTGGTGTCTAAAGCTCTGTCAGTGATTTAATGGAAGAGCTGAAAGCTCCTCCTGTACAAATCTTTGTCACTCCTCTCTCTCTCTCTCTCTCTCTCTCTCTCTCTCCACTCTCGTGCAAGTGGTCAGGCTTCGTGCCAGAAAACTGATCAGCATTTAATGCTCTTAAAAAGGATGGGACATTTGATGAGAGTTAAAACACTGGCTCGCTTGAGAGAATCATCCTTCCCGAGGTGCTTAGCTCTCTTTCTTTGAGGCTGAGTATATGAGAAGGCATCAGTCACTCAACGAGGGTGTGAATAGCGTGGGGGCGGAGATGTGTTGATTAGCGTCCGTGCTTGATGTTAAAGCCTCCCGCATCTCTCTGAATGAAGGTTTCCAGACCATCAAGGTCCACTAATTTCACCATCTGTGTCACAAAATGGAAAAGCAAACCCCAAACTGTCGGTAAAGCATCAAGACACACTTCAAAATCTCTAGATTCAAGCTAACCATATATAAGCATGTTATGTATCAAGAATAAAAGTAGCTCCATGTGCAGATTTTCTCAAATCAAACAACTAAAAGCACAGCTCCAACTCATTTCACACACTAAACTGCACTACAATCTGTCTAGAGCGAACACGGGCATCTCGCTTATATTAAACCCATCTTACGTATCTGCACCGGGTGCATTTTTGACAAAACGCCACAGCTATTTGAGGCTGTCTACACTGGACAAATCAAAGTAAACAATATAAACTGGTACATTTATCTTTCTGAAAGGGTACATGATGATGTTGTTTTGAAGTGTCCATTGCAGCACGTAGCACCGCTATGCCCTGTTCGCTTTGATGTGTTCATGACCTGTTTAATCTTTGAAGGTTGAAATGCAGCATAATTTTACTTGCACTTCTGTAACCAAGCTGAATGACTTTTCTCTTGTAATGTGTCAGTCTTGGTCTCACCAGCTAAACACCCTCTGGCTCCACCTGCTACAGTAGCCACGCCCAAAAACTAACACTATAGGATGAGAAGGAAGGAGACTGACAGATCTGAGCAGACCGCTTTTAATGTTCAGATGGTGCCAGGACGCTCCATGTTTACACTTTTGGGGGAGATAAACCCATGAATGACTTACTAGTAGTCAATGAACAATAAACTTTAAAAAAAATAGTTAAAAGTTAAAAGTATTTTAACATAAAAAAATCTTACATACTTCATCTTTAAAAGAACTGACTCATAAGAGCCAATCATTTCAGGATTCAGACTACACTGTTTTGGATTAAAAAAAGAACTAGCTCATTGATTAAAGTGCCCCTATTATGCTATTTTAAAGGTTCCTAATTTTGTTTTGGAGGTCTCCTTTAACAGGTTTACATGCATCAAATGTCAAAAAACACTTTCATTTTCTCATAGTATACATTGCACATTCCCTCATTTCTGTTTGAAGATTCAGTCTCTCTAAATCCCTCCTTTCCGAGAGCTACTCTGCTCTGATTGGTCAGATGGCACAGTCTGTTGTAACTGGTCTACCGCTTACAGTGTGTGTCAGAAACTAAACACCCATAACCATATCTGAACTTCAACTCTGGAGGCTTCATAAATCCTCAGCGACTCTTCACATCCTCATCCTTTGGAAGTGTATACAAAGACAATATTTTTTTGCGGCATGTACACAACACAAACAGCTACAGCGTTTGAGGGCGAGTCAAAGCAAACGTTGTTCAGAGTAAACAAACATGGCAGACAAGAAGAAATGGTGATAATAGTGTTTGGACTGCTTTTTAGCAGAAAATTTGTAGATGCTTTGGTCAGCTCGCTTTCTGTTTTGTATTGTTTCGTTCCATGTGACAACAGAGAGTGTGCGCACGTTTGTCCTCAGGGTTCCCCCACACAACAGAATTTCTGATCATAAATATTCAACAATTTATAATTTACAATTTACAACACGATCGGTGCGGCCCCGACATTCTTTCGAGCAGATTCAATCACTCTTGATACTCCTCACACCACAGGAAAATCTGATAAGATAATCTATAGAACCATCAAGATAATCGGGACTTTACCTAGGATTGTCGGAAGGGGAGAATTGGGCCCAAACAGTGGCCAGATTATTTTGTAGTGCCTTAAGTGATACAAAAACCAAGGAGTTGTGGCAGGAAGTGGTCACAAGAATAATTGTAGTATTTAAAACCTTTAACCACTTCTGAATGCTGGCTGGAGCACAGCGGATGCATTATCCAATTGACGTGTGAGGATTAAAAATAGTACAACAGATTTAGTGTTCTGCCGCACTCCCTGCCGCTCCCCCATCCCCAGGGACGGACGTACAGACACGGCAGGCCGGCGGGGAATAAGCGGCCTGTTCAATTGCAGGCTGACGGGTGAGCTATTCCACAAAAAAAAATCAGGTGAATGCTGCCTGGTGACCCAGGAAGTGCTCACCTAGGAGACGGCGGAGACAAAAGCCCTTGCGTCATTCTCCCAAGATGAGATCAAGAGGCTTGTTTGACTTGATTTTAAAGGAGGCTCTTCAAATTCAAAGAAGAACACCAGAGTAAGCACTCATTTAAACAAATATAGATAATCAGTCATATGTAGTCGTGCAACGAACAAGATTATTAACATTATACAATAAATAAGGTCTACAATTTTAGTAGCAGGTGCATGCAGTTAGGTAAGGTTACAGAGTCCTTGCTGCTTTAGAGCGGTCAAACCAAAAGCTGAAATTGGTCATTAGCATGCAGCATGGAGCATGTCAGGTATGGCAGCCGCCCAAGAGAGTGGCGGTGTCCTCCATCAGACCTCGAGTCTCTGCCCGCTGTGTTCCAGGATCCTGCGTGGCTCACATCCACAAAGACAAATGAACCTCTCTATCCCTTTAGCAATGGCTGCTTGACACACTTCAAGTACTAATCGAGTCTTTTTGACGCCACAGTACGATCACTTTGCGACTTGAAAGAGACCCCCTTCCAAAATACAACGGCAGCTGTATATTTACATGTATAAAGACCAATAATAAAAATAAAAAATAATATAAATGTGTAAAATATTTTCTGCAAAATATTAACTATAAAGTTAACACTATCTTTTTCTGTCCACCATGTACAGAGTACTGATAAATGATCAATAAACATATAAACTGCAAGAGAATCATACAACTGATGGCCGTCTATAAAATAAAAAAAGTGATTAATCTTATAATTTCCGACCATTCTTTACAGAATGAAATGGTAATAAAATGCCAGATTCTGTCAATTTTAAAATAATAAATAATAGAATAAATAAATAATAAATTAATAATGCTGTGCTTTAACATCAGGGCTCTAGACTGCGACTAAATGGTCACATTTTGCAACCTTTTTTCCTGCCGGTGCAACTTAATTTTATTAGAGGTCAACCACCACGTTACCCAACTGATGAGAGCTGCCATTTCTTTTGCACATAGTCTAATGCATATGAGAAACATCAAACGGTAAATGAAACGTAAGTGGAAAGAAAACACATTACTCGTTTGAGATGCGAAGCACAGACTGTTTATCAGTTCGGGCAATAATAAACAGCACAACGCAGCGCGAGCTCAGAATAGGCTCTTGAACGCTGATCTCAATCACGTGATACTGTTACTACACAGCACTGGGAAAAAGTCTCATGAAAAACAAAAGCTTTTCTTTAAATTGTGACTGAATTACACAGAAAGCCAGTAAAGAGTGCTCCTTTAATAATCACTGAAGTAGGCATGTGACGGTATCAAATTTTCATGCTGCGATAATTGCTGAAGCTTATATCACGGTATATGTATTATCATGATATTGAAATAAGTTGCAAAAAAAAGTGTCATAGTATAAAAGGTTTAGGAAGTCTTTTTCTGATAACAAAAAGAACTTTGAACGTTATTGAAAATATTACAATTACGCAATACACAAAAAAATTTTCAAACAGATTAATGTGCAAAAGAATTATTAAGAACAACAGGTAATACTTTACAATACATTAGTTAATGCATTAACTAAGATTAAGAATGAGCAATAGCTACATTTGTTACAGAAGGTATTATTTTTTTGTTAATGTTAGTTAAGAAATACAACTGATCATTGTTAGTTTTAGCTCAGGTCCATTACAACTTTTGATTTTAGTAATGTTATTAAACATTAAGAAATTAATGTTTAATAAAAATTAACTAAGAAATTAACATTAAGATTAATAAATGCTTTGAGTATTTTTAATTGTCAGTTTGGTAGTAATGAATTAGCATGCTAACAAATGAAGCCTTATGTCACTAAGTGCACTTTCATTCAGCACGTCTCCTTCACTCGTTCCGCTATGTGCTTCTCATGCACGTTGGGCTTGCGTGTGTCTCTTTGACGCAGCTTAAGCGGTGCATTTGATTATTTGTGCATTTTATACTCTTAATGGGGAAATTATCCCAAAAATGCAAATAAACACCCAGTATAACGCTTACACTCTTATTATAGTTTCAGTCACAATCCAGTACTGCTACTAGGATCCACTGCAGTGTGTATCACATCATTAGATAGTCACCACTATTGTGCCGTTAAGAGTCTTGGTATAGCCTATACTTTAAAGGGATAGTTCACCCAAAAATAAAAAAATTCTGTCATCATTAACTCATCTCAAGTTGTTCCAAACCTGTATGTTTTTCTCTCTTCTGCTGAACACAGAAGAAGATATTTTGAAGAATGTCGGTAACCAAACAGTTGACAGTAGCCATGGACTTCCATAGTATTTTTTCAATACTATGGAAGTCAATGGCTACAACTGTTTGGTTGCAGACATTCTTCAAAATATCATCTTCTAAAACACACCTGAAACGCACCTTTGACGTAGTCACTAGATTACTCACTGATCACATGGCACTTTACTCAGCTGTTTTTGAACCTGTAATGTCCAGAGCAGTCAAAAAAAATTCACTCAACTGAACCAATGCATCTTGTGGAGGTAGAATTGGATTTCCCAGAATGAATCTGGCTTTATGCCCCCAAAATTGGCAATATTGTGCAGTTAAGCGTCGGTGGGATAGCCTACTCACAGCAAATCACCCTGAATAAGAGACCCATTACAAATATAAACCCAGAAAACTGTCAGAAGTCTATTGGGAAATTTGGTCCATTCTTTTCAATATTCTGCTGAAATATAGACCAGTATAAATTAAAACAGTAATGTCTAAAATAAGCTGTGTGACACAGTTTGCAAAAAGACTGCTATTCACTCACCCAATAGTTCACTACATTTTGACAAAGAATGATATTCAGATTCGCACAGAGCTCTGTTGAGCAACACCACACAATCCAGAGCATTACTAAGAAATCAGACGTCAGAGAAACCAAGGAGAACGCTTACAGACAAACACACAAAAGATTCGACTGCATACACAGAGGTTCAGAGGGTGTGTGTATGTGTGTGTGTGGTGGGGTGGGTGAAGAATTCAGAATTATGAATAAAAAGACTAATTGTCTGACATCACCTGATAATAAATTCATCCATCTCAAAACCCTGACCACAACAAAAGCAACTAACTAATTAAAATAAACAACTGACTAGTTGATTGTATTTAATGGTGGTGTTTTGTATTCAGTCATCCTCTAAATTTACATTTACAAATTTACACCTCCACCGCTAAAATTATACACATTCAGACAAAGGTCTTGAGAATTATGTTTTTAGGACAGTGTATCAAGTGGGAAAAAGTCAATCAAAAAAAAAATAAATAACCAGAGACCCCAGAATTCTGTTCCATCTTGGGCTTTTTTTAACAAAAGAACACATCATACTTAAAAGCTCACTAAGAAATGTGTCCAAAGGGTATCAGATTAACCTAAAAACAGCCTAAATACATAGTAATACAGTGAGAAAGCCTGGGTTAGAAAAAATGCCTCAAAAGTGTCAAAGGAATAGTTCACCCAAAAATGAAAATTCTGTCATTAATTACTCACCCTCATGTCGTTCCACACTCGTAAGACCTTCGTTCATCTTCAGAACACAAATTAAGATATTTTTGATAAAATCCGATGGCTCAGTGAGGCCTGCGTTGACAGCAAGATAATTAACACTTTCAGATGCCCAGAAAGCTACTAAAGACATATTTAACAAATCTTTTGTTTCGAATCAGTGGTTCGGAGCGTGTATCAAAATGCCAAAATCACGCCCCCCAGTGATGAACCACTGAAATTGCTAAATGTTTCGAAACACTTATGATGTAACAAAGCCTTGTTTACTGAAATCATGTGACTTTGGCAGTTTGATACACGCTCTGAAACACTGATTCAAAACAAAAGATTCGTAAAGCTTCATGAAGCAGTGTTTTGAAATCGCCCATCACTGGATATTGTTGAATAAAGTCGTAATTTTGTTTTTTTGGCGCACAAAAAGTATTCTCATCGCTTCTTAACATTAAGGTTGAACCACTGTAGTCACATTAACTATTTTTAATACGTCTTTAGTAGCTTTCTGGGCATCTGAAAGTGTTAATTATCTTGCTGTCAATGGAGGCCTCTCTGAGCCATCGGATTTTATCAAAAATATCTTCATTTGTGTTCTGAAGATGAACGAAGGTCTTACGGGTGTGAAAAGACAAGAGGGTGAGTAATTAATGACTGAATTTTCATTTATGGGTGAACTAACCCTATAATGACAAATGTGAAATGAAAAAAAAAAAAAAAGTACACTTCCCTAATGTACTTAAAGTGCTCCATTTCCGCACACAAATTTTGTACTTAATATACTAAAAATTCTTCTTTAGTACTTCTTAATATGATCTTAAGAACATCTAAGTGTCCTCAACTGTGCTATTTTGAGACACCATAAATATGAACTAAAATGCACTAAAATACACTAGTGTATGAAAAGGTGGGTTGAAGTGTACTACAAGTGGTAACCAAATACATTTTTTTCAGAGATAGTATGTTAAAAGCACATTTTAGTTCATATTCATGGTGTCTCAAAATAGCACAGCTGAGTACACTTAGATGTTCTTAAGATTATCTTAAGAAGTACCAAAGAATTTTTAGTACATTAAGTACAAAATTAGTGCATGAAAATAGAGCACTTTAAGTACATTGTGGAAGTGTACTTTTTTTTTTTCACCTGGGTGTGTGTATATATACACACACATATACATATATATCTGTGTGTCTGTGTGTTTGTGTTGGTTGTGTTGGTTGTTTTGTTTGTTAGTTGTTGTTTTTTTATGAAAGTAGTGTCTTGTGGTCACCAAGGTTAGTTTGCATTTATTTGTATACTGTTAACAATTTAAAATAACTGTTTTCTATTTTAATATATTTTGTTACTGTGATGAAAAGGCTTAATTTTCAGCATCATTACTCCAGTCTTCAGTGTCACATGATCCTCCAGAAATCATTCTAATTGGGTGACACATTTCTTATTATTATCAATGTTGAAAACAGTTGTGCTGCTCAATATTTTTGTGAAAACCATGATAATTTTCCCCCAGGATACTTTGACGAATATAAAGTTCAAAAGAACAGCATTTATTTGAAATAGAAATCTTTTGTAACAATACAAAAGTCTTCACTTGTTTGATCAATTTAATGTGTCCTTGCTTATTAAAAGTATTAATTCCTTTAAAAATACATATATAAATAAATAAAATACAGACCCAAACTTTTGAATGGTAGTGTATTTATATGAATATATGACAAAAATCAAATAATATCACAACATATTAAATATAAGCCTTGTCCATTTTAAAAATAGCCTAAGCTTAGTTGGCTGTAGATGCTGCACCCATTGAATCACTCCTATAAATCCAAAGACAAATGACTATTCTTGTCTTGTTTTTTGGATTTTCATTCACTGCAGAGAGTGCATGAGGCACAGCTACATCACCGCTTTGATCACTACCATGTTCACAAGCTCATTACACAAACTCTTCCTGGAACTGGAAGTTACACCTTGATTACACAGTCACTAGATTACACATTGATTACATGCCACTTTACTGTTTTTGAGCCTGTAATGTCCAGAGCGATTTAAAAAAAAAAAAAATCACCAATCATCTGCACAAATTATGGAAGAGAAAGTGGATTTCCCAACACTGAAGCCCCCGAAAATATACCCCAACCATAAATGTTTAAACACAACAGTCTGCTAAAATCCTAAAAGGGAGCTGTTGGATGCCTCTGAGCGGACAGGATCATGAAAGAGGGTACAGGTCATCCACAGCGTAACCACGGCAACATCTGTTTTCAACGCATCAAAATATTTTCGGATTTTCACACTCCTACATTCCACACTCACCTCCTGGCCCAGAGGGGTTACGCTCATATTGTTAAGCAGCTGAAGGAGGCTGGTGTGGCTGTGGGTGTTGCAGAGGTTCGGATCTTTTCATTACTAAGACTCACCGTGCCCTTCATATAGAACGCAAAACAGACCACAATTCTGCATTCCATTCCGACAAACCACGTCGCAAAGAGGAGGGTGTGAACGTGGACATGTAGGTGAGGAACAAGGCAACCAAAGAAGTGGAACAAGTTTTACACACAGACACAATAGGAAAAACTACAGATGTCCAGTGCAAAATTTCAACTTTAAATAATTAGTCAACTTTTATTGACCTACTCTAAAGACAGAAAGTACTCTGAGTATCTATGCACCTATAAAGTACAATTACCTTACATTTACTACAAGCAATGTGCAACTCAGCTTCTCTGAAAGAGCGGATCAAAGTCCAACAGCCTGTCAGATTGAGCCAATCAAAACAAACCATGAGCAAACAGACAAAAATAGACAAAACTATATATACTGTAAGATAAGAGGAAATACAACTGAATAAAACTACCAAAATATAAAACCGTTATACAATTTTTAATAACTTTTTAATGCATCTTTGGTCACCTGTAGACAAAAATATAGGCTGAATGAACAGGAAAGTAATCCTAATCTAATCCGATGCACATTATGTTGAATCCGTATTGTATAATCAAGTCAAAAGGTGTATTTTAATAGAAAACAAGGACATCCGTTACTTCAGAAACCACTGTTTTGTTCTCCATTTCTTCTCTTCTAATAGATTATTGCTGTACTGACATTTAACAGTGACTGTCATTATTTTCAATGCAAACTTGCCACTTTCCTAAATTATACTTCTGGTTTGTAGATTGCACTAGGGGTGGGACAAAAATATCGATATGGCGATATATCGTCATCCTCTCTGTGCGATACAAGAATCGACACACTGGCGCCAAATATTGATATTTTAATTAATAAAATAAGGCGCTATAAATAGATTTCCATGCTCCTAACGTCGCTACTTCAAGGTGGCGCTCAACGCATGAATGAGGAAAACATGAACATAAGTTAACTAGCGTAAGAAAAAGAGGTTTTTAATGGGATGGCGGACAGCAGTGTGAGTAAAATAATAGATGCCCCAGCCACACTTAAATTCGGACGCATTTAGGCTTTTATTCCATTGATGTGACAAACGTAGACATCTTTGACGTTCTTCACCGAGCGCTTACACATATATACATGGGAACGTTTGAAAGCAGGTGTCTATCAGCGGATTCGTCTATCAGCAGATATATTAGAGATCTGCTGATGGACGCCTGCTTTCAAATGCTCCCGTGTGAATCTGAATCTCAAAATGCTAGGCTATGCTGGTATCGTCACATTTTTAACATTTTCAAATACCCAAATCGGTACCTTTGACAACACTATTCGCAGGATTATTTTAAGGAAGCTGGTAAACACTGATGCTCCCAAGTTTAAATAAAAGAGGTTGGTAATTTTTTAAATGTACCAAGTTTATATAAAACAAGTCGATAAGCAGTTAACTTAGGCTAAATGTGTCAGTTTACAGGCAAAGAAAAGGTTAAGCTTTTAAAAAGTATTTACTTAAAATGTTACATTTAATTCAGACTGAAAAACTTTTTGTGCTGTTTTCTAACAGTTTGGACATTAATAAAGAGAGAGAACCTGCACTTAACCTTTTCACTGGCATTTTGTTTTCATAGTTAGACAGATATCGTGATGTATCATTATAGGATTGTCTAGCAATATATCGATTATCACAGAATCGCTGTATCGTGATATCGTTATCGTGAGCCATGTATCGTATCGTATACCCACCCCTATATTGCACCTTATTAATCGAATTATTTGGCTGGCACGATCAACCCTCTGCACATTTTTTTAAGGAACAGTTATGTTTCTCTTCAACAACAGATGGTGGTCCTCATCAGATCCATTTTTGCAGTGATGAGGGCATCATTTCCTGGATAAAACCAATGGCGTCAACTCACTAGTAAACGTGACTAAGGCAGATTGTGCTTGTACTCTTGAGCACGGTCATATCCACTATCAGCTGACCCCTCTCACATCCTAAAGAGCAAACACAGCTTTTTAAGCTTCTTCAATGGTTCGTTTAAAAAAAAGTCAATAATCTTCTAAATGCATGTAAAAAAAACACTACATGAGATTCTCACGATTCAGAAGCACCACAATAAAGTGCAACCAAAACTATTTTTGTCGCAGTTCACCTAGCCCAATTAATGTTACGTAATTGAACCTGACCTTGCAGTCCTAACCTACAATGATGTGTTCATTGTTACACCCATTTGAACTCATAACATAATAATGCTATAATGGCATCATCTTCCATTCACACAAATCAAAACAAATGAGCCACATCCTGCATTAGCCAGGAGAAAAATGTCAATCTTGGCGCATGAGTGATACACCAGCCTATTACTGGGACAGTCGAAGTCGTGACTTCATTTGATGAGTTAATCAGGGGAGAAAAAAAAACCTGAGGAATGATTTGATTACTTGGAGTCCTCAGTCAACCCACTTGACAAGAGAGGTGAAAATGCTGAACAGCGGACAGCTTGACTTGACCTCTGTGAAATCACTGTCTCATCATAACTGATCACTGTATCCAGACAGACATTTAGACATTCAGATAGATAGATACAGATAGATAGATAGATTCTTCTACCAAAGTACAGAATGTTCTTTCTCTGATAAAAATACTTCAGTTGAAGTTATGTCTGAGAACAAATTCCACATATTTAGCCTTATAATCATCATCTAGAACTTATGTTGAAACCAAAACACACAGAATATACCTTAAATCACTAAATAAAATACTTCAGATATCTTCCTCAGACGTAGCTCATTTATTATCTGATTACTGTAAAATGTCACCATAGCCTTGTGGTGTATAGCTGTCAAAAAATCATTCGCGCGACATTCTAATTCTTTTCATACCTCGTTGCGCAATAAAAGAAGATCATGATGAATATGATATAATCGCTTCTCCTCCAGCCCAGGAGAACATCATCTTCTGCGCTATACTGGAGTTCAAACCGATCAACCTGATCAAAACGCTCAGATATTACACTGGGAGACTGATGGTCGTGAAAATATTAAACTCATCCCGTCAGGCGATTCCCACGGGCAAAGAAATGGCGATAGTTTGCAAGGAACTCGGACTAAATCAGACAAACTCTTGATGTTTGTTTAGGGCTGCGAATTCGCCAATGTGCAAAAGGTGTAAAGCTGTCAAAATGCAATACAAAATCCATCCGCTGTCAACACAATGTGTTTCCCTGCGGGTAGGACCTTTGCCTGTCGGTGGGTGTCAAATCCAGGAGGGAAAAGACAGAACATAAACCATCGCTATCAGATAATGTAAATGTTTCTTTCTACTTTACCTGATACTTGTTGTCGTTCCGTGCGCCGTCACAGCCCGTCTTATTTCAGCGCCTGTCTTCCACTTTATCACTTTTGCAAAGCTATTTTCCTCCCCTGTTCATGAAAAGTACAATTTTTCCTGTCTCAACTCTCTTTCCTCCATATTTGCAGCTTCTCCACCAACAACAACATTAATGACGTGCTCTCGACTGTCACGTGACCACGGCTGTGGGTTCTAAAAATAGCGCGCGACACGACAGATTACAACCCGCAGAGCGGGTCTCGCGGGTCTCAAAGATGCCGATGTGAAGACCGCTCTTAATTATGACGATGCGTTCAGAGTGCCTGAGTTTGTACCAAAGCATGGTCCAATTTTACCAGGAGTTTTCTATTTTTTACATATATGTATATGTTTATATTGAAACAGGAACTAAACTGGTTTTAGAGAGCAGGGCGCCCCCTTTTGGTAGGTTATGGAGAAGTGTTATGCGTGGGGAGAATGTGGTGGGCGAGCGAGGATGTTACAACACTTACACCGTTTCTTAAAGGTGCTGTATGCCAGGGGTTTTCAATGATCAAAAAATAGGCCTATTTTAATCAACGTTTTATTTATTTTATTCAGTCTGTTTATTTAATTAGTTTAATCTTATTTTTATTTTTTATTTTTATTTACATTTTTTTACACTGTTTTTCTTTAGACCCCCTAACACTCCCTTGCGGCCCCCAGTTTGAAAACCCCTGCTTTATGTGATTTAACCCGTTTTGACTAACTTATGCCAGCCTAAGTCACTTAAAGGTTCTGTAATTTTTTGCTAATTAACGTTTTATACAATTTTGAGAAATTAAAATGAGGCATCCTCCTGTCACAAGCTGAAGACTCCATGTAATTCATAGAAAAACTGATTTGCTAATAAAGGGCGGGCCACTCTCTTGACTCTTTAATATTCCACTATTTCTTTATAAAGAAAATATTTCTGTAACTTATGAGAAAAATTTGTATAGCAACAACTACAAACCAACATTTGACCTTATAGCTACAGCCCCAGCTGAGTCATAGCTTAAGGATATATTAATAAAATTTCATTTATTTTTATTATATATATATATATGTAAATGTGAAAAATCACGCATGGTTAAACTTACATTAGACCAAAAAAAATATATATATATATATATGTTTCGAACATATTATTATTATTATTATTTTAAATTCAGTTTCAACAAATGGTCAGTGAAAAGGGGTGTGTAACACCCCTTTTCACTGACCATTTGTTGAAACAGAATTTAAAAAAAATAATAATATTAATAATAATAATTAATAAAGGAACAATTATTTTGCACCGTTCATGGAAAATTGACTTGCCGTTCTGGCGTAGAAACTGGAAACCTGCACTGTCTATACAACGTAAACAGTGTAGGAGAATGACAGGGAAGAGAAGAAATTGTTGAATAAAGTCGTTATTTTTGTTTTGTTTTGTTTTTGCGCACAAAAAGTATTCTCGTCGCTTCATAACATTAAGGTTGAACCCAAGCAGCCACCTCCCCCAGTTTCTCTTGAAGCCAATACGGAAGTGCCTTAAACTGCAATTCATCAACTGGCCGCTAGGGACAGGCTCCAAAAGAGAGCAGAATCTCATTGACCCCCATGTTAAAATGCCCAACTTTACAGCAGAAAAAAACATGTTTACAGCCTGGTACAAATTGTGGTTTTGGTCTATACAGCTAATTTTGCCCTTCATGACAACTCTGAGGGGGGTGAATTTTTTTATAACTCAACCGTTTAAATTATTTTAAGCCTTAAAGTTCTGCATAATTAAGGGCGTGGCCACTTGAGTGACAAGTGGATTGCGCTGCTGTCTTTGAGCCGTCATGTTACCTCAGCTAATTCCAGCCGCTGAACTTGGCATCTCTGCCGTGTGTTTTTTCGGGATTATTTCATATAATTTTCAAATAATATGGCTTGCTGTGCTTATGATCGGGACAGATGTGCGTCTGTGTACATGTGCACACATGCGGAAGAAACAGAAGACACGTTGTTGAATCATCTTGGCATTGGCTAAAAGATTTGTCCGCCAGATTTACTACAATGACAATGGCTGGAGAATATGCCTCTCAAGACACCACAAAATCTGACAGCACTGCTTGGATATTATAACTAAAACTACTGCATTATTTGAACGCGGGCTCATTTGTTTGTGAGAGTCCAATGTATAGGCAAGGCAAGGCAATTTTATTTGTAGCCTATAGCACATTTCATACACAATGGTAATTCAAAGTGCTTTACATAAAGAAGTACCAAATACATAAGAATAAAAATGGAATGCATAAGAAATAAAAATAACAGTAAAAACAGAGAATACCACTATCTGGATGGAAGAATTAGGAAGTTTCAGGGAGTTTTATGTTGTCCGTCAGAGCAGATCTAAACGGATCTATCCATCAGAGTGGATCTAAATGGATCTTCCTCACACTGGAGGGATAACTGTACTCAACTTTGTTGTCCGTCAGAACGGATCTAAACGGATCTATCCATCAGGGCGGATCTAAATGGATCTTCCTCATGCTGGAGGGATAACTGTACTCAACATTTTTGTCCGTCAGAGCAGATCTACACGGATCTATCCATCAGAGCGGATCTAAATGGATCTTCCTCACGCAGAGGGATAACTGTAAAAATATTTATATTTGTCAGGTAGCTGTGCGTTTAAACAGTACCCTTACAGACAAATCTTCCTGGACTAACTCTATCCAGAGCTCCATCCAGGGATAACTCTACTCAACTTTGTTGTCCATCAGAGCGGATCTAAATGGATCCTCCTCATGCGGAGGGATAACTGTAAAAATATTTGTCAGGTATCTGTGCATTTAAACAATACGATCATATACATTTTTACAACATAGACGCTGCTCAGATTGCATAATTTCTTGAAGAACGATGATGGAGAGCAGATCGTTCAGAAGAAATATGATGCAAACAATGGACAATATATCAATATTTCATGGATTTAATACTTTTGTGGACAAAAAGTGTTGTTGGACGCTCATGGACATTTTACCCAAGTGTCAACGGATTGGATTCATCTCATGATCGCTATTTCATTATAAAGGTATGGAGTCCATGTTGATTTTGCATGTTGTCATTTGCACACCCGACATAAATTACAATATAACTGTTGCTGGAGCATCTATATCGTAAAAAAGACACCGTAGATAGTAAACCTTAGAACTTTCAAATTATATAACTTATCTTTATTAATATTTTAGATAGTATCTAAGATAGATAGAGAGCTCCTTAGCCTAATAACATGATCACATCGCGCTAGGCAGGCGTAGTTTCAGCAACCAGGCACCTCACTTCCAATTTTCAGTTATCCGGGAGTGACGTGCAATGGCGCGTTGCCAAGATAGCAACGGACACTTTTTCGCTTCAAAAATGTTCTTCAGAAATCTATGGGTGACGTCACGGACACTATGTCCATATTTTTTTACAGTCTATGGTTGAATCACTGTAGTCATATGGACTATTTTAATGATGTCTTTAATACCTTTCTGGGCCTTGAATGTGATAATTATATGTTGCTTTCTCTTGTTTAGAAACCTCTCAGATTTCATCGAAAATATCTTAATTTGTGTTCCGAAGATGAACAAAGGTCTTACGGGTGTGGAACGACACAAGGGTGAGTACTTAATGACAGAAATTTCATTTTAGGGTGATCGCAACGATACTTATTAGCAAAGCTTTCCGGACACAGGAGATTCCTTTTAAAGCGAGTAGCCCTCTTGTCTGTACTCAACCAATGCTTTCAGGATGGAGAGTTCTGGGAATTTTCATGTAGTTTTGCATCCTGCTAGGGTTTGACATCTTGACCCCACGCCCACCTGTTTTGTGCTTAAATTCTATTCATTCAAAAGCTGAAACACTCTCAAATGATTTTTTGCATTGGTAATGCTTTTGACATTTTGAATTAGCGTTTCAGGAGGTGGAACGGCGGCTTTTTGTTCGTGGGCGGTTCACCTTAACAGTTCGTTTCAAGTGGTTCGGTATTCTGTTCTCCAGTGCGCAATTACCCTACATATCACTTAGATCACGTCTTATCATGGTGGTCTCATAAATGCAGTCTCTCTCTCTCTCTCTCTCATATGCACACACAGTCCATAGTGGTTGTTTACTCTGCTCTGCACACTCACCAGGTTGCCATGGATGCATCTGACTGCTTGCATGCCTCATTCTAGTCCACAGGTCACTACAGAGCCATGCCTTAAATATAAATACATGCGCTTGTGCACGTCTGCATATATTCACTATACGCTTATAGGCTACACATAAACACAGTCATTGCCCTTAGACTTCAGAGTGAAGCAGTTCATCAGAGCAGACTGGAATTCCAAGCAAAGGGGGAAACAGATCGCTCT
The DNA here is from genome assembly GCF_019924925.1 of Ctenopharyngodon idella. Taxonomy (NCBI): domain Eukaryota; kingdom Metazoa; phylum Chordata; class Actinopteri; order Cypriniformes; family Xenocyprididae; genus Ctenopharyngodon; species Ctenopharyngodon idella. Next base: position 22,700,988 of record NC_067222.1, read on the forward strand.
CGCTCTCTCTTCCCAGCGAGCGGCAGATAGTTTGCTCTTTTACGTCAAAGGCTCATTCATGTGAAGGTGGTGTGGAGCGATCGATGTGCACATGTTGACAGATAAGAAAAGCAGCTAAAAATAAACCATCCGCAGCAAAAACCATCCACCACCTCACAGCCGCAAGGACAAACACACAAATTTTTTTGTTCTCTTCCCGGTACAACAGAGAGAAAACAGGATAAGAGGAGGATGAACGCAGAACAAAGATTGAGGAAATGTCACAGAAACCAGCCGTCTCTGTTCAGCAGTAACACACTGCAGGAGTGTAGATGTGTGTGTTTAAAAGTTGCAGGTTACTGCATAGATTTAAAAAGCATCTTTGCTCCTAAAATTTAAGAGTTGAATGGTAAAAATCTGAGCTGTTTGATCTTGGCATGTACAAAATCTGAAATGAATTAGGTATTTCTTGATCCAGAGCCTGGTAATGACATTAATGAGCAGTCCATTGGGTTATGAACTTTTGCTTTCTGGCTATAGGTATCCTAGTTGATTTTTTTTAATTGATTCCTTATTTAAATATTAATAGTCAACTGATCACTGACTACACAAATGATAATCATAGGCTGCATATAGTAGGTGAAAAAGAGTATGTGACAAAAGAAGTATGCCTGAATACACAGTACTCATAAAAGAGCAAAAAGTATCCGGATGACCTACTACTTCCTGCGAGATTCTGAATTGTGCATACAATACATAACTTGCTGTCCCATGAGGCCACGGGAGAGGATTTGTGAATGGTAGTGAAGCGACGCAACTGATGCTGGTAATTACTTAGTAATTACGTATTCAGAATAAATACCTACTCGAGAAAATATGTGATTTCAGACGCTGCCATAGTTTTTTTGTTTGTTTGTTTTTTTGCTGATTTGTAAAATGAACATGAATTGAACATGAACGATTTTACTAAGTTGACCAAAAAAAACAAACAAAAAAAAAAAAATCCAACAGACAACCATCACCATTATTAAAAATACTTGGTATTAAGGTGTCTGTGTTACAGTGTAATTATAAATTTAAGCACTAAGTAATAATAATAATAACTATATGTACTTTCTATAGGGTTAGGGGTTTGCTTTAGGGTTAGTTGCATGTAATTATGCATAATTTATAGTTATCAGTAACTACATGTAACGTGTAACAAGGACACTGCAAAATAAAGTGTTACCAAATACTAAAATAAAGCATAAAGTGTAGCTTTAAACTGATTAAAAATTTCGATGTGCCAAATTGAATCTTTAGGAGAGTGCTGAGATCCAGCATCACGTCTCCATGGAGAACCATCTCCAGTCCTAACAGTTATGACTCACCATTAGCGCATGAAATAAAAGCATGAAAACCTCCGCGGTTATAGTCCTCCCAGAAGCATCTGTGACGTTATTCCTCACAAACATTATGACCATCCATTGTTTAGCAGCCTCTCTCCAATAATGAAAACATACTGAGGTTATTGCACTCTTTCACACAAACAAATTTGTGCCATTTCCTCCACCCCCACCTCCCATATCTTGTTAAGCTTTACTTACATAACCTATATAAAAATATTTACATGCACCCACCCCCACACAAGCTATAGAGCCTATAAAGTTCCTGTCTTGGACCCAAAAGCGTCCAGAGAAAGAGGTAATTAGGTAGTCAAAACAGATATAATTGTTACATGTGTTCTAATATATAGGCTATCAGATAATCATGAACTACTCATATTGTCATATTATTCATATTACTACAGGAATTAAAATAAAGAAGTAATTATTTGGACTCCAGTTGTGTCTGTTTTCAAATCTGCTCTTTTGCATTTTATTTTTAGCTGTTTTCCTGTTTTCCTTCTCTCTGTTGTGTTCTTGGCTGGAGTTGGAGGCCGACAGGCAGCAGCAGTGCAGAGAGCCGGCTGTTGTCATGGCGACACAACACATCGCTGTACTGCAGGTTACCAGTTAGCAGGTTAGCGTGATCTGGAAGCAAATAAAAACCCTGCATCGCCGTACTGCACAGTTTAAGGTCCTAAAGACAAACCACTCTCTCTAGCTCTCAAACATGAAAATATTTATTTTTTACAGATTCTATAACTTTATTTTATAACAAAAGGGGCAGGTCTTAAAAGGGACTCTACACCAATCAGGCATAACATTATGACCACCTTCCTAATATTGTGTTGGTCCCCCTTTTGCTGCCAAAACAGCCCTGACCCGTCGAGGCATGGACTCCACCAGACCCCTGAAGGTGTGCTGTGGTATCTGGCACCAAGATGTTAGCAGCAGATCCTTTAAGTCCTGTGAGTTGCGAGGTGGAGCCTCCATGGATCGGACTTGTTTGTTCAGCACATCCCACAGATGCTCGATTGGATTGAGATCTGGGGAATTTGGAGGCCAAGTCAACACCTCAAACTCGTTGTTGTGCTCCTCAAACCATTCCTGAACCATTTTTGCTTTGTGGTAGGGCGCATTATCCTGCTGAAAGAGGCCACAGCCACCAGGGAAAACATGTAACAAATTGTGTTACATGTTTTGAGACCATGTACACCCTTTCAAGGAAAGGGTGTACATGGTCTGCATCAATGCTTAGGTAGGTGGTACGTGTCAAAGTAACATCCACATGGATGGCAGGACTCAAGGTTTCCCGGCAGAACATTGTCCAAAGCATCACACTGCCTCCGCCGGCTTGCCTTCTTCCCATAGTGCATCCTGGTGCCATGTGTTCCCCAGGTAAGCGACGCACACGCACCCGACCATCCACGTGATGTAAAAGAAAAGATTTTGATAGTCCAGTTCTGATGCTCACATGCCCACTGTTGGCACTTTCGGCGGTGGACAGGGGTCAGCATGGGCACCCTGACTGGTCTGCAGCTATGCAGCCCCATACGCAACAAACTGTGATGCACTGTGTATTCTGACACCTTTCTATCAGAACCAGCATTAACTTCTTGAGCAACTTGAGCTACAGTAGCTCATCTGTTGGATCGGACCACACGGGCCAGCCTTCGCTCCCCACGTGCTTCAATGAGCCTTGGCCGCCCATGACCCTGTCGCTGGTTCTCCACTGTTCCTTCCTTGGACCACTTTTGATAGATACTGACCACTGCAGACCGGGAACACCCCACAAGAGCTGCAGTTTTGGAGATGCTCTGACCCAGTCTTCTAGCCATCACAATTTGGCCCTTGTCAAACTCACTCAAATCCTTACGCTTGCTCATTTTTCCTGCTTCTAACACATCAGCTTTGAGGACAAAATGTTCACTTGCTGCCTAATATATCCTACCCACTAAGTGGATAAGTATTTATACACAGCGCAGATCATAATCAGCGAGCATGTTTTTAAATAAAGTTGTTTTTTAAATAAAGTTTGAGGAAGCTTGGTGGTGGTGACGTTGATCCGCGACCATGGTGTGCTGTAGTCCGTTTATAGCCTACTGTTAGCTTTTTATATCTGACGACTTTATTTAGGCTTCAAAATGTATAAATGTTGTGTTAACTTGTAAAGATTATCTTGATAGACAAAACGTGTAAGTGTCATAACCCTTTGTTAAACACAGAGCTTATTTTTTTGCGATTTTCCAAAAGTCTATGGGAAAAAATGCATAGGCTTTCGATCGAGGGAACCCGTGCGCCGCTAACTTCCGGGTTGGCCTACAAAAACATGTCATTTCTGAGGTATTCTATACATAAGTAATATACAATGCATTCTGGGTAATATTTGTTGTTTCTCGAAAATGACAAATAATATTACCCAGATTGTTTTTACGGTATATAGTTTCAGTAAAACCGGTGGAAAACAGTATTTTACTGTGTAAATTTGTTTCATTTTTTACAGCTATATTTCAGAGCGCTCAATGCGGTAGGGGTTTCTTTCACGTCTTCTTGTTAATGAACGGTTTAAAATTGTTTGAATGTTTATGAAGACCGCGGTCACGTTCTAATAGTGCTTTCCAGTTTATAAATATAACAAGAGGAATTTTGATACCAAGTGGCTGAAAACGCGACCTCCCTCAAAATCTGGAGCTGAATTGAACATCGCACCAATTTTTCAATGGTTGTGATTGGGTGTGGAGAAGCGGCTGGCGCAACCTTCCTCTGGTGAGCGGGACCCAAGAGACCATGCAATTCGCATACATATTCATGGCTACGGCTATCAAACAAGGTCAAAACAGTACAGACGTCAATGTCAGTTAGGAATACCTGCATCCTTGTGCATCACTGTGCAAACTTTTCACAGGGGACATTTTTATAATGCTGCAGTCAGTGAGACAAACTCAGACTCGATCTCCTCACCTGACAGGAAGTTGGCCTTTAGCTCAAAAGGATGAGAAAGAAAGGGGGAGAGAAAGTTTCTATATTTGTAATCGTAAAACAGTGAATCAATTGTGAGTCATTGCTTTGTGAAGTCATACTCGAAATGTCATCTCTCATCGCTCACTCCCACCCCCAGCAGAAAGGCAGGAAATGAAAGGACAGGGAAGTGGGGGGAAGAATGGTGTTATTGACGGAGAGCAGGATTATAGCGCTGCAGACAATGTCAGTGTGACACATCATGCATACACATTATGTCAGCATAAGCTCTAATAATGTGGCCAATGACGACAGGATATATTGCAGATGAACTGCAGCCATATCCACAGCTCATTGCATCCCTCTTGTGGTCAGTATGTGACATAATATTGAGGATGAAATTCAAGCTTCAATTGGTCTAATCCTGTGGGCTATGCAAATATACTCAACAGATAATTCTGTCCTGACAAGGCAAATAGATGTACAGTTCTGCTCATAAGTTTATATACCACTTTCAAAATATGCAAGATGTTAATAATGTTAACAAAATGAGAGGGAACATAAAGAGTGCATATTATTTATTTATTTAGTAGGCTATACTGTCCTGAATAAACTGTTTCACACAACAGATGTTAACATAGAGTCCACAAGACGAAATATTAACTGAATTTACACAAATGAACCAGTTCAAAAGTTTACATAGTCTTGAATCTTAATACTAAGTGTTGTTACCTGGATAACAACCGAGGGCAGTACTAAATAAAAATATGATCTTTAAACAAAATAAGAAAAAATTACACATCATGATTACTTTCAAAAGTTATTAGAAGTTACTTATAGTACTTATAGCATAAAAAAGCCAATAAAAATGGGTTATTTTTACCCAGCTCGCTGGGTTTTATACATTAACCCATTTGCTGGGTTGTTTTTTTAATCAGTGCTGGGTCAGTCAATTTGATATTGGGTTTTAATTTTAAATAATAAAAATGCACTCTAAAATATCAACATATACAACATTTTTTATTCAATGGCAAGTCAGTCTTGTACAATCATAAATAGGCCTACTCCAAAACATGACAGGAGCATTCATTGACATTAAAAATTACCCAGCAGCTGAGATACAGAAAAACTACCCAGCACCTGTGTAAAAATATTAAAAATAACCCAATAAAATTAAAAAAACAAAACAAAACAACCCAGCATTTTTTAGAGTGTAGCTTTGCTGAAGTGGATTTACTTATTAACGAAAGTCATCATGCATTGTAATGTTTGAAGCGGATGTCATAACAAATGTCAGTAGACCGGGAAGATTTTAAAACCAGTGGTTCATCATTCATAAGATCTTACCTTCATGCTGTGGAAATACAAACCAGAAGACAGAACACAAAGAGCACAGCACTGAAAAGGGGCGGGGCTACATCAGAAATAGAAAATAGAAAACATTTATTTTTCTATTCGAAATTGTAATCATATTTCACAATATAACTTTTTAAATTTTTATTGTTACTTTTTTATTGGACTTTTTCAAAAAAAATAAAAATAAAAAAATCTTACCGACCCCAAACTTTTAAACGGTATTGTGGGTCATTGACGAATAAGGTTTTTAAAAGTGTAAAAAAACCTAATGGAGATATAATTAATTTTGAAGTTTTATTAAGTGTTAACAATGAGATTATGTGGTTTTTATAATCAATTAACACTGCTTTTGTCACTTTTTACAAGATGGACAAAATTTGTAACCAAAAAAGTCATTCGGTTTAACCAAAATTTCGGTTTTACCGAATGACACTTTTAGTTATAACGAATCACAATATTTTCAAACAGTGCTAACAGGCTGATAGGACAATCAAACATTTTATATTTAGTACAAGTTTTTAAAATATTACAACATTTTCCATGTTTTATAGCAGTTATACCGAATGACCTGATGTTTTGGGACATGCGTATGAGCAAGTGAAAACATGAATTTTTCAAATTGTTTAAAGAGAGTTAGTTACTTTGCTTCACGACCATGTGGTCCTTTGCAGGTGTCTGAATGATGTCACGTCCTGTCACATGATATTGACCGCATGACTTGATCCAAAATGGTCCCTTTATATTGGTTACTCCGAATGACATCAATGAAATTCATTTTTCCGGACATTCTTTCTCATAACAAAGCAACGACCTCTACACATAATTTAAATACCATTTTGCACTGTGTTGATATACGATAATATAAAATCATGCCAGAATAAAAAATATATACATTTATTACATTTTAAGATATTTTAAACACAAATGAAATGGTTGTATTGGCCTTTGGATGGTTAAACCGAATGACCTTTTGACACTTCAAAATCTTTAAAATACCTTTATATGTAGCAAACTATAATTAAAACCTTTTGGATTCAATAAAAGAGATCTAGTTGTACTACCTTACATACTTTGGATGTCATATCTTTGTTTTTATTATTATTAAGGCCTTTAGACAAAAAAAAAAAAAGACCCGTCACGTCATTGACCCTTGTACATAAATACAACTTTAAAGAATCAAAACAGACATCACTAAATAAACTATCAATTATTATTAATCAGTTACTTACTAGCCTACCGTTTAGATGTGAGCATCTCTCTCTCTCTCTCTGCCTGATAAATGATTGGAAGTACAAAAAACGTCTATCTAATATGCTTAAAATATGGTTAGGCAATATGATCAAATCAACAGCAATCACTCAGAGATGTGCCCAGTGGTTACCAAGGCAACGAAAGCATCATCCTCAGCATAATAATCCCTCCCATCTCCCGAGCAGCAGCCAGTAGTGATAGCGTGGGGGCGTGGCCTATAATCTGCCCGTCAACTTCCAAGTGCGTCAAGCGAACCGTGAGCGACCATAGAAGTTATATGTTAAACGTCAGTCAGGCGCGTGAATCGTGCGTTTAAATCAGCAGAGACTTCGATAGAGAGAATATTCAGATACATTTTGATAGTAGGTTACAAAACCCCTCCGAGCAATAAGGATCTTGTGATTCTTGTATAAAATACACAATAATAAAAACGCCCTTTCTTCCTCCGGCTGTCTGGAGACGTGGCGCAGGTGAGTGACACTTTTTTTCAGACTATTGACAGCGCGTGCGATGCTGCTGCGCCATCATTTAGTGCCAAACACACTTTAAAATCGCATCATCTCTAGATTATGGTTTACATGACGTCTAGAGGAGTTTTCCCACTGTTATCCAAGGGTTCATCTTAAAACTTGTTATTATCACGAGGTTAGTGGTTCTAGACCTCTAAACATGATGTGTTTGCACCAGTTAAGTGGGAGTTTAAGCTTGTTTTTCGTCATGCAGTCATATTACACATTGTTTTTACACATGTTGTGCTTTCGTAAGTCTGCCAAAGACCACATGATACTTAAACACACGAGACTGAGGTCTTTATTTGCAGTTTGTTTACTGAAGGTTTCATAAGGCAAACGACTGAAATCACGTGATTATCCAGACAACAGTTTGAAGACTTGATGCAATTCCATTATAAATTAATAAGCTTCTTCACTGCCAATATTATCACATTGGATATTAAATAATGTTGTAATTATAGAACTAAATGATTGTGCATTGTTTAGGATGTCATGCCTGTATGAATCTATTTATTATTATTATTATTATTGTTATTAATAAAACAAATAATTTCACTTACTTGACTGTTTCTTATAACTATTTCAGGTACTTGGCTCTATATCTTGAACATGTCTGGGTCGCAATTATATTTTACAGGAAGAAAGCAAATCTACTATCCATATTTGTATAATTCATTAAATATTTAATTTGCATAAGAGGTGGAGTCTTGTACATCCCTTAAAGGTTTTCTTTCTTTCTTTCTTTCATCCTTGTCTTCCAGGAAATGGAGGGTATGCCGCTGAGCATGGGCGGCTTACGGACGCTGCCGTGGTACGTGGTGTGTTCTCAGGTGCTGGGGGTTGCATGTGTGGTGATCACAGGCGTGTGGATGGGACATTACCGGGGAGGCTATGCCTGGGACGGCTCAGCACAAGAGTTTAATGTCCACCCTCTATGTATGGTCCTCGGCCTGGTCTTCCTCTATGGAGATGGTAAAGATTATAAGATAAAATATATTATGTTTTTTTTTTTTGTTCTTTATTTAAGTGATGTTTGCAAAATGAAAATAATAGAAGAGTTGCAGTTCAGGAAATAGTATAAATGCTAGTTTTGACATCCAAGGATACTGATATAGTTTTTCTGAGCTGAATATATTAATTTTTTTTCTGTAGCCCAGCAGGTGAACATGTAGTGCTACAACAGCCTAGAAAACTAATCTTTTTTTTCATTTAATCATTTTTTAATCTTGAAATGACTGATTAACCTAGTTTTTAACCTAGTTTTTTTTAACAAATGTTGCCATTATTTGACCCATTTATCTACCTATTTATTCCCTCACTCAAAACAGTGTATTTTAAAATACACAATTACGTATTACGTAAATTGTGATTAAAAAAATTATATATGAAAATTTTTTATTATATGCAATAAAAATCATATAAACAGTTGAAATGTTTATATAAATACTGTTTAAAAGTTTGGGGTCTGTACATTTTTTATTTTTTAGAAACATTTTTTTTAGAAACATCCTCAAACCTTTGAACAGGAGTATACCTTGAACCATTCATTCATTATTACAGTTTATTCACTATAGTTAAAAAAAAATGGTAATAAAATATGACAAGATCTCAGAGTTAAACTGTGTCAGAAAAAATAATCTTAATTATGTCAGATAACACTTAAGCAAAACATGGTCAGGTCAAAGTGACTGAATAATTTTTGGTTCCAAATTTTTATCAATTTTACTGGTAGTCCACTGTGTGAAGAATTTTTGGGTATAATATGTCACAGTTTACTTTATTTTGCTATCCTCACTTACATAAATGAACTATAGTGTTGTGCACCCACTAGTAAAAATATATCAAAAATATCAAAAATGTCTGAATAATTTTTGGTTTGACTCTAATATATATATAATATTGTGGTGTTATGTTGTATGATTAGTCAATCCAGATAATTCTAAAACAAACAAACAAACAAATAAACAAACAAAAAACCTTGACTTTTTGATCTTTCATCAAAAAATATGCTCTCTTTTCCTATAATACTGTGTATTGGCCGGTTGCAAAGACCAGGAGATTCAGTGTAATTGTCTAATAAGACATCTGCGTGTCTTCTGTCTCTTAGCCCTTCAGGGAAGGGCCAGTAAATGCTATTAGAGCTAAGATCTGATTTGTTTCCTGATTTTGTGTATATATGAATCAATATGGGCTAGAAGCCCTGCTGAGAGATAGTATTGTGTGGTTTGTGATTTTCTTTATTAATCAGTAACTGTTGTAGTCAAGGTTACAGTAAAGAAAAGAGAAGAGAAATAATTTTTAACCCTTTGAATTGGATGTATCTCATCTCTATAATCAGATATAATATATATGTAGTGTGTGTGTGTGTTAAACAGACTTCTGTGCTGGTAAAGCATAATCCTTGTCAATTCATGGTTCTTCCATCTGGACACTTAATAAAGCACTCAACAGAGACAGATGCTAATTGAGCTAATATCTTTAGCAGTGATCCTCTGATTCAAAGCCCTTGTCATGGCAATTTAATTAGGACATTATAGCTGAAAGGTCATTGGCCTATTAGAGGTTTAACTGTCCCAAAAAGCACCAGTAAAAACAGCCCAGAGGGGATCTGTCTGCTTGTACAAAGGCCAACAAGACACATGGGAATACATCCTCAGCCTGTTATTTGACAAGTTACTGCATCTGTAGAATTTCAAACCAGACACAGGCTGTTTTTGGTGCCTTTTAGACTTCTATCTGTTACTTTATACTATAACCTTTTCACATGTGATAAAATGCCTTTATAAGAGTTTGTTCTTTGTCTACCGCAGCGGTTCTGGTTTACCGTGTCTTTAGAAACGAGACTAAACGTTCTGTGAAAATTCTCCACGCTCTGCTGCATATGATGGCCCTCATCATCAGTATTGTGGGTAAGTCCAACATGAAGAAAAAGTAGATTACTTGTGCGTTTGGCAGCACTGTTGTTTCGCTGGGTATTTGTTTAATGACACAGATTTTAGCTGCAGTTCTCAACTGCTGCAGTCACAATCATTTCCCGTGACTAATGTGCTATTTGAACCATTAAATAAGGGGAAAACAAATTTCCTTCAGTTAAACAGATGTATTTTTATTAATCGCAAGGCACAGGATAACTAGATTTGCTTTTCCAGAAGTCAACACCAATGCGTGCAACATAACTGCTCTGTAACAGTCTATAGATGTACTCTACCCTTTAAAAGTTTAGGGTCAGTAAGATTTTTTTTTTTTTTTTTTAAAGGTACACTATGTAACTTTTGGCCCTCTAGTGGTTAAAAAACAAAACTGCATGCATTTTGCGAAAGAAGATTGTTTTGGTTGTACTTTGGCTCTGCGTGTCTGTGGATGAATATGGTTATCCTGCCGCTCACAAAACATTCATTACTAGGCTTAAGAGATATAACCAGTTAGATGGTTAGATAGATAGCTATACCCATTAATAGACATGGTACTTCCTTAAAAAATTAATTCCAGCACAGCGCTACAACAACCATAATAATTATGACCCTTCACAATAGATAATTTCAAATCCCCCAGTTCTCGCCATCTCTGAAAAGCCAATGTTGGTTCTGGTTTTATTACGAGCTCTGTCGCGTTCTCTTTTTGCCAGCAGACTCCTCTTTTCATAGTGTACACTTTTGAAATTGCGAAACCAGCTGCTGTATGGGTCAGTTGGACAGTGGAGATGGCGGAACGGTGCGTTGAGGTGTTGCAACAACACAACTCCTTGAATAACGCGTCTTCAAAAACATGACACAACCGTACAGACAAAGAGAAAAGCTGAGGAGAAATCGCTATGGTTTTGAACATACCGGGTGAGTTTAGAAAGCTGCTAGCAAATGTAAACATATCTGTTTATGTCAGCGACGAATATGTTTACATCCGCTTCCCAATCAAATCACGTGAGGTGCTCTTCTGGGTATGATAACCTTAATAATATCCTGTAGTGTGTGCTGCGCTACAAATTTCAAATCTTGTAGTGTGTGCATGTTTGAGATTTGCGAGAATAACATCTGTGAAGATTCTCCTTATGTGTGTGCTGCAACCAGATTTCATATTCGGTTAGGATTTAAAAACTCCTGTAGTGTGAGCTCGGCTTAAGCCACTCCCACATGCATCAAAGTAGCTGGAGCAACTTTTCTGTATTTACAGATATGATGAGACACACATGGACGAGTGACGTATGTACGCAATTTCAAGTCTAAAATGTAAACAGTTATAATAGGCTAACCATAGTGAATCAGGGTAAGACAAAACACATTTAGGAAGAAGGATTGATGATGTATTGACTTAAAGGGATAGTTCACCCAAAAATGAAAATTTGATGTTTATCTGCTTACCCCCAGGGCATCCAAGATGTAGGCGACTTTGTTTCTTCAGTAGAACACAAATGATGATTTTTAACTCCAACCATTGCAGTCTGTCAGTCTTATAATGCATGTCAATGGTAACTCCATCTATAAGAGTCAAAAAAACATGCACAAACAAATCCAAATTAAACTCTGTGGCTCGTGACGACACATTGATGTCCTAAGACACGAAACGATCGGTTTGTCCGAGAAACCGAACAGTATTTATATCATTTTTTTTTTTACCTCTAATACACCACTATGTCCAACTGCCTTGCGCATGGCATCCGGTGCGTGAGGTGTGTACGTGCTCTGGCGTAGTTTAAAGGATTAGTCCACTTTCAAATAAAATGTTCTGATAATTTACTCAATTAAGGTTTTTGATGAAAACATTCCAGGATTATTCTTCTTATAGTGGACTTCAATGGTCTCTCCAAACAGTTGAAGGTCAAAATTACAGTTTCAGTGCAGCTTCAAAGGGCTTTAAATGATACCAGACGAGGAATAAGGGTCTTATCTAGCGAAACGATCGGTCATTTTCTAAAAAAAATACAAATACAAACACAAATGATCACATTGCACGTGCTTCTGCTTTCCGTATTCTTCAAAAAGCTTACGCTGTATGTCCTACGCCTTCCCTATTCAACTTATGGAATGAATGCGGTGCCAGTTCCGTTTTTTCCAGTAAAAAATGATATAAATACTGTTCGGTTTCTCGCACAAACCGATCGTTTCGTGTCTTAGGACAGCAATGTGTCGTCACGAGCTGCAGAGTTTAATTTGGATTTCTCTGTGCATGTTTTTTTTTGACTCTTATAGATTGAGTTCCCATTGACATGCATTATAAGATTGACAGATCGCAACGGTTGGACTTAAAAATCATCATTTGTGTTCTGCTGAAGAAACAAAGTAAAGACATTTTTAATGTTATTTGTTTGATCAAATGAATGCAGCCTTGGTGTGAGTAAAAGAGACTTCTTTCAAAAACATGAAAAATCTTACTGACCCTAAACTTTTGAATGGAAGTATAGATAAGTATATTCAAGAAAGAAAAGAACAGTCTCAATTAAGTATGAGATTTTCAGACATACAAGTATCTTAAAAGTTTACTAAAACAAAATAGATAAAACTCCTAAAACATTATCACTTTGATTTGAATTAATTCCAGAAAATTCCAGAAAAGTTTTTAATATCTCTTTCTCTCCTCAGGTCTTGTGGCCGCTTTTGATTTCCATTCATCGGCCAAGATCTCTCACATGTATTCTCTGCACAGCTGGTGTGGCATGCTCACGTTTGTGCTGTTTTTCCTGCAGGTAATTTGCAGTTATTTCATTTTGACCAGTGCAAACTGGTCCATTTGCATTTAAACATCTTCCTTGTTCCTTATTTGATCAGCTGAGCTGCATCATGACTGTTCTGTAAAAGTGTTTGTGGTTTAGAAGCACTTTGCGCTGCATTAGCAGACCCCCGTGTGGATGGTCACATCCATTACACTGCTAACATCAGAACATTGCCATTAGTGTTTTTATTGACACTGGAAATTCAGCCTTGAAACCTGACCTGTTGGTCCACTTCATACTTTACATACATCTGAAAAACAGGATTAAATTCCACTTCATATTGTACGTACATCTGATTGAATTTTTTCATAATTTGAGAAGACCTGATCCTAAAACATTTTTAAGAATAGATCGCCTCAAGTTGTAGTTGGACTGACTACTTCTCCTCTAATTTCCTCCAGTGGTTACTGGGACTGGGATTTTTCCTTTTCCCATGGGCATCTGCTCGGCTGAGGAGCTGGTATCTCCCTCTGCACGTCTTCTTCGGCCTGCTGCTCCTGGCCATGTCTGTGGGATCCTGTCTGCTGGGAATCACAGAGAAACTGCTCTTCAGTATCATGTGAGTGTCAGTGAATGTAGCTAACCAATATATTTTTAAAAATAACAACTGATGTCACTAAGCAGAGTTAAAAATTTTGAATGGGAGGAAAGGAATGAGTCACCGTGAGAATGAGTCACAGCAGAAAGAGACTTTCAATGAATATTAATGAGACTTGGCTTCTTTTCGCCATCTCTCACTGTGGAGCATCAAATGCTATTTACTGCATTACTCATGAATAGTTTATTAAAAGTGATAAAATATACTGCGCATATGATTATTAGCTTCATTAACACATAAATAAATACTCTTCACACATTTGGGTGGCTGCAGGCAGAATTCATCATATCCAAATAATACAATGGAAATAAATAGGAAAAGTCTCTTACTGACATGACTCGTAAAGGCCCGATCACACCAATGACTATAACTATAATGACAACGATAAAGCTCTAAAAATCGTTAGTCCACCACAACTATAAAGATAACGGCACAGTAAAACGATTTCATTGGAATCACTTTTGGAGCAATTTTTTTCCAGCTGATGAATGATAAAAAACATTGACAGCCAATCAGAATCCACCCTGCTTTAAAGAGCTCAAGCATTTAAAACGTCAGACCACAGAAGTGCTGCTTATAATAAATAGAACGATATCGTTGTGGTGTGGACACTAATATAGTTATCGTTTTTGATGTGAACAGGCTTTAAGTCTTTATTAAATAACAGTGTTTCAGTTGGTCTGATTTTTTGAGCTACGACAGTGTTTTTCCATTCATTAACCAATAAAAATGTTATGGCACATTTCCTGTTCTCAGGCCAACTTACTCCAAGTTTGCTGCTGAGGGGGTCCTGGCAAATATTTTAGGCTTGTTGCTGGTGTGCTTTGGGGTCGTGGTGGGTTACGTGGTGACGAAAGAAGATTTTAGGCGACCGCCGAATCCTGAGGAGGAGGCTCTATCCGTGCACTTTAAGACCCTGTCGGAAGGAGAAATCCCCAGTTCTCCTTAATGTCTCAATGTACTTCAACAATCGCCTTTTTGCACTTTCTACCTGTGTCTTAGCAAACCTGTCAGCCAGTTCCTCCATTTGCAGTCTTCGTATTCTTTATAGTTGTCATATGAACATTAAGGCAGGGTTAAATTACCACCATAAAAACCTATTATGCTACTGTTATTATTGGAGTTAATTAAGTGTCATATACATTTTTGAAATCCATTGTTTCAGGGTTAGGCATTATTTTTGAGTCATTTCTAATTGTGCCAAATCAAATTAACATGAAAGAAATATTGAAGTTGTAAACATTGATAGATTGTGTCTTTAAATGCATTAGATTGTTAAAATATCAGGATGTGCCTTAGAATTTATTTGACCAGACTGTACTAAAAAAAAAAACCCTGAAATCCTCTTTTGGTGATTAGAATCAGAGGACACAGCTGCAAATGTTTTCTCACAGGCTTTGAAAATCAAGTTTGTTTTATATTACTTTATGATTTGTAGGTGTTTTTGTTTGCATGTTTGTATTGTGTACTTGTCTGTTGCAAGTGTAGTGGCAATCACTGTTTTCTATTTGATATAATATATCAGTATGTGTTCATAATGCTTGCTTTATAAGTTCAGTTGTGATTAAGGATGTACAGTATACCAAGTTTTTAACCGAAATAAATAAGTTTGACTCAGTAGTAAGTTATTTCACCTTGATTTTCTTTGAAGTGGTATTCTTTTTTTAAATAAGCTCATTATTTCCCTCATACATACAGATGATTGTACAGTTTACAATCGTGTAACCGGATAAAAAGTCCTCATTCACGTTTCTGATTTTCCTTCCCAGCAAAACATCACAGCTCACATTTACAGACAATTTACAATGAATCCTCCTTCGCAAGCCCAGTTATAAACAAAATCAAAATATTAAAACAAATTACATACAAAACCTAAACTTCAGTTCTTTTTTTGTCTAATAAGGGAAACAAGGAAATATATTGTGCCAGTCTTTTCCCGTCATACATAAAACCACACACATACACACACTCAGGTTTGTGTATTAGCAGAGAGCATGCATTCTAGTTCAGCACATTATTTACAGCCATGTACATTTCAGTCATACAAAAGGAAAACAAATAGTTAAATACAAACACTGTTGTACAGTAAGCAGTATTCCAGGTCAACTCTGAGTGCACCGCATATTTTTCTAAAAAGAGAAAAAAATAATTAAAACGCTGCAAAAAGACCTGCTCTTTTTCAACAGCAGTTGACATTGATTAGTAAAGCCAGATCCAGTGAGCGAATCGGACTTGCTGCCGTCCTCCCAAAATATACCGTCAAGAAATCCATAAAAAAAGTGCCTGACCTTCCAATAGTATGTTAGTTCAATGGTGAGGCAAACATGAAGGCAAACAGTTTTGCAACTTACGTGAATGTTTCAGTGCACAAATAAACTCTCAAAACATGGATTCTGAGGCTGCAAAAAAGAAGTTTCCCCCATGCCTATTTCCCATGAGAAAAGTTTCTTTGGAAAAGACCATTTCTGCTTTAATGGTGTGACTAAGTAAATTAACAGCTGACCACCTGGATGCTACTTCCCATGAGCAGATATGAAATTATTAACCAAACACTGCATATATTTGCATTGCGTAAAACATAGCAATCCTGTTGACCTTTTTAACCTGTTGACAAAAAATAAAAATGCCCATAAAAAGTCTAAACATATTTCACATTGCTGAATCCGTGTCAACTTAGGAACTAAAGGCAAACTGAAAAACACAACTGCATTGAAATTTAGATATACATATATATTTTTACAAACATAACTTAAAATGTTAAATATTACTTTTTTTGCTTAAGCAATATTGATATTTTAGGTACATTTTCAACTCGAGACACAGCAGGATTCTCAGGGATTATTACTGGTCTGAGTGGGGACATTGGTGGGGACATCTGGTCCAGGGGCAATGCTCAGCAATGTGTCCATGGCTGAGTAGCCGCCCACTCGGAAGGTACAGAAAAGTAGAAGGTTGATGTACAGCAGTTACACAGGCCTACTTTTACTCCAATGGGTCTTGATACTTCCATTTTTGTGTCCAGAGCAGATGCACTTCATTTGTACATGCTAGATTCACTTCACATAATTGGAATTCACCTCAACAGGTCCGTATTTTTATAATCAAGATATGGGACAAAAAAATGAAGAGATAAGATGTTCAACATGTTAGATATTCCTCTGGAATGTTCTAATACATCTTGCACACTGACTCTTCCTTCTTATACATTAGACTCCACAAAAGGTCTCTTTGGTTTAATGGGAGAGGTTGGGCCTTGCCTTTCATTGCGAGACATCTGCCTATACTCATTGTCCTGGTAGGCCTGGGAAACTGGTAGAGTCCGTGCCACTTTCACATCTGGGTATGTGGGAACCTGGCTAACTCGGCCCATAGCGTCCGCCCGGTCCCGCGTCACACCAGGAGGGTTGGCGTAGAAATCATCATCCATGAGGTGGCCATTGTGAGCGTTGTTGGTGCGGTTGTAGTAGGCGATATGGCTGAGGGGTGCCGCTTGCTGCCCATAGCCCATGTTGCTAGGGGAAGTGGCTGGACTGTTTACCACTGTATCCAGAGAAGAAACAGCCCAGGGTCGAGAACCCGAGGAGGACGATGCAAGCGAAGGCTGCTGCTGAATGTACTGCTGAGTCCGTGCAGTCTTGTCGATGATGCCCATGAAAGGCGTGGTGCGGGAGCGAAGGGCCTCTCCTGGATATGTTCCACCCACCACCCGGAATTCTGTCCCTTGTGGGGGTGACATCGGTGAAAGGTCATCATGGTAGCTTCCTTCATAGGAAATCTTTAGGGGTATCTCCATTTGCTGTGCGGAAGCTGACGCCCTGAACCCTGGGCCTAGGTTAGCAGCAGAACCCGCCACCAAACTGTTGCTGGATGGAGAGAAGCGTAGACCTGTACTGTGGGAGTGAATAAGGGGGCGTGGAGCTGGTGGGTGCTGTTTGGGTTCTGCGCTATTGGCACTGACTGGACGTCGGTGTGCAAGAAGGTTCTCAGGTGAACCCAGCGTCACCTGTCGCTCCATTTCGTGGGGTGAGACCGGATAGTAGGCGGTCGACTGACTGCGGCTGATCTGCGGCGTCTGGCCGTAGCGGACACCTCCAGGACTGGGTCTGTAGGCAGAGGAGGGCCTCTGGGGAAGCTCATCCTCCACAAGGCCAGGATCCATGCTGATGGCACGCTGGTACAAGGCCCCTGCACTCAGACTGCCCTGAGGTTGAAGTGAGGACGAGTATCCTCCATCCCCAAGTTCATCCATGTCACCTGGGCAGCGGGCACTCATCGAGTGAGCAATCTGACTGTACGCACTACTACCCAGTACGGCACTGGAGTGTACCGCAGAGCTGGGCTGGTTGGTGCGGACGATCTGTGCCTTAGCTGGCTGCAACCACTGGCTCTGTTGTGATGGCTGGGAAGTCTGTTGGGAAAACTGGAATGAACGTTGGCTGCTCATCTTGGACAGAGGGGACTTGGGTCGTCCTGCAAGCTGGTCCTGCTGGTAGCGTCCTGCAGAGGCGGACTGGGGACGGTACATGGCGACTCCCTCAGAGGTGGGGCTGGCACGGTACTGTGGTCCACGGCGTAATGGTGATGGTGGTGGGCTGAAGTGGTAGGAGGCCTGATGAGGGGGACTGGGCCGGAAGTGGGAGCTCTGGTGCGTTGGGGAGAGCGACGGGGAGGTGGATTGGTAGCCTTGTCGTGTAGGA
This sequence comes from Ctenopharyngodon idella, assembly GCF_019924925.1. NCBI lineage: Eukaryota > Metazoa > Chordata > Actinopteri > Cypriniformes > Xenocyprididae > Ctenopharyngodon > Ctenopharyngodon idella. Next base: position 22,719,407 of record NC_067222.1, read on the forward strand.
GAGGACACTGAAGGGGGGCTGGGGCGAAGGTCATATGCTTGTCCCAAGTAGGGTGAATCATGGTGGCTCGGAGATGGAGGCATGTTCTGAATTACTGGAAGTCCAGATGGAATAGTGTGGGGCTCAGCAGGAACACCAAGCGGTAGGCCATGCAAATCCCGCTCAAGGTAATCGTCATCCTCCTCAAACAAGTCCTGGACAGGCTCCATGTCTGAAATATGGGGCTCCATTGGTGGAGGCGGGATCATGGATGGGGCTTGATCGCGGGGAGGGGAAGGAGGAGGATCCAGCTCCTGTTGCTGTTCGACCTGGCGACACTCTTCTTCCACACGTTGCAGCAGGCGCTGGATCTCACGGTTATTGGGACACAGACGCACAGCTTCACTCAGGTCCTCCAGGGCTGCGTGGAATTGCCTACAGCAAGAGAGACAGAGAACAGGAGCGAGTAGGAAGGTAGAATATGGCAGTAGGGAGAGAGAAAGAAAGAAATATGCTTGTTAAAGACTGAGAAATTACTATTGCTAGGAATATTCTGGGTTCGATGCAAGTCAAACTTTATCAACAGAATCTGAAGTGGCTCGTCGTCAATTACGACACAGAATAATTATGACTCATTCCTCAGTTTGTAAAAAAGTTATTCTTAAAGTAATGCACTTACAGTGGAAGTCTATGGGTCAACGACCTTCAGCAGGTTAAAAGTAATCATATTTTTTTTAGAAGTATATTCAACAAGACTTACAACATGAGACTAATGATGATACTGTTTACAAATATCGCGAAAAATTCACTCACAGGAATTGCGTCGGCAGTGCATAACCACAAGTTAATATACCTAAAACATTAGTCCCATCACAAAAATTATGATTTAGACGTCTCAGAAAATTATAATAAAGTAAAATTGTATTGAAACAAATTTAAGTGCTTTGACAAAAACACAAACTTCAGATTTCTGTTTTCTTTTTTTTTTCTGGGATGCCCATAGACTTTCATTGTAAATGTCAAGCTTAACTTGTATTGAACTCAGAACATTCCTTTAGTCATCAAAATCATAGACAACCCCCCAAAAAAAGATTTTCCAAAATAAAGCAAGTTGATCAAAAGAGAAAAAGGAATAAAATATGAATGATGGGCATTCTGAGGAAAAATAATCTGATTGTTCAACACAACATGAAGTATGAAGAACATGTCTAATCCTGATGTTGTCAACTAATGTGGCAGAAGTCAAGGGGCTTAGATTGACTTCTAACTTGAAACTCTAGCATAGCACTACATCAACCAATCGAAACACATTTGGCCAGTTTGGGTCATGATCTGTCAGCACTTTATCTGTGCTAGACAGAATGTGTTTTATAGGCTGTCCTGCCTGTTGGTTGCTACGGTTACCTGCTGCTGCGCTTGGCACGGGCTCGTGCGTAATAGGCTTCATAGGATTTTGGTTTCAACTCTAGTGCCTTGGAGGCAAACTCCTCCGCCATCCCAAAGTCCTGCAAGCAACAACAGGACCAACAGTCATACACTGAGCCGTACATGAAGTCAGAGGGAGGACACACACATACGTGCATGCGGACATGCACACAAACACTGACACACTGACACACACACACACACACACACACACACACACACACACACACACACACACACGCGCACGCACACAGACTCTTACATCAGTAACGCACACAAACTCATGTTGGACAATGTCACATTAATATGAGGATGTGAACACTGATTATTACACAAATCAACACAAAAATCAACATATTTTGAGCACCATTAGTGCAAATATGATAAACAGACATACAGTTATGGAAATGCATGTACACACTTATAAAATGTGCTGACACACACAAATATATGCTCTACAGGGACAGTGGGAAGATGCAATGTGACAGCTCAAACCTCTACCTGTACTAAACCTAACTCTTAAACAAATCCAACAAATGTCAGAAAAACCCAATGAACCAACAAATCAAACTAAACAGGGATGAGATCATGATGGGAAGAAAAACTACAGCATGGGCTGAGTGTATAGAGAGCTTTCAAGAGAATTTCTTCATCCAGAGGATGAAGGTTTGAAAATCAAAACTCAAAGTGTTCTTTGGGGTGAGATCAAAAAGAAATAATGTAGCCATAAAGGAGAAAAAAATGGGAAGATCAACATATCTCTTATTAATACATCAATACTGTCTTTAAAATCCTTGTTTTTTGTGTCTTTAAAATCTTAAGTGTTTTCAAAAGCAATCAGGAACACAGACCAAACACAAAACTAATACATGCAGTTTGTTGGTTAGGTAAGTTGCCATTGCATGGATGCTTGTAAACAAGATTTACAGTATACTAGCGGCTAGTCATCGACAGATATGTTTTATTAAACAGCCAATATCAATATCTACAGTTTATTACAGTATATCATGGACTTTAGGTTAGGGTAGATACCATATTTAATTTAACGCAAATAAAGTGTACAGTGTGTTGCAACATCTTCACTTTGTTTTTGTTTTTTAAGTTAAATATGCCGTCTACCCTGAGCAAGGTATACTACAAATATCGTCTAATATAATATATACAATTGTAAACAATTTTAATTACACAATTATTTGAATAATACACTGAATGAAAAACACTGACAAGGCTGATTTTAGCACAGGGCCAACCAGACACAGTAATCAGTGGATGCTGGGATCAAGCACCATAACAGTATAATGGTATAACAGCAAAAGGATTGCAGGGCAAATCCAAAAAAGAGTTACAGTGACCCTTTTGCTGTTATACCACATCCTTAACAGACTATCAATACACCTAGGAACAAATTATCAATTGGTTGGAATTACTGAAAAATTCAAGGTCAAAAAGTCATTTTACATGAGGTGACCAAACTAGATTAATGTAGTCAGAGCAACATCAATCCTTCCTCATAATATCGGTATGATTGAAGAGAGACAGAAGGAAGAGAGTTTTATGAAACTGAGTGCTTTGGACTCACATTCATTTTCCTTCGGCAGCGGGAGAGGTTGAGCAGCAGAGAGACTTTGAGCTCGCGGAAGGTCTTCAGGTCCTCTGTGAAACCCTCTCGTGGGAACTTCTTCAGGGCGTACTGGTACCGCTGGGCGGCTTCTTTCACCTTTCCTTTCTGGTTTGGCAAGACATTTTTACTTCTCAATTTCGAAGTAATATATGATTATGATATATTTTCATAAAAAATGAATGCAATATGAAACAAAACTCTGACGTTTATTGTACATAATATTGAATTAAAAATTGTATGAAAAGAACAAACAATATAGTCATAACTGAAACAGTTTGTTTTTTTCCCCCCACAAAAATAAGCTAGAATATGTTTTAAATGTCCATAACAAATACAATTATTGTCTATTATCAGTGTTGGGTTAAATACTCTAAAAAAAGTAATTAGATTACTGTACCAATTACTCTCTCTAAAAAGTATTGAATTACTTATTACTAATTACTTTCTAAATCCCACATCAACCTCCACCAGTTGAACAATACAAGGATAGACATGAAACTGTTTTTTTAATTCTTTCAAATAAATATAAAATTGCATAAATTATTCTTGTACTGACCAAAATATTTAAAGGCAGAAGGTTTCATTAAAAACATAGGCCTACATTTTAACATTAGATGTTAAATTTTGATGTTAAATTCACTGTTGTTTTATATAGAATTGTTCTATAGCCTATACAGTATTTAATGCATTTACATCAGAAGTAACTAATTAAATTACAATAAACAGTACAAATTAAGAGTAATCCCTTGCTTTACTTTTTCAAGGAAAAAAGTAATTAAATTATAGTAATTAATTACTTAGTAATGCATTACACTCAACACTGTATATTATCATTGGCAGAATACTCCTATACACAGTTTTGTGCATGTATAGACTACATTTCTTCAGCTAAATATTCTATTATATTTATTGTGTATTATTATAATTCAAAGAAAGAAAAAAAAGCTACTCACCTTGTAGAATCCATCTCCTTCCTCTATCAGTTTGCTCAGCAGAACAATCATAATATCAGGTTTGGATGTGGCCATTGCCCATGTTGCAGGACCTAAGTGCAATAGAGCATGAAAAAGAGGCAAAGAGTCACCACAGACTGATAGTCCATATGGGCACAAAGTAACTTGCTAATCTCTGAGGGACACAAAGGAACGAGCAGGCTGCCAGGATATCTTGCTTGAAAGGAGGCAAAGTCTACAAACAACTTTTGGATATCACAAAAAGCCATGGCAACACGCCAGACAAAAAAGAAAGAAACAAATCACGAGCAGCTTGGCTGTTTACACCTTGCCGAAATTGAAATCGGTTTATACTGGCAATAAAAACATTTGAATCCAGCAGCTACTGAACTTGCAGTCAGCATGTTTGAGCTCTCTGTGGACAGCCTGAACAGAGGTCAAGTGTTTCTACTGGTTTGGACTGAATGTACAGTAAAGGGAGGGTGGGAATAAGAGATTGATAGGGGTCTAGTAGAGCTGTAGATTTCGCCATGGGCAGCCAGTTGCAGTATGCAGGCAGGCAGTGATTTAGTGCAATTCATGCAAGGCGCAGTTGAGGACAAATTAATGAGCACAGAATCAGTTACCAAACTGGCCAATAGCCTGAAAAAGCCAAACTGAGAGCAACCGAGGAAAAAAAAAAAAAGGAAGGCGCTGTTCACACAGGATGCATTCTTACTTTCAAAAACAGCTAGGTGCACTACAGAATTGCAGCACAACAGAAATCGACAGAATTTGGAGAATTCGAGACACGTTTTTCCATTTCTTTTAACTTGATACAGTATCCTAAAAGTCTAAAGCTAAAGGCAAGAGATACTAAAAAAAAACCCAAGACGTGTCGCAAAAAAGACTTTTTTTTTTAAAATACAGCATCTTAAAAATGTGACATTCATGACACGAGATGATGAAAATGATCACATACGTTAAAAAAAAAAATCCATCGCAATATTAAAATGTGACGCTAATGACAGCTCCACGTAACATTGAAAGACATTCATCACAATAAGCACAAAGGATTAGAACAAAATGCAGGTATTTCGAGTCAAGTTTTTAACTCAAAACATCTTAAAATGTGACGCTAATTTTGCAAGATGCTGCAAAAACAGCAAAAAGCATTGGAACGTTGAAAGACGTCCATCGCAATGACATCTCGAGATGAAAAAGCAAAACAGCAAAAAGCATTGATACAGCATCTTGAGATGAGTTTTAACTTCTTTTAACTTGACACAGCATCTTAAAATGTGACACTAATGGCACAAGATGTTGCAAAACAGCAAAAAGCACCGAAGTACAGCATCTCGAGATGAGTTTTAATTTCTTTTAACTTGATACAGCATCTTAAAATGCGATGCTAATGGCACAAGATGCTGCAAAACAGCAAAAAGTGTTGCAATACAGCTTTTGAGATGAGTTTTAACTTCTTTTAACTTGATACAGCATCTTAATGTGATGCTAATGGCGCAAGATGCTGCAAAACAGCAAAAAGCATCACAATACAGCATCTCGATATGAGTTTTGTCTTCTTTTAACTTGACACAGCACCTTAACGCTAATGGTTCAAGATGCTGACAAAAAGCATCGCAACTTTGAAAGACGTCCATCGCAACGGAATAGAACCAAATGCAGGTATCTCGAGGTTCATTTTTAACTTCTTTTAACTTGATACAGCATCATAAAAATGCAACATTAATGGCACAACATACTAAAAAAAAAAAAAAAAAACCAGCAAGACATCGCAATGGTCAAAGATGACTGTCTAGTGCAAGTTTACATGAAAAAAGAGTTACAAAACAGTGCAAGAATGCATTCTGTGTTTATGTCCTCCCAAACCACAAAACATTCTGCAGCATCATGCCAAAATGCAACACCTTTTCCTACATGCAGCCATGCAAGCACAGGGAATGAACGTAAAGAATCCATGTGACCACATCTACCGTCAGATTTTTGCAGCAGTACAAGATTACACAAAATCAACCCATGTTTATGGCTGACAGCAGCTCTTTCCACTTTTTGTAGCCAAGAATAGTGATATGAAGATTAAACGGCATTCACATTCGGCATCCAAAACACTATCAGGCCCGATCAATGGAGAAGGGACCACACAGGTAACAAGATGGAGGGACACAGTCAAAAATGGCAGATGGGGACAAAGGTCTGCGTTTTACCTCGAGCACGGGTGGGGAGTGTCTGACATCCTGGTTACGAGGAGAGAAGAGGTGGGAAGGGTCACGAGTGAAAGGGTGACAGGTTATTAGGGCAGAGTGAAGGGGCGTCCATATCAGACAGGGAGCAAAGGTTTATGAAAACAGGAAACGGAGAGTGTGATAGAGAGTCAAGGGAAGAGAGAGAAAAGAGAGAGATTGATAGTTGGTGGTTAAGGGTGAAAGAGTGACGTGAAAGGAAGAACAAGGAAGATCAGCCGTGAGAAGCCATGGCAAGCAGCAACATTAGCAAAAGCAACAAGCCCATCCTGATCAGCTGCAGATCAGTGGAGTTCTGCAGTTCGGTGAAGAGCACACGAGAAGTAGGGTTAGACTAAGATGACTGAGGTCACAGGGAGGGGTATGAAGGAGAAAGACATCTAAATGTGAAACTAATTGAAAGTGATATTCAGTGCATGTGCTTACATTTCAAATGCATTTCTTCAAGGAATAATCTTTGGAATTTATGCTGCGTTCCATCCAAATGTGATTTTGGGATATTCCTACCGAATGTACGACCAGTTCCACTGTCTGACGTTCAGAAAATGAGGTACACTACCATTCAAAAATTTGCTGTCAGCAGTAAATACTTTTAATCAATATGTTTATTTATCAATGATGCATTAAATTGATCAAAAGTAAAGGTAAAGACATTCTATGGAAGTAATTTAATGACAAATGTTTTGGAAATAAAAAGCTTGTTGAGTTGCACTAATTGGAAAAAATTATGCATTGCACTAACCTTGCTTGCATTTTAATGCATTGTATTTTTAGGGTTTGCATGGTCATATAATTAAGCTATAAAAACTTCAAACATTTCACACACATTTTCAGTAATAAAAATTCAGTGATTCACCTTTCAGATTTCACTTCCAAAATATTCAGTCTGTTTAAACCTGTAATATTCGACAGGCAATTTGACAGGCAAAAGTGGTTCAAATTCGACAGAAAATTCAACATTGCACATCTGGGAACTGCAGGAATAGCAGTCGAGTACCGATGCATAATCTCTATCTGCTGTTAGTCAGCCTCACCAGCAGGTGGTGCAAAGCAGCTGTTAACAAAGACCAGAGCAACGGCTAGAGAGAGTCATTCATTCACAAAAACGGATCACAAACAGATTAAAATGGAACACATCACCTTTCATCATGAAAACTCAACATTGCACATCAGTTTACGGATGAATTTTCTGTTGAATTTGAAGCACTGAATTTGTGGAAGCGAATTTGAAATTTCAGCCCATAAAAATGCAAGCCCTAAAAATACAAGGCATTTAAGTGCAAGCACGGTTAATGTAATGCATATTTTTTCAATTAGTGCAATTCAACAAGCTTTTTTACTTCAAAAACATTTGTCATTAAATTACTTCCATAACATTCATAATGTTGCAAAAACTTTCTTTTTTTTTTTTTTTTATCACGTTTTCCACAAAAATAATTAAGCAGCTTGACTGTTTTCACCATTAAATACATATATTTTTTTCTTGAGAACCAGATCTGGTAAAAATTGCATTTTGCGAATAAAGCAGTATTTCCATCCCATGTGTTAAAGAGAACAATATTGACCAAAAAATAGGAATGGAAATGGAAGTTGTAGGCACTGAGAAAGCCACTTTGGCTCTTTTCTTACATTTTAAATGTAATACATTTCTTGCGGTTTAAAGCATACAGACAAAATGCTCTGACTAACTTCATGGTTGCTAGCAATTGACGACAGATGCTTTAGGTTTACGAGCAACAGTGTGTCAGGCAATGCTTTGGCTTCGATGTTTTAGAATTACCAGAAAACCATGTTTTATTTTCTCACTGAGCAAATTATTCAGTCAGAAATTATTCAGCAAGAGTTTCCAACTTGGAAGTCCAAGGATTTTTCCCAGTCGGAAGCTAGTGATTCTGACATTATGAGCTGAATGGAGCACAGCATTACAACCCCAAATTAATTATTATAGATTTATTTATTTATTTATTTTTACAGTAAATCAAACTGGTGTGTTCAAACATCTACCTGCAATTCAACATTTGGACATCTACTTTTAGCGCAGCAAATAGTTATTGTACTTTTAAAACAAGAGCGTAGTTTAGCATTAATTTTTCTGTAATAACTGTTCCCCTTCCAGCTTACCTATCTTGGCGCCCTTCTTGAGCAGCGCCACCACCACTGACGTGTTCCTGCAGCCAACCGCACGATCCAGTGGGCGCATGCCGCTGTAGTCCACATGCTCGATCATCGCACCATGATCCACCAGATACTGCACCTGAAACCACATCAAGACCAGAGCTATGGTTTATTCTCTGTATATCTCCTGTCAGCTATGTGATACCTGTTCAAAACCATTCAAAGCCTACGCTAGCATCCCATTTTGGAGATTTAAGGTTTATATTTTTAAATACAGTAGATCTACTTAAAGTTATATGACTATGACAAAACCAACCACTTCTGAGTCTCCATAAAAAGCGGCAAGATCCAGCGGAGTGCGGCCGCTCTTGTCTGCATGGGCCGTCGCCGCACCCCTCTCAACCAGAGCACGGACCAATGGGAGGTGGCCTTTAAGACACGCCCAGCTCAGTGCCGTTAGCCCTTCCTTGTCCATCAGAGACAATGAGGCACCTGTGAAATAATATGGAAAAATAGTCAGAAGAATAGAGAGACAGTCTCCTTTAATATACATCACAATAGGGGAAAAAAATAAAATAAATAAATGTGCAATTTCCATTTTATGCCAACTTTAACATTGTATTTGAACTGTATAACTGCAACAAAAAATATTGTGTATGAGCACGACAGCTGTACCTTGAGCCAGCAGGAACTCCGCCGTACCCAGATGACCCTCAGACGCAGCCATCATTAGAGGAGTTCGGCCCTGTTTATCCGCCATGTTCACATCAGCACCATGATTTAGCAACAGGTCCACTATCTGCACAACCAACACACATTTCAGACTAAAACATCTAAACATGTATGAAATAGAAATGTGACTTTTGCGGCGTAGGAAGTGCCCACCTGCCAGTGTCCCTGCCGCACGGCGCTGAAGAGTGGCACGATGCCCCTGCGGTTGGACTGAGCCACAGCGGCACCCTGCTCCAATAGAAGACGGCACACCTCCAGCTTTCCCCGACCCGCTGCTGCTGTCAGTGCTGAGATACAGAGAGAGTCTCCTGAGTGAGCAGTTTGTGTGTTCATATTTAAGTCAAAATACAAAATGGGTTGTATGGTGGTGTTGTACCTGTTTCACCCCACAGTGTGTCGAAGTTGTTTATCTGAGCTCTTTCTTCCTCCTCCTCATCTTTCTCAGGCAGGTCAAGGAGGTATGATACAATCTGTGTATAAATACAAAATGTGTGTAAGGTTATTATTGTTTATTGTACACTTGTAATGCTCAATATTTTTGTGCTATTTTTCAAAAGAACAACATTTACTTGAAATAGAAATCATTTGTTAGATTATAAATGTATTTACTATCACTTTTAAACAGTTTAATGCATTCTTACTAAATAAAAGTATTAATTTCCTTCAAAAACAAACAAACAAACAAAAAAAAACTCTTACCTCTGTATAGCCCATACTGGCGGCTGCTATGAGGGCCTGTTGTACTGCATGGCTCTTGCTGAAGGATCCAGCCTGCTGTCCGTCTGTGTTCCACTCGCACTGCACCAGATACTTCACCACCTCTAGATGACCCCGCAGGGCGGCGTGGACCAGCGCACACTGACCGTTCTTATCCAGGTGATCCACCTAAACAAAGAGAGAGAGGAGAAACGGAGATGAAACTTTGATAACTGAAAAACAACAGTCACTACCTTACGTTCTTATTGGTTATCAGTCTATCTAGACTGATCATGGCTGATCATGGCTGACCTTGGCTTTCTTGCTGCAAAGGGCAGTGACGATGGGTAGGTGACCCGCAGCAGCTGCATAGCCGAGGGGAGTGAGCCCGCTCTCTGAAACACCCTCCACATCCGCCCCAAACTCCAACAGCAAAGCCACAGTCTCCAGGTAGCCCAGGTGAGCGTGTACACACAGGATGGGGGCGTTATTCAGCACCTCTGTACGATAGTTCACATTAGCTCCACCCATAATCAGCAGCCGAGATACCTAGAGAAAGAGATGAAGACAGGGAGGAGTAGATTCAAAAATACACAAAGAGTACCAATGTTCATCAGGGTTTCCATAAAGAAATTTCCAATCACTTTATATATATTACATGCATATTTTACTGCATTTACATTGAACAATTTCTTGCTGATAAAATATTACAGAATGGAGCATAACTAGGAAAATGTACACTACCGGGCCATTAAGATTTAAAAGGGTCCTTGATTATGATTTCAATTTTAACTTGAGTTAGTGTGTAATGTTGCTGTTAGAGCATAAACAGTATCTGTAAAGTTATGATGCTCAAAGTTCAAAGCAAAGGGAGATATTTTCTTTTACAGAATTCTCTGTTTAAGGACTACAACAAACGGCTGGTAGGGACTACAACGAGCTTCTTCCTGGGTTAGTGACATCACAAACCCAAAATTTACATAAACCCTGCCCCCGAGAACACGCAACAAAGGGGGTGAGGCCATGTTGGGTTGCTTTAGAGAAGAGGAAGAGCTGTTGTAGTAGAGTGTTGTAGTCATGCTGTCATTTTACACCGGACTGCTTCACAAACGAGGGTCAATTCAATGCTGGATTTGCACAAAAGATTAACATGATGGCACATGCTAGTCGATGAGTTCAATCAACTCCACAGCAACTACATAAATTTATCCACTAACCATTCAGAAACGTCCAGTTGTATTCTAAAAGTTTTTCCCGAATCTCTCCTTTAGTGTCTGACTTTGGTTTGAACAATGTAAGGCTAAACACCGTTACTGACAATTGTCATTTTGGCTGCGTGAGATTTTCCAGCTTTGTTGTTGTTGAGCAACTGAAGCACGAGTGCAGCATTTAAAGGGACACATACAAAAACTGTTTTTTTTTTTTGTCTTTTTTTTTAACAGTAGTGTATAGAAAAACTAAAACTGAAACCATGTTTGCTAAAGATGTTTTTTATCATGTAATGTTCTAACTTGAGAGACTTAAGAGACCTCTTTCAAAAAACACAAACTTTTGAATGGTAGCATAAATTCACTGTAGAGATATCAATGACTTTTCCAAGATTTGTAAAGATTTTCCTTCACTCTTCCAGTTTTGGAAGGTCACTTTAAATTCATAATATTTTCAGGTTTTCTGTGACTGTGGGAATTCAGTTTTTTATACCTTGATGTTCGGTGTGTAGAGGTTTCTGAGTGAAGCCAAAGCTGCAGAGAGGCCTTCTGTGCTGTAGGACACCCACAGCCCCTGCAGCACTGAGGAGGAAACCCCAACCTTCTTACTCAGGCCCTGAGTCCAAGAGACATTGTCGTTAATAATAATAATAAAAAATAAATGAATAATAATAAAAAAAAAAAACTGGCAATACATTTCTGGTAATATAATATAAATCTTTTTCAAAATTATTTATATACTGCTGTAGTCAGATTGATGGTATCAATTTAGCAAACATCAGAAGTGTTGTAGTTGTTATAGTTAGCCTAACCTTAAAGATGTGAGCTTTGAGAATGTGGTGGCCAAGTTCGAGGGTCTGTTGTCGATTAAGCTTGCTGTCTTGCCGTGAAAACCAGAAAGCAAGCAATGTGTGGCCACTCCTAAAGAATCATGAGAAAAGAGACAAGAAAATGGTAATTATAGAGATTTTACTTCAGTACTGTGATGTATTAGGGAGTGCAACAGTATATTCAACAAGACATAACGTGGGACAGGAATCAAGTTTTTACATTTTGACTCCTTAAGCTCCTCACCTGGGGTCGCAGAGGAACTTGGTCTTCTCTCCATCCTCTCTCCAGATGAGCCACTCTCTGAATGAGGGGTGGACGAACATGCGCGTTCCATCACGTCTTTTCACCAGGAAAGGCGACAGGAGTTCAGACCTCTGCTGGAAATCATCCCAGTCCATGGCCGCTCCACGCACCATGCTGGCGTTCACGGCGCCGTAGGCCTGCTCATCAGTTAACGGGTGTAGAGAAGCCACGGCCACGTTCAGCAGTGGAAGAACACGCTCGAATGACGACTGAGTTGGGAAACGCATGTTCAGCTGCAACAGGTAGACCTCAGCCAGATTCACTGGAACCACCTGAACACAAACAGATTAAAAATAAATAAATACACACAAATAAGCTGAAACATATTCATCCTTCTAAATATGCTTTTAAATGGCAAAATTCTGAAAGGATTTTATTTCCCCTATTACTTTATGAAGAAAATGAATGAAATAAAACAAAATCATACCACATATACAACTCTAAAAAGCTAAAATAAACATAAAAAGTATAAAAAAAATGAACTAACACCACATATATATTACTGAAAAGCTAAATAAAAATAATATGAAATAATATGCATACATAGCACTGAAAAGTTATAATTTTTTATTTTTATTGTTTACTTCATTTCTTTCATTTTTCCATATTTTAATAAAACAAAATCATACCACATATATAACTCTAAAAAGCTAAAATAAAAAAATAATAAATAAATTAACACCATATACATCTCTGAGAAGCTAACACAGTATATACAACACTGAGAAGCTGTATTTTTTTGTCATTTTTAATTGTTTACTATTAAATTCTTTATGGTCTTTCATTCTTTTCCTCATTTTATTTTATTTTATTTTATTTTATTTTATCATTTCATTTTATGCATGCAGTGTCACTCCTAAGATGTACTTGGTAATAAGGAAGGCAACTATGTGACCCCTGACCTTATAGCTGGAGCTTTTAAGCACGAGGTAACCCTTCTCAATGAGGTCCAGTGTGAGCTTCAGGTAGAGGTAGGAGCCCCGGCTCAGACTCTTCAGATGAGCGCTGAGTTTGGTGAAGGCCGCGTTGTCCAGCCTGCCGTTGAGCGCCACGTTGTTCTGGATCTCCTGGCTGGAGTGCAGTCGGTGCAGGATGTAGCCCTGCAGGTCAGAGTCAATCGCATCACTCTCCTCCAGACGATCCAGAGAGATACGGTGGAACGGCAGCGGACGAGTCACGTCCTTAGATAGAGAGTATAAATAACACAGCAAATAAGTAAAAAAGTAAATAAAAAGAAAGAGTGATTGCTATGGATGGATGAGATAGAGACCTGTAGTGTCGTTCTGACAGTGACCACCAGTTTGAGCCACGGAGGGAAACGCTCAATGGTTTTGCACAGGAAGGAAACAATAGTTTCTCCATAATCCGGTTTATGGAACTCTGCCTCATTCAATCCGTCAATCAAGATGATGAGATTCTCCTCACTGGCGATCTTCCTCTCTGTAAATATTACATGTTTTAAATATTACATGTATGTATGTGTACGTACAGAATGGGAGTATGCATGAAAGCATGTTTATATACCTCGATGCAGGATCTCCAGAGGTTCCAGCAGGCCCCTGCGGAAAGCGTTGAAGGGGTCCTGGACGCAGGCGCGCAGGCTGAGTGTGCTCTGCAGGTGTGGCTGGCGGAGCAGAAGGTCTCGGTAGGCCTGCATTTGAGGAGCCCTGCACAACAACGCTGCCACATTATGCACAAACTCAGGGACCAGGCAGGTGTACGCGTTGTCGGCCTGACAGTAATGGTACGCCACCACCTACAGCAGAGGGAAGGAGCACATTAGAGAGCAGATATAAGCACACATTTACATTCCCATGACAGCTAGGGTTGAGAACTTGATTTTACCTTTACTTAGCAACATTAAATTCCACTCACAGAATTTGATTGGCCAAACGTTGTTCCAACTTCAATACCGTAATATTGCATCTGAAATCAAATGTACACTACCATTCAAAAGTTTGGGGTCAGTAAGATTTTTTTTTTTAAGATATTAATAATTTTATTCAGCAAGGATGCATTAAACTAATCAAAAGTGACAGTAAAGACTTGAAATCTTTTGTAACAAATTTATTTCAAATAAATGCTGTTCTCTATTCATCAAAGAATCCTGAAAAAAAAAAATGTATCACCGTTTCCACAAAAATATTAATCAGCACAACTGTTTTCAACATTGATAATAATAAGAAATGTTTCTTAACAAGCAAATCATCATATCAGAATGATTTCTGAAGGATCATTTGACACTGAAGACTGGAGTAATGATGCTGAAAATTCATCTTTGACATCACAGAAATAAATTTAAATTATAAAATTAAAAGTAGAAAAATAAATATAAATTGAAAAATAATAATATTTAAAAATATTACTGTTTTTAACTGTATTTTTCATCAAATACATGCAGTTTCGCTGAACAAGAGACTGCTGTGAAAGACATTAATCTTAAGGACCCCAATCTTTTAAACGGTAGTGTAAGTTACTGAACATTAACTTCTTTTTGAACTGTTGTTTAAAACTTATATCAGGCGCTGATAGCCTCGTGGGCAGCGCGCCGATATATAGCGCCGTTGTGCTTCGGGCGACCCGAGTTCGAGTCTTCGATCCCGCCCCCCTCTCTCTCTCCCACTTCACTTCCTGTCTGCTTACTGTTCTATCATAATAAAGGGAAAAAACGCCATATCAGCACTACTGTAACTCGACCATAGGCCTGTGTGATTTTAATTTTGAATATATATTTTTAGTGTACTTTCATAAGGCCTGAATGTTAACTAATGGTAACTTATTGACCATTATATGCAGTGTTTGAACCTAGAAACCACTCACAGCACCCTAGAATCAGGCACTACTACAGTATATATGCCAAACACAACTTAGTGATACATTTAACAGAGTAAAGGTGCTCAGTGCATCTAGAGACTCCTTCTAAATGTAGGTTTAGACAAAGAAACATACACAAAACATTTCCAGTCTGTGGTATTTAGTGCAGGAACTGCTTTAAGCTCAAAAACACAATGAATATAAAACTAGAGAAAGATTCAAAGTTTCATTAATGCATAAAACATTATGGAGTTTGAGTGCATCAATGGCCTTATTCCAATATTCTAAGACTGCTGCTTCCCTGGATTCACTTCATCATGCTGTGTGTGTGCGTGTGTGTGTGTTCAAAAGCTTGTCATCATTAGCAGTGCAGAGCTCTGAGTATATCTAATGGCTGTGCTGGGAGACTCTGTGCATATAAATATTTGACAAGGCAACAGAGCCGCAATAAACCTTTGTGCTTAAAAGAATAGAGAGAAAAGGACAGCACAGGGAGAGAGAGAGAGAGAGAGAGAGAGAGAGAGAGAGAAGGAGCAAATGAATAAAAGAAGGAGACAAAGGAAGTAACAGGAAGATAAGGTAAGATAATAAATCAATAGAAGAGAAGAAGAGAGAGAGACTGAATGGCAGGCTGGTCATATGCCCGCCCTGTTGATTATGTTGGTATTAGTTGGCACCTGAGAAGCCAGCCTTCTGAGCGCCTCCTCCTGGCGTCTCCGCATCTCTGGGGTTCCAGGACAGCTGCTCCCACCAACCAGAGTGCCGTGAGCGGACTGAGGCTGGCTCAAGGGAAGCGTGTCGCCATCTGAGAGAAAGACATGACATGAACACTGTCAGAAACTGTGACAAAACAGTTTTGACATACATACATACATATTAAGGGTTAAAGAGTTTTCCATTACAGTATATATCCATAAATGCAAATTCTAATCAGTCACAGTTAATTTTATTATTTGCAGGATTTTAATATTCAATATTGCTGAATTTCAATGCACTTAGTAATAAAAAAAGTATAAAAACTGTGACATGAGAAGTTGTTAAAGTTGTTTTATTATTATTATTTTTTAATAGGGGAATTATAAATATACAATATATATTTTAATAAAAATATAATGTACACAATTTTATTAAACTGTAAAATATATCAAATATTGACTAGTTCTTTTTTGGAGCTTGACAGTTGTGTTGTGATGGAAAAGAGCTGTGAAAAAACTCCTTTTGTGTTCTGTTTCACAGACAAACTAACAGCATACAGGTTTGAGGTCACAACACAATGTTCAGTAAATAATAACCTTTTTTTTTTTTTTTTTTGCTTGAACTAGTTTGTCTATTAGATCTTAGACCATGTTCCTTTAAGACCTTTAAGCATCTAACAGACAATTATGTGGTTTTCTTTTAAACGAATCCACTCACGTTTTGGTGAGGCATGTGGACTGTCAGAGGTGATCTGTCTCATGTGGATGCCATGGCAGCTGAGAGCCACCAAGCGAGAGATGATAGCCGTTTTGCCAAATCCCACGTTGCCGACAATAACGACACCTTGATTGGCGGTGGGCTCGCTGCTGCGAAGACACATGTCAACTTCCTGGAACAGCCATTCTCGACCGGTGAAAACCGTATCGGGCATCAGACTGGGCACCTCGAAGAGAAGCGGCTTTAGGGCGATGTCCGGTGGCCGGTATGGAGCAAAGCGCACTGCATCATGGAAAACATTAGGAAATGTACTAAATGAAACAGGTTTATATCCCACCCAAAGCCTCTTTTTCTTTCCATGTCTTTTTACAGCGATTTCATCCATCAAAGCTGAAGTTTCACAATTTAATGTCCAAATTCACACTGCAGTAATCTTTTTTAACCAGCAGGGGGAGATGCTTTGTCTGAAAAAGGCCAGAACTGGCAGCTTACGCAAGCTGGAGCTGCAGTGTGAAACACCATGAATCAGTGGTCGTCGATGGGGTGCCTCGACCCATTAATGTATAGCTGAAAAAAGCATCCACACATCAAGAACGGGAGCAGAGCCGTTGAGGATGCTTGTTGCTTTTGTTTATAGATTATTTGTCAAATTTATTGCCACCATGAAAATAGCAGAATTTATATTCATCATCATTATAATCCACCACATATGCATGCTTGCAAGAAAAAAAAAATCCTCATCTATATAATATTCATATTCAGTTGTATATTTTTCATTATTATTATACATATCATCAGCCTAACTACACAAACAGTTAATCCCAATTACTGATAATACTCATTTCAAAGCAGGACGGTTATCGTCAACAAAATTAGCATAAATTATTAAATGCGGCTATATCATTTGCTGATCATATAGGCTTACACTGCAACAAGTGTGATGGAGCATATTATGAGGTTATTTATCCCCCCATTTGCATGTGCACTATTAATTAGCCAGATAACATGTGAATTAATTATCTGTGCATTAGCATAATGAGGTGGGCGGAGTTACGCAGGGCGAGGTGACCTTTATGAGCACATATGCTGAGCTCGGATGCTAGCAGACACTACTTGAACATGGAAAGAGAGCAAAAGAAGGAGATAGAAACCAGGGCAGCTGAGCAGTAAAATGGCTATAAAGCGCTAGAGCTGGGAAGGTTGTAAATAATGAAAAGATGAAAGGAAAAATTTAACCCATAGCATTTCAGTGGCACACATTAAAATCTCCTTTCATGGCACAGCAAGGGTGGCTTCACATCCCTGAATGTTTTCCACAATTAACCATCATTATTACCGGTGGAAATGGCTCTTAATGTCTTCTGAAAGAGTACTATACTTATACATGAAAGAACCTGCTTGTAATTGCAGTAAAATTATGTCATTAGCTACAGTGTGCTAGAATTACTGTCTAGTTGGATACATCATGTCTGACGCACAGTTTGAGCATCATGTCACTATAACTAACCACACAGATAGAGTCCACCTCCACTACTTCGTCACCTATGCAGTCATCCTGAAATAAACAGGTTGTTTAGGGAATTGTGACTCAAGCTATTGGAGTTCTGAGTGAATCAGAGAGGAAACCCAGACCTCCACTGCTGATTTAGGATGTGTGGAGCCTTGACTGTGAGGTTTAGACAGCAGGCTGAGCTCTGACAGATGAGCCAGTGCTAATGCTAATAGGAAGTCAATACTTCGATCTGGACAGGAGACAGATTATGGCACGGCAGTCCAAAGGAGAAGCCAAGACCAGCAGGACGAGGGGGGAGAGTGATCCACGGAAGAGCTGCGGAGTGTGTTGAGGGTTTTAATGGGACATGCTGTGTGTAGCGGAGAACAGATGTGAGAGACGCAAGGTGCACATGCACATTGATATAATTAACATTGTATTATAGAGATTCATTTTAAAAGGGATGTATTCTACTATTTTGTAGAATTATATTTGTTTTCCTTAAAGGGATAGTTCACCCAGAAATTTAAATTATCCCGTGATTTACTCACCCTCAAGCCATCCTAGGTGTACATGACTATCTTCTTTCAGATGAACACAATCGGAGATATATTTAAAAATATCCTGGCTCTCCTAAGCTTTATAATGATAGTGAAGTGTGATTTTGAATCCCCCAAAAAATGCACCCATCCATCATGAAAATAATTCATACAGGGGGTTAATAAAGGCCTTCTGAAGCGAAGCGATTGGTTTTTGTAAGACAAATATCCATATTTAAAACTTTATATCGTAAGCTTAGATGCATCTCGCAGTTTAAACAAATAGGCCTGTGCAACAAACTCAAGCTCCTCTTTTCTTATATCGAAATCCTCCGAAATTTATCCGTAAAATTTCTCATTTTAGACTTCTAATTTGTGACCGGTGTTTTGTTTTGCTCTCTCCTCTGCGCGTCGGGTCAGAGGTCACTCTTTCGCCGAAAAACCGATGCGTATGTTAATATAGTTAATACAGTTTTAAATATGGATATTTTTCTTACAGGAACCCATCGTTTTGCTTCAAAAGGCATTTATTAACCCTCTGGAGCCGTATGGATTACTTTTATGATGGATGGATGCATTTTTTGGGGCTTCAAAATCACGCCCCCCAGTTCACTACCATTATAAAGCTTGGAAGAGCCAGGATATTTTTAAATATATCTCCGATTATTTCTGAAAGAAGAAAGTCATATACACCTAGGATGGCTTGAGGGTGAGTAAATCTTGGGGTAATTTTTATTTTAAAGTGAACTAATCCTTTAAGTTACTTAAGCCGGGTGCACACACGTTAAAGATTCATAATAGTCCTTTACGATTGTTGCTTGTCAGACTGTACAAACATGATCCCCGCTGTAAGCCATGTCACACTGTACGATCTCAGTTGTCATTAATATGAGAATGTGCGACAGTCAAGACATGCTAAAAACGGATGCATGCAAGAAGACTCGTCCGGAGTTTTACATCATCTATCCATGACATGTTTGGTGACCGTGAGCTGCATTATATGTGGGATTGAAATGGTGGCTAGCAGACCAAAACAATACCAATAATAATGATCATGGCTTGTCTTGAAAAGAAAAATGAAAAAAAAAACAAAACAAAAAACAAACAAAAAAAAAACAAAGTATGTATGTGGAGCAAGTGGTGGTTTGTTGTTGTCTCACTAATTGCGTCATCAGGTTCTGTGCTTCTATTGGTTTTTGATTTGACTGTTGTTGTAGGAGAAGTCACACTACAGGACTGCTCGTCAAATCTTCTGACATCAAATATAACCTTATTTTGATTCACATGTTTTTGGTCAATACATAATTCCCATGCTTCGGTTTATGTTATTTCATAGTGTGACAAAAATCTGCAAAAATAAAGAATGAGGGGGTTTGTCCACACGTGACTGTTACTATACACAAGGCTGGTAATAAAGTGAAAGAAAGTGGAAGAGAAAAAGATACATGTGATCATGTATATGCACAAAATCTAGAAAGAATATACACACACCTCTCATGTCCTCTTGTCCAGAGCGGCTGGAACCAGAGTTCTGACGTGGCATACGCAAAGACGTGCGCAGTGGAGCCTGTCTCTGCTCATCCAGATATGCAAGATCCTCCAGGTGAGCTGAACTAGTGGCTGAGAGAGAGAAAAATACTAATGTTATTTAAAAAATAAAATTTAATATTATATATTTAATATTAGCTTTATGTCAAATATTTAATGTTATTTAAAATTATTAGATTTTTAAAGTAATATTTTTATAACCACTTTCAACCCTTTTTATTTATTTATTTATTTTTACATTTTTGTGTATTAATGTTTGAAATTGAAAACTGAAATAAATATTGTACTGGAATTGAAATTGAAAACTGAGAAGAAAAAGAGAGAGAGAGAGAGAGAGAGAGAGAGAGAGAGAGAGAGAGAGAGAGAGAGATTGATAAACTATTTTAAACTCATGCCGCCCACATACATATTCAACAGAGGGAGAACAATAACAGTGAAAAACAGAACCCATTTATTATGCATTTGCTCATTCTAGCAGCCAAGTAAATGAAAAAAGCTATTAAAAAGAAGCAAAAATATTCCAGCAAACAGGTTTCTGTAGAAGCTTGCTGTTCCAACATGAGAGTAAGTTAAGAACAGCATAATGAATCTGTACTGTTGGTTATCTTCAGATCCTGCTGAGCTTAAAATACCTGAATTCTCATTGTTTTTATATATCAACATTAGCTATGAAGAAAATGTAACAGTATTTTTGTTTCATAAACCATTTACCTTGCTAAAAGAATGACCTCAGATTGTACTTGGATATATAATGTGGTTATGGAATTAATAAACTATAATATCTGTATTTACATTTACTCATTACATGCTTTTATTAAAAAAATGAAGGTGACTTACAAATGAAGGTACAACATACTTCATTGTATTTAGAATACAGTGGTATTTCATAGTACTATCAAAACATGGTAAAACCATGATTCTATCTGTAGTTGATGGGTCAAACCATTTTAAAAACTGTATGTGTTTGCTTAGCTTGAGGTTATTAGCTTTAGCGAGGATGTGTGCATGAATTTTGAGCCTTTTTTTCCATTGATAATGAGGAGGAAAGTTCATGGCGGCTTGATGCACGAGAATATTAAGAACACTGGGTGGCCACAGAATTTCTCTCATCTCAAAGCATCTGGAGAGAGCTTTTGAAACTATTTAACAATAGCTAACATTAATGTGGCAGTGTTAGCACAGATGCTAAGGACGATTTGCCACCAGCCATGTAAGGTGACAGGAGCAACATACTAAGGAAAGCCTTTCGTTCTCCTATAATATGTTTAATTGAAGACAGATTTCAGAAACACAACCATGGCCCTATGGTACATATGTGTACAAATTACAACTTCCTGTTGGTGTACATGTGTGGATCAACTTATTAGCAATATAACTCTCCCCTAAAAAAACCCTGTGATTGAGCGGGAACGTTATAGAGAGCTGATTGAAACAAAGTTCGCAAAACTTAAGCAAGCTGGGAAAGCTGCTCTTACAAAATTCGGTAGCTATAGTTTCTGATTTTTAAAAAAGTTACTAATATTACTACTGTAAAACCATAATACATTTATAAAGGATCTCCATCAGCGCAAAGGCCTGATAACTATAACGATGAAGTTTTAATAATCCATCTAATTGTGTAATAGGGAAGTCCACACCACAGCTATGACAATAATGACACAGAGGAACGATATCGTTAGAATCACTTTTAGAACAATTTTTGCCATCTGATGACACAAAAACACTGACAGCAAATCAGGATTAACTTGACTTTAAAAGGGCATTTAAAGTGGCAGTCAACATAACCGCAGCATATGCTTACAATAAACAGAATGTTCTCTTCCTTTGGTGTGGACACTTGTTTAGTTTTGTTATCTTTATAAATACCGTTCTTGGTTTGTGTGGGCCTTAATGTCAGCATGAAATCAAAATTGACAATTCAGTAAAAGCAAACCACAACAATCCAATGATCCAATCAATTCCCAATTGACAAAATCAAGTCCCTTCCTACATTTTTTCCTGTTTGAGAAGTCTTGTCACAATAGGGGGAAAAAAAAGACTATCGCAACTTCCGTTTCATGGCAACTTTAAGAGACTTAGCCAGCACCGCCAACTGTATATTGGCTAAGCTATGGTTATCATTGTAAAATGTATATATATATGTATATATATATATATATATACACATTTAGACACCAGCATTTCTCTTGCCCAACCCCACCCCCTCCATCTGCACTGCAGACTGTCTGGCTGGCATGACTGTGTTGCTGGATTTATGGCCGCCTGAACTGCGTCACAATGACTTTGGCTGCCATCACTAAACTGGTGTTTTACAGCCCCACGTGGCACTGGTCCCGAAAGCATGTCTGTGTTTCACACCAAACGTCTGAGCATGTTCATATCTACATATCTCTGATCAGACTTGCAATTTTCACCTTAAAATCACTTTAGGCGCATTCAGATTTATCATTGTTCGGCAAATGTTTGCGGGAGAAATCCAGTAATTTCAATAGGAATGCATATCCTCCTGACTACCAGAATTTTTAATCACCAAACAATTTTTTTTAGGTTTCAGGATTTTTATACCAAACTTTGTATAAAGTTGATTCTCAACTATGTTATGAAAGATATAACCGCATGATTTGATATACCATTTTGCTTTATGCAATATGTGTGTAAAATGGCCATAAATGTTTGTTTTTTTCCCCATTTTATACAATGTATCTACACGCTGTATGTACTTTGCATATTAATGTGTTCATGGAGCAACATGTAATAAAAAAAGAAGTGTAATGGGAGTAATAATTGGCAAGATTTTTCATAATAATATCTAATATTTCATAGGAATATTGATATACAGTTTATTTCCTTATTCACTTGTTGTGTCTCCCAAAATGCCTGATAAACATGATTAAAGTCCTGTTGTCCTCTACAGAGGACATGTATAAAATCAATGTCCTGTTTCGTAACAAAAAGTCATATTTTGATTTGAAACCCCCTAACATTTTCCTGAGATGTTGATTTGTGACAAACAATTTGAAAATTAGTCAGATGTAAACGATAATAACAAAATATCATGTTTCCATAAGGGTGTTAAATTTGATCACTAAATTAATGTCAGCCATATTTAAAGACCAAGGAGAGGGAGTGTTCATGGTGAAACCTTCGAACATTTGGTATCTCTGAAAAGCCCTGAACGTGCTCTTTACAGGACATCCAGACAGTGACATGTAAGGTCTCAGAGAAATTCGCTAAAATATAATGTCCTCTACAGAGGACAAAACTCCATAGCTGGTAGTCAGGAGATTTCCCCACACAGATTTCTAAATGGATTCAACACTAACCAACAGAACACTGCTTCTGTTGATTTCTGTGCGAGTTGTGCTTTAAACGGTTGCAAAATTTCGCCAATGTATCTGCACCTTTAGTCTTAAAAAGAGAAGAATCCTGAACCATTTCTTGACACCAGAATATTCAAAAGACTTGACAGTGGGTTATTTTAACTTGTGCCAGTAAGAAACCACCAAGAACACCCTAGCAAGCAACCACCCACATGTGAATATGCCAGTACATTAACTCTCCTCGAATTGTGTGTTTTATGTGCATATGTGAGGGTGCATGTGTGCAACAGGAAGTGAACACAGGAGAACATGTCAAGACTCATACAAGACTTTCTTGTCTGAAAGAATAATCAAATGCATCTTGAACTCAGAGATCAGACAGGTTTTGAAAGGGGAAGATGTGATGAAAGATCGACTGAGGGAGAGAGACACACATGGAGAGGAGGAGAGGGAATGAGTGGGTGGGATGAGGAGAGAAAGTGTGACACAAGAGAATGAGAAAGATGAAAAGTGTGAGAGGTGAGCATGCATGAGTAAGAAAGACAATCAGGGGGAGAAAAGAGAGAGAGAAGAAGGTGAGGTGAGGAGAGTACAAGAACAGACAGATGCAAAGATGGATGAACAAACAGATCACGGCATTCACTCACTGCTGCGCTGCAGCTGTCTTCACTCAGGTGCATGCTGGGAGCAAGTTTGTGTTTTCTCATATCTTATACATGTCACACTTAATTGAATTTTGTCATTACTTAAACCCATTTTATGATGCTTTTTGTATGCCACTTTGACATTCTGTTAAAACTTAGTAACAATTAAAAAAAGAGTGAGGTAAATGTATTGAAATGTAAACCTGGAACTACTTCACAGCCATATATTCAAAGATGAATAAATTAAGTAACTGATAATAATAATAATAATAATAATAATAATAGAATTAATTTAATGTATAAGATGAACAAATAATGGATTAATAAATAAATATTAAAATAAATCACTTGATCATTTAAAATAAACAAATAAATAAATATATCTGAAATGAAAATAAAACTGAAATAATGTGACCATAATTTATTCCACCTACAGTATATTACATATAGTATTAAATATAGTTTAGGCTACTAAACAATACCACATCACATTCACACATAATAATAATAATAATTTGTTTAATTATTATTTTTGCCATTGCTGTTATAGTTATTATAAAGAATAAGTAATATAATTTGCTAACTTTTATTTGTCACATTATTTAAATTATTAAGCATGTCTTATTTAATCAGATTTTAGACGTGGTCCTATTCTTTTTCTAACTATTCATTTCACTTTATCTGGGAAATTTCTTTTAGCAAACCTTCAAAAATCCAAAGTCAACAGTACACGAAAAATCTACATGGAACTGAGCTACTGAGTCTGACACTGTCTTCTTACATATGGATCCAAAACCAGCAGCACAAATGACAAACCCTTCATAAAACCTGGAGGAGATTCACACAGATGTCCTTGCTTTGTTGTATCGGGCCGGCATCAGAATCTAGGAGCCACTCCAGAGCTCAAATGGCCCATAAAGCTGAAAAGAGGGGCACGTCTATAGCTCTCACAGTAATCACTATGTGCTTTTACTGACCTTGACATTTTGAGGGAATTGGAAACACGTGTATGTTGACTTTTAGGGTCTGGATTACGTGGGATATTTCCTGTCTCTGCAGTTCACCATTCATGAACAGAAGTGTTCAAAGAGCCTCAGCTGCACACCGAGCTGACTCTAAATATTCACACGCGGTGAAAGATGAATGTGAACGTTTGTAACTAACAGGATTTGAACGCTGGACTGAGTCTTGACTAGCTCAGCATAATATGGAGGTTTTTGCCATCTTACAGTTAAACAATATATAAATACACTTCCATTGCTATTTGTTAGACGCTTCTGTATTTCATTTGCTTTGTACGTAGTTGAATCTAATCTAATCTAATCTAATCAAGTATGTTCAGACTGGCGTTCCACAAATGCTACTAGTACTATTTTGCCACTAGTATGTAGTGTACATTGTGCATAGTACGCAAATGTTCAACTATAATTGCCAAGATTGAGACACTGAATCCCACAGTATACAGTGTGACAACTGAACCGGAAGCAGTATCAATTTTAACATTGAGTCAATGTTTGATTGGACAGCTTGAATAGTTGAATAATAAATTCTAATTAACTATACAGTATGTGTATTGCACACTATAAACATTCTTAATGTTTGAACAATTGCAATAGATATTATTATTTTTTGTATTTTAAAATTGGCCTGTCAAAAATCCTTATACATCATTGACCCATATACTGCACAGTATGCCGTAAGCTAGTAGTGTATATAACTATTCTGAACATACAGTAGCCAAAATTTGACAGGTGCAGAAACTTACCAGCCACAGAATTGGGGCGGGGCATGAGGTAGAGGGGGATGGAGTGGGCGGAGTGAGAGACAGAATGTTCCAGGCTCCTCTCTGGGATTTTGTTGAGACTGTACGTGGAGGCGGCCATGTTTTCGTCCACCCGATAAAGAAAAGAGTCTGTACCCATTGACTTCTGTGCCTGCCAGAGTTTCAGGCTGCCCCGTGAGCTTTCGCTGTGTTTACCTCCATGCTCAGCATTCTCAGAGTAACTCGTAAGTGTTGCTGCGAGAAAGATTTTTGAAACGGGCATTGAGCAGTCATTATGTTCATGTACATCAATGATTAGCATTAATCTCTTTTCCTAAAATAAGCTACATAACATCTCCCACCTATAATGCCGCTGTCTCGGCTCTCCAGTGTGGAGGTGGGACTCGTGATGGATCCGTAAGCACAGTCTCGGTTGCCCATGTTACCTGGGGCTCCAGCGGGCAACGTGGAGCAGGGGCTGCCAGGAGGGGGCGACGCTGTGCTGCTAGCTAAGCTAGAGCATGGGCTGATCCTCTGGGTCATGGAGATGCCCTGAACATCAGAAGAAAGAGAGTTAGAGAACTCCTAACTTGCCACAAGTATATAAGCAATGAATGAAAATGACAAAATGTGTTTCTATTTCTATTTCGCAGCTCTGACTAGCCCCGCCCACAGTGAAATCTCATTGGTTAAAAATCCTACAAACCAAGTTTGTGTTGGAGGCTTGAGCTTATGTTTTTTTAATAAACAAAATGGTCCCATTTCATATTAGGTGGCCTTCACTACTATGTACTTACATAAAAAAATAAGTACAATGTACTTATTGTGTTCATATTGTATTGCAAAACACTTTTGCTGCTATTGAGGTGGGATACGGGTAAGGTTAGGGACAGGTTTGGTGGTATGGGTAGGTTTAAGGGTGGGTTAAAGTGTAAGGGATGGGTCAAAAGTTTAATTATGAATGTAATTACAGAAATTAATTACAGATGTAATCGCATGCAAAAATATAAGTACAATGTAAAAACATGTATGAACACAATAAGTGCATTGTATCAAATGATTAATTGAAATGTAAATACACAGTAGTTAAGGCCACCTAATATAAGTTTTGTTGGGTCCATGAGTTCAAGGTGGCCATTCACTGGGCCTCATTCATGAAACACTAACAGAACAAATTTGTGTAAATCATTTGTAAAACAACTCTTACTGAAATCGTTCCATTCAATTCAATCTGACAATTCTCATAAGAATAATTGTACAAACAATTTACATTTGTTTTGCTTGTTTCTCATAAACGAGAGTGTTCGCTCATTGTTACACTGCAGAAATACAGCATATTAAAGGATTCTGCAAGATCAGTGCACCACTGCGTATACAGTATGAGATTCCTCTTCCAGAAAAGCACCGCTGAATGACTTTCACACACAAAAATGCCCCCAGAAGTGGAAATCTGCTGACTGGTATTTAATGATACAGTACTGTCCCATATTTCTGCTGAGGACTGCATACTCATGTGGAATTATCTTTTTTTATGGCCTGGGCTGACTTAAACAATTTTTCCACAGTGACTCAATATTATGTAATTGAATACAATGTTATTCGCTTTATGGTATATGATTGAGAGAACATTGAATTATTAACTCTTAATCAAATGGAAATAAGAGAGAAATTTTGGCATGCTGAGGTCGGCTACAAGACATGATCTACAAAAACTACCAGGATGGTGGATCGTTTTACCCAATGGGATGAGAGGAAGCAAGAAAGACAAAGCGAAAAACAAACAGATAACAAGAATTCATAATGAAGGGGTTGCATGAAAAAAGTAAAGAGAGAGTAGAAAAGAGAGGGCAAGAGACATGGAAAGAATAAGTGGTAAAGCGAGTTCATGTCTGACTCTGGGTCTGCGGTGGAGGCCACATTAATGACATCATACAGATGGATATGAACTTCAGTCAGTCAGTGGTACTTCTGTCCAGAAGTTGTTTTAGATAATACGTTTCATGCAACCAAAAGAGATTCTACGGCAAACCAAGAGGATGTTCTTTCATAAAGACAACAATTTAAAGTCCCTGTAAAGTCAATTCTGAGAATTGTTTCTAAACACATTATAAATGTTACAAATGTATAGGTAAATAAACTATTTGCAAGTTGAGTGTGCAGTCATATCTTTTCATATACAAATGTATTGCTGAAACACATTACAAAGACTGTGAACTATGTAGTACTGAATTGTGAAGTTAGAGCATTAAACAGTTTTTCACCAATTCTGTGTTCAGGATTTTTTGGGCGGAGATAAAACAGGGGCTCGATGACGCACTAGAGCCCCCGAGCATGGCCCCGCCCCTAACACTATATAACTGTCGATGACGCACCGAGCATGGCGCCGCCCCTAACGCTACAGCGGTTCGCCCGCTCAATCTCGAGTGTCATTACCTTTAGTTATACAGCCTACATTTTGCTAGATAGTAATGCCTTCGTCACGCAAATGCATGTTACCTGGTTGCGATAATATACAGAACAGCTCAGTCTCCTTATTTAAATTTCCTAAAACGATGATATGAAAAAGGGGTGGATAAATTTAGTCTCTGCCGTGATAATTTTACACCGGATAGTTTTACAAACTTTCCTAAGAGACAACTGGGATTCACTGATAATCTGCTGTTATTGGTGAATGGGACTGAACAGACTATCTCCCGCCTCGGCCTTCATCCTCCCGTCCCATCGACAACCGATGATATGGGGCCGGACAGAGTCTCTCCCGTCCTGGCCTTCATCCTCCTGTCTCGCGGCGCCGACATCTGTCGACAACATTCGGCAGTTCGTGCCCACCAATGAGAGCAAGTTGCCGTGTGTGCTTATGTTATAATTAGTAGGTAGTCCACAGTAACTCTACTAAATTTTGCAACCCTCTAACGTGATTCTTTTGTTTATATGCATCAGTATGTTTGACTCATTAGACAAGTAAGTTGAGACAGCAGCTCTCGCGAGTGGGTGTGGTTTCAGCGCCGACAGCGGACACGCCCCCAGCGTTTGAGAGCAGAGAATACTGCTTATTTTTTCACAATTTTGATAACTTATTTCATTTACTTGGCAATTTTTTTAATCATTCAAATTTGGCTGGGTGGTTAATGACACATTTTTCTGTGGTGTGATAAACTCAGAACACATACTTTAATATGGATTTACAGGGACTTTAAGGATAAATTTGCAAAACACAACTTTAAAATGAATCACGGCTCTGATGCAACATGAGATTCTTATAGCTGATTTCACAAACTAGGGTTTGAATAAAACTAGGGGTGACCCTGAACAGTCGACGATTCGAAGCTTCGATAGAAGGAGCCTGATTCAACTACCAATCTCACAGTCGAATCTTCGCAGAGGTGTTATGAAACGAGATATGGGGGTGCTCAATATCTGATTTTACACAGGCCTACCGGTTTTCTCCCAATAAGTTAATATACAGCCTATTAAGATAATGCTATGAATAAAAATGTGAAAAGAAAGAATCTGTTAATAAATGTTTTTAATGTGCGTGAATATTGATCACTCTGGGTTATCTAATTCAACTATTTGTGGCTTGTGTTTTGAATAGTCCTATATGTTCCCCTGCATTTTGCACTTGTGACTTGATTATGACCATTTCATTTTTTATTATTATTTTTATTTATTAGAACGGTATATTCTGTTCTAATTCAATTCTGTAAATTAATTTTTTATTGTTTTTTGGTGCATCAATGTTGCGCTGTAGAGTTAAAGCTTGCTCGCACAGGCAATTTAGCCTATTTAATTTGATTTGCCGACATATGAAATGCATATCTATCTGCAGTGTGGCCTTTCTGCAGTTATTTATATAGGCCTTTATATTTTTAGGTTTATTAATCCAAAATATTTTTATTCATTTTCTTCTTTATCTTTGTGTGGTGTTCTGTAGTAGCTGTGAATGTTTATCCACATTGGCTTTCATTTCAGTTTAAAAAAGATAAAGTCATTGTCAGTTTCGTCTATCACTTGACAGGCAGTTTGGTCGCTTTATTAGAAAGTTGTTTCTCTGTGCCGTGTGAGAGAAAATAAAAAGTTGTCTTAAGGCCCGGGTATAGGCCTTACTTCATTTTCCGCGTCCTGCTCCATCTCGTGCACAGTTGAGCGTGCGAGCCTTTCAAAGTAGCCTATACTCCTTTGGCCTTAAGCGCGGAAAGAATTTGAGTGCGCTATCTAGCACTTTTAAACTGGTAACATTGGAATGTCTACTATGACTGAAAACCCCTGAAAAATAATAAAACATTTCTTTTCACTACAAACAGCAGTGCGCTCGGAGCCAGATCTTGGACTCAATAACTTCCAAAATATGTCTAAATAACTCGGTCTACACCTTTTCGTCCAATTCAGGCTTCGTGCGTGGGAGAGATTGGCTCTGAATCAGTGTTTTGAGAAATTGTGGCCTTTCGGTGACCACGCTTGCTTGGCAGGGACCAGCCTTTGAAATAGCTCTGCCCAGCTGTGGACGGCAGGATTGTGTTCTAGTGCATATATAGCATAGTGTTGTGTGATACATTCCTGAACTCAGCTATAAGTCAAATCAATGAGGTCAAACTGAACTGCAAACAATTAAGAGAGAACGAAACACTTCTGATTTTAACCAGAGGAATCTAACAAGCACTACATGCAAGAGGCCAAAACGACATTTTAAGAATGGCAAGGCTGTTTCCATTATTAGTTATTATTAATCTACATTTTGGCTTTTTAAATAATTGTTTTAATAACAGTTGTTAATTTTATGTTATTAGTTATTAATGTAAAAAACACTGATAAAATACATGAGAAATACATTATAAAATATGAAAAAAATACATACATCTTCATTGACCATGAAATCAAAATTGACCATTTTTATGAAGTATTGCAGTATTTACTATAAATGATTTATCCATACACAACTTTATTTTTTTTTAATACTGTCATCTTTAATCAAAATAACTCCTTCTTGCAGTAACATCTCTTCTCTGATGACGTGTTTACTGACGTAGGGCGGGGCAACCTGTCACTCACATGACATCACAGCAATAGCAAACCACAACCATCCAAACATCCAATCAATTCTTGATGGACAAAATCAAGCCCCACTCTACATTTCTTGTTTGAGAAGTCATTTCACTCAGATATACATCACAATATGGGAAGAAAAGACTATCGCAACTTCCGCTTCATGCTGACTTTAATTCCATAATATGTAATTTTTGTATCATTGGACCAATTTAATCTTGAAATTCTAACATTGTTGGAAATAAAACAAAAATATATTGAATTCTAAAGCCATTTTTTAAATCTGTATTTAATCAGTATATTAAAGGGGACCTTTTATGCCCCTTTTCACAATGTAATATAAGTCTCTGGTGTCCCCAGAATGTGTCTGTGAAGTTTCAGCTCAAAATACCCCACAGATCATTTATTATAGCTTGTCAAATTTGCCCCTATTTGGGTGTGAGCAAAAACATGCTGTTTTTGTGTGTCCCTTTAAATACAAATGAGCTGCTGCTCCCTGCCCCCTTGTCAGAAGAGGGTAGAGCTTTAACAGCTCGTGCTTCGGATACTCAACAACAACAAAGCTGGAGAATCTCACGCAGCCAAAATGACGACTCTCAGTAATGGGGTTCAGCCTTACATTGTTCAAACCAGAGTCGAACACTGATGGAGAGACTCAGGAAGAAGTTGCTGTGGAGTTGCTGTGGAGTTGCTGTGGAGTTGATTCAACTCATCGACTAGCATGTGCCGTCATGTTAATCTTCTGTGCAAAACCCGTATGGGCCCACCATATATAACGTACCTGTTTGCCAAACAGAGCCATACACACCAGGCTAACGTTTATAATTGCTATCAAATGCTGTGAATAGTCTTTGCATATTTTTTTCAAAATATTGCTCGGACAGAAACGCTCCTTTTTTAGCAATTGAGCTTGCCAGGGTCAACTTGCAGACTATCCAAGCTAACGAGACTCTAAATAGTGTTCTGTGCTCATCTGTGCAGCCAACGACAAGAACAGTTAGCATGCTTTATTTGAACTTTTGCCATGGCCTTAGAACTAGTACACCGTTTTCGCTTGCGAAAACAAAATGACAGCGCCATGGGTAATATTATAATAAGATCCCCTTCCTTTGTCATAAGGGGAGCAAAATCACGTTTTTTCACGTTTTCTGGTTTGGTAGATGTATTGGGAACAGATTATAGCACTTAAACACAGAAAAAGTCAGATTTTCATGATATGTCCCCTTTAAGCAATTAATTTATAAATATAACAAAATAACAGCCCTAGATTTAATTCATCTGACACCAGTAATACGTTACTGTACTGAATATTGAACTGAACACATGTTGGATTAAATGAAAGGTTTCTAAGCACTCGAAACCCAAAAGCAGATGTGCACTGGAGAATCATGGGTAAGATCAGTGTGGACTGTAAATAGAGTAGCGGCAGGGGTTTCAGCATCTGTTGTCTGTGTGACATGCCTAGTTTGACTTGAACTGTACGAATACACCAGCGCAAACGGCTGGTGTTCATTCAAAACCCAAGAACATCTGCCATGATTTAGAGAGCAAGAATATCTGTGTTTTTGAGGTAGGGAGCCGCCCACTGACAAAACCCTGAGCTGCAGAAAAGCACCTCCCAGCATCACTAGGCCAAAAAGTCACTTGAGTTATTTTTAAAAGAATAATGATAGAGACTGGATAGAGCATCAAATGCATGTATCAAACCTGGGGGTCATCTTGTTCCTCCATGTTGTACTGTGCTCCACCAGGCCCTTCGTTCACTTTGTCCCCGAGCAGGAACCCCAGTCGCGTCATCAGTGTGTTGGCGGCCTCGTCTACAGATGGAGGAGGACCCAGTTCTTGGCTTTCATCCCCTAAGAGAGTAAAAGAAAAAAGAGAGAGGTAAAACTATAAAGTATTATTATCAATGCTGAAAACAGTTGTGCTGTTTAATACATTTGCGGAAACGTGAAACATTTTCATCCAGGATACTTGGATGAATACAAAGTTTGAAAACATTTATTTGAAATATAATCTTTATATACAGTGGCTACAATGGAATAATTAGTTGTAATTATGTATTTGGTATTGCCAAATCTGCAGTAATGTTGGCAGGAAATGTAAAGACTGTGTACATCTAAGTAATTCTGGCATTCAGAGAAATTGCTTTCCATGACTTGACCATCAATAATGGAATTCTTAAGATTCTTGCAATTCCATACTGTCCAATGTCCAGTACAACTAGGCGGTCACTAACAAATCCAGACTCAATGCTGCATACCTGTGGTCTCATCCGAATTTCAGTCTCAATTTTTAGTCCCATTCGAATGCAAAACATATATCTTTTGAAAACACAACAGATAAGGACATGTAAACCAGCTCACACTTCCAAACTCACTGTTGTGAATTAGCTGTGAGATAAGCCCAAAACACCCCACCACACTACTAAACTACCTAACAATCCTTATCAGAAGAATGTCTTAGTGTCGTAACGTTTCTTGAACCTTGAGTGCAGATGAAGCGTCTGAGCCAGTGCGTTCACAATCCCAGTCAAAGGCTGATCGCTAGACTTCAAAAGAATAGCTGTCCCATGGAGGCTAAATCCACAGTGAGGAGAGCTTTTTCAGGATTAGTTTTTTCCCCATGCCTTTTGGCTCTCACCATCAGAACAGAGCCGAAAAGAACCGACAGCAAAACAAACAGTCTTTCCCAGAAATACCGGGCGAGTCGCCTCACCTCTAAGGCACATGCTCGTCTTACTGTCAAACCCATCCTCAGAGACTCGAAATTTCTCTCAGATAAACCAAAGCCTCAGGCAGCAGCAGCTCTGCACAGCAGCTACGGTTAGCTTTTATAAGTTGTCCTAAAAAGTACAAACTACATAAAAGAAAAAAAAAATCTCGGTATAACATACTGAATGAGTCCTGAACAAGAAAAAAAATCAACACAATAGATGCTATAGCTAAATATGCTAATTCAGTCAAAGCATATGGTACGAATGGCCATCTATGCCTCAATACCTTTAATGACCTGAACACCTAGGCGTTTTTAGGCATTTCAATATGCACATTTGGGCATATACACTATATTGCCAAAAGTATTGGGACACCCCTCCAAATCACTGAATTCAGGTTCCAATCACTTCCATGGCCACAGGTGTATAAAATTAAGCACCTAGGCATGCAGACTGCTTCTACAAACATTTGTGAAAGAATGGGTCGCTCTCAGGAGCTCAGTGAATTCAAGCGCGGTACCGTGATAGGTTGCGACCTGTGCAAAAGTGGAAGCAATTGGGAACAACAGCAACTCCGCCATGAAGTGGTAGGCCACGTAAAATCACAGAGCGGGGTCAGCGCATGCTGAGGCACACAGTGTGCAGAAGTTGCTAACTTTCTGCAGAGTCAACAGCAACAGACCTCCAAACCTCCAAATGTAGAGAGCTTCATGGAATGGGTTTCCATGGCCGAGCAGCTGCATCTAAGCCTTACATCACCAAGTGCAATGCAAAGCGTCAGATGCAGTGGTGTAAAGCACGCCGCCACTGGACTCTAGAGCAGTGGAGACGTGTTCTCTGGAGTGACGAATCACGCTTCTCTGTCTGGCAATCCGATGGACGAGTCTGGGTTTGGTGGTTGCCAGGAGAACGGTACTTGCCTCACTGCATTGTGCCAAGTGTAAAGTTTGGTGGAGGGGGGATTATGGTGTGGGGTTGTTTTTCAGGGGTTGGGCTTGGCCCCTTAGTTCCAGTGAAAGGAACTCTTAATGCTTCAGCATACTAAGACATTTTGGACAATTTCATGCTCCCAACTTTGTGGGAACAGTTTGGGGATGGCCCCTCCCTGTTCCAACATGACTGTGCACCAGTGCACAAACAAGGTCCATAAAGACATGGATGAGGGAGTTTGGTGTGGAGGAACTTGACTGACCTGCACAGAGTCCTGACCTCAACCCGATAAAACACCTTTGGGATGAATTAGAGCGGAGACTGTGAGCCAGGCCTTCTCACCAACATCACTGCCTGACCTCACAAATGCGCTTCTAGAAGAATGATCAAAAATTCCCATAAACACACTCCTAAACCTTGTGGAAAGCCTTCCCAGAAGAGTTGAGGCTGTTATAGCTGCAAAGGGTGGGCCAACTCCATATTAAACCCTACGGGATGTCATTAAAGTTCATGTGCACGTAAAGGCAGGCATCCCAAAACTTTTGGCAATATAGTGTATATTGGATATTTTACAATGCCTTCAAAATTCACTCGGACAAACAGATATGAAAGAATAAAATGCTACAGCTAATTACGCTAATCAGGCACAGCATCTATAGGTCAAAGGCTGTGCCTTAGATTAAGTTGGCCACTTAAGACAGTATTTTTGGGGCACCATAGAAGCATTTTAATCTTTGATTCTAAAGTTCAATTGCACTTATGATGCCCCAATGATATTGTTAACAAAAATGAAAAATGTATTTAGTAAAAAGACATTTTTGTTAATTGAAATAAACCTGAAACAAACAAAAAAAAACAACAACAAAAAAAACAATTAAAACTAAAACTGAAATAAAATCAAACCTAAATAGAAATATATATATAAAGAAAAATAAAGTAGGAAAAAAACAAAACAAAATCACATAAAATTGCTAAAAAACAAACTTAAATTAAAATGAAAGCTGA
The DNA here is from genome assembly GCF_019924925.1 of Ctenopharyngodon idella. NCBI lineage: Eukaryota > Metazoa > Chordata > Actinopteri > Cypriniformes > Xenocyprididae > Ctenopharyngodon > Ctenopharyngodon idella. Next base: position 22,754,736 of record NC_067222.1, read on the forward strand.
AAATATAAAAATAAAAACTAATTGAAAATATTAATAAAACTATAATAGTATATAAATAATACCAAAATAATATTGAGGATGGAAGCAAATGTTTTTTCTAAGATATTTCAATTACAGCATTTGGAAATTTATGAAATATTATGGTGCTGTTCGTACAACACAGTGTATAGTCAACAAAGTAAAGCTAATGACTCTAATGCAAATTAATTATTAATTTGTTACATGTCAAGCAGGAATAAATCATACAGGTTTTGTAAAAGTGAAGCATTCATTGGTGCTACAAAACAAGCGCTTGTCACTATTATTATTTTTTTTTTTTTGGCCAACTTGCGCATTTTGTTTATGAAGGTCACTGTCTATGTAGCCACCGTTTAAAGCTGTGCAAAGAACAATACTTTTTCCAGACAATATAACCAAGCCTACAAATTGGTTTCCTGTTTTGAATCTCGCGTCTCTATAATACAAGAGTCGACACATGGGAATTTGTTCGGTGGTGCAGTTGCAACACAAAAATGTTGTCATGGCAACTATGGATTTGCTAAAGATTGTGCTGAAGCATTTGTCTCTTTCATTCATTCTCCACCCGAAAATTCCTCTTATATTTTTCCTCCATTGCTCTGTACCTCCGGCAGGATGTATGTCACTTGTGACAGCATGTAATAAAGTTCAGAAGCCCACTAATGACACCAGCAGGAGCTAGAATAGCACAATGGTGGAAACTTCTGTTCATTACAAGAATAAAGCCTGTGAGGTTTGTTTTTCTTACGCTCGCTTTTTATTCTTTTGACTCACAATGATATCCGTTTAAGAAAGCACTGTGCCCACAGATTAAAAAAAGAAAGACAGACCATTCTGAACTAATGATTCACAAACTTGTCAGAATCTGTGGTTTAAAGGAAGGCCTGACGATGCAAGTACAAGACATTCAAAAACATTCACATATTTGTGGACCACACACATATCTGAAGGCATAACATAAATAATCGTACACACGTACTAATGTATGACAATCTCACAGCTAAAAAAGGGCAGCTTTCACGCATCAGTGCACTTCTGTACGAGTGATGATGAGCTATCTGATACTCAGACAGGCCGCAGGGGGTTGGAGACATGTGTGGGTGGGCGGGGCATCAGTGGGGAGCTGCACTACGGTAAAAAAAATAAATAAATAAAGATAAATACAAGGTGATTTACGACCAACAGGTTTATTATAGCTGCGATTAGAATCTATTCAAATCTATTCAGCTTTGAACTAAAAGTCTGACAACTGCCTTCCACACCACCACCAGTAAAATTATCATCACGAAAACAACATAAAAATTGATCATAAATACTGTTCGGTAACCAAAAAAGCTAATGATGCAAATAATAAATAATATAACTTAAAAACATAATGTGCAAAAAAAAAAAAAATAAATAAATGTATCTTGCATTTATGTTTATACTAAAATACCGGCCAATACAGAGTTGACATTCTGACAGAGTACACAGAAGCACTGCACTGTGTACAACGTAAACAATGTAGGAGAATTATAGGGAAGAGGAGAGATTGTTGAATACAGTCGTTATTTTTGTTTTTGCGCACAAAAAGTATTCTCGTTGCTTCATAACATTAAGGTTGAACCACTGCAGTCACGTGGACTATTTTAACAATGTTTTTACTACTTTTCTGGACCTTGAATGTGGTAATTTCATTGTGGATTTCATCAAAAATATCTTAATTTGTGTTCCGAAGATGAACGAAGGTCTTACTGATGTGGAATGACATGAGGGTGGGTAAGTATGACAGAAATGTCATTTTTTGGTGAACTAACCCTTTAAAAACAAATAAACCTGAGGGTTCAGTCTGCTATTCAAAATGACAAAACCAATGACATCACCACAAACCTCAGATGTTTAAATCGTATGTCTCATCTCTAACACCCCCCTGGGAGTCGTTTAAATTTTCACTCTTTAACTCCACCACAGAGCAACAAATTCAGCTCCGCTTCCTGTTTCGGACCCCCCTGGGGAAGCACAGTCCCACGGGAAAGCGTGCTGTTTTTGCTTTCACAAGAGCAAAAAACATCAGCATTGCAGGGGTTTAAACATTGTCGTTGCCTCCTGTAAAATCCACAGACCTGCAGCAGAGGTTATAGGAATGAACATGCTGATTGGTCCAGTGACAAAGGTATGATTTATACAGTCCTTGGGCTTTTAAAAATCAGAGCAGAAATCAGTGCTGTATAAAAGCAATCACTGACACATGGCTTCTAACAAAACCACACATGCAAAAAGCTGCTTGCGTAGCAGAGAATGTAACACTCAGCAAAAAAAGGGGAGGAAAAATACAATCGTTGAACTTCTAATAGCAGGGTTGCAGTTAGTGAGGCAGGGCGCATTTAAACTAATAATTCAAATATCATTCCATTGCCTCTGACACAGGGTTTCCTACACTTGCAAAAGGCTGCATACTGCCCCACTCAACTGCAGGGAAGCCTACCATAACAGTACTGCAGTTAGCCACACTGGAGCTCTTTCTCAAACACACATTACAGATCATCCTGGATAATATTACTCTGTCACTAAATTGTATTTATTTATTTATAAAGCACATGTAAATGTGGTATGAGATCAGGTTATGCTAGGTTGTGATGTTAGAGTGTTCTGGGTAGTTGTTAGCATGTTGCTATGGTGACTGACAGACAAACAGACAGATAACAGATATGATAGAACGCCAGACAGATCGATAGACAGACAGACAGACAGACAGACAGACAGACAGACAGACAGACAGACAGACAGACAGATCGATAGATAACAGATATGATGATAGAACGCTAGAGAGACAGACAAACACAGACGATAGACAGACAGACAGAAAGATAAACAGACGATAGACAGACAGACAGACACACACAGACGATAGACAGACAGACATATCATAGATAACAGATATGATAGAATGCTAGACAGATCGATAGACAGATCGACAGACAGACAGACAGACAGACAGACAGATAACAGATATGATGATAGAACGCTAGACAGACAGATAAACACAGACGACAGACAGACAGACAGACAGATAGATAGATAGATTGATAGATATTATGTAACTATAGCACAAATGGTGCAGACGTATATTCCATAGACTTAGGGTGTTTAAAAAAGGGACAGAGAGAAACAGAAAGAGAGGGACACCAAGCACAATTGGATGGGCTGAATTACATTTGCCCGCAAGCAATGCTGCTCCAACAAAGTCTATGTCTGAAAATAACATCCCAAAGCTGGTTTGAGTTAACCAAGCAAAACTCCAAAGCTCACAGGGAGGAGAAGATGGCTGCACGATGACAGGGTGGCTGTCTGAACAGGGCGGCACAACTAACAAGCCAAGCACCAAGCTGCGGACCGGCTGTGCTGGCGGTTTGGAAATAGAAGGCACAAGAAAAAAAAAAAAAAGAACAACAAAGGGCCTCGCAAACAAACTCTTGGCTAAATAAATAGCCTAGAGAAAAGGCTGGTCTGTCATTGTGAGACATTTTAAGCATGAAAAATGCAGTGTCAAATCAGTGGAAACACTTTCCAGAATTTAAGTGGCCTGCTAACCCACACTGATTTCCAGATCATCTTGTATCACTGTGGCATTGAGATCAATCAGATTTACTTTGTAATCATCTTTGTTTTTCCTGTTTCTGAACTAGAGAAACATACATGAAAGTCTGATACAAATCTGACACAATTGAAATATGATTTTTTTTATTATTTTTTTTTATCTCAGTTTGAACAATATCTTCGATTTTCATTCTTTTTTTTTTCATTGCCATTAAATGTACCCGTAGTGACAGGCGCAATAAACATTTATTATGCACTGCAAAAATGACTTCTTAATACGTTTTTAATTAGTCTTTTTTACTTTTTCTCATTAAGATATATGAAAATCATTAAACAAGATAAATTTACATGAGAAGTAAGACTGCATAAGATATTATGTATTTTTTTTCACTTGTTTTTAACTTAAAAATTGAAAAGGAAAGTCATAATTCACTCACAGTTCCTAAACTGTTCGACTTACTTTATTCTGTGAAACAAAAGATGATATTTTGAGAACCAAAACTGTTTGGTTACCAACATTCTTCAAAATTTCTTCTCGTGTTCCGCAGAATAAATTAGGTCTGGTTTAGAATGACACGAGGGTGAGTAAATAACAGAATTTTCATTTTTGGGTGAACTATCCCTTTACAAAAAAAAAAAAAAAAAAAAAAAAAATTATTATCTTATAGATTGTTTAAATATTATCTGGAAAATAACATTTACATTTATGCATTTGGCAGACACTTTTATCCAAAGAGACTTACATTGCATTCTGGTACACATTTTATCAGTTCATTAATTCCAAGGAATTTTAACCCATGACCTTGGTGTTGCTACTGTTTGAGCTACATGAATGGAAGACCAAAATATGAGGGAAACTGATAATACAACGAGAACATGATTTTAGTAGAGTAACACCCTTTCCTGTTTCTTAATATATTCAGATTTATATACCTCCCTCATGAAAAACATAATGTATGCTAAATGCTAATATAATGCTAAAGGTGAACCGATGAGTTAGTGTTGTTACAATGTCAACCAATGTGGATGTGCTAGCAAAAAGGGCTAAAGTTGAAAAATAAACGTATTTCCCCTGCAGTGTGAACAAAACCCATGTGACCACAACAAGGTAAGTGGTACTGATGATGACTGCCATCTGAAGGCCACGGTGGGGCCCATCAATCATCACTCCCGCTCTAGACCAACTCAAACCATTCACACCCCGACCGTGCATACATCTCATCTACTCTGAAATCTCTTCTAATCGAGACAGATTACACCCCAGGCGGGTCTCCAGTCCATCTCCATCATTCTAATTGACACTCAGCTTGCATGAGAGCGCGGCGTTTCCATGCATCAAAGCTAAAGAGTAGACGCATGTGTTATTGCTGGATGGAATGAGAATGACATTAAGTTTGGCGTTTCAGTCATCCTCTTGCGATCTCAGTCAGCTTCCCCTCAACAACCTTTTCTTCATCTCCACCTCACCTTTTTCTTCTTTACTGTCCTCCTCCTCTTCTTCTTCTTCTTCATCATCATCGTCGTCTTGTTCTTCCTCATCCTCGTTCTCATCCTCACCTTCCTCATCATCTTCAACTTCTTCCACCCAAACTTCCTCTCCATATACCTCTCTCTGTCCATCTCTTTCATCTCCAACGATACCTTGTGCACCTCTGGGACTGGTGCAGCATCCTGACTGCAGCAAGGACTGATCGGACAGGCTCAGACTGGACGTACAGGCCCGAGATGTACAGCAGAAGTGAGACATCCATTGCCTGAGGAGCGAAGAGGTCCGACTCGGTCGCGTCGCCCCTAGGCTGGTTCGTCCTGTGCGGTCGTACGGACGAGACCGCTTCCTCCTCTGCCACGTGCATCTGGCCCTCGTTCCGGCACACGCCTTCCTGACCGTCGACGCGAAATCCATAATCCAAACAAGCGGTTTTCCCTGCTTACAGCTGGTGTCCAGCTCCACAGGGGAACAGTGAAAAGGGAGAGTTCGATCTGTTCCTTTTGGGGTCCATGCAGTCGCAAGGACTGAGGGGAAAATGAGCTTCTTTTCTCCTTCAGAACAGTTTGTGGCTGTCAGTGAATGGGGAGGAGAGGACTTCGACGGCGGTTTGGTTGCTCTGCTGAGCTTCAGAAAAACCGCTGGCTCAAGCTTTAACAGGAACCATGAGGAGTCTGAAGAGTCGTAGTCCAAACACCACAAAAGGAGGGAGGGAGGGAGCGAGCAAGAGCAGCAAGAAACCACTAAACCCATCGCTCTGTGTTCCCTGCTCAGCGCAGTTAAAAATGTTGGAAGGGCATGTGTCGCATGCATACACGCAAGACCCGCACAAACAGAGAATGAAAAACTCTTGAACGAGAGTGCGACGGGTTAGACTTACCAGTCCAGAACATATCCAGGTCAAGAGTCCCGGCCAAGCCAGGAGTGATTTTGAGGAAACCCAGCTTCTGGTTTCCAAAGGAAAGGTCCCCCTTTTCACTAGACTACATGTACAGACTGTAACGTCATTAACATCTTCAGAGCCAGAGATAAGAGACGGTCAGGATGACCCCAAAACAAACAGAGAGGAGAAAAAGTGACGGGCAGGGGAGAAGCACAAAAACAGATGGTAGTGCTTAACGAAGTGTGCAAGGCTGGGGGTCGGATTACGTTGTTGTTGGTCACAGACACGGGGCTGCTAAAACTAAAGGGGCCGGGGGGGGGTCGCTCATCTCTGACCCTTATGGCCCCGAGAGATATATTCTATTGGGAGTGAGAGAGTTTGGTCCAAGCAGGTCACGTTTCACTATAATCCCAAGATGCTCAATCCATCATTTCTGTCTTAGAGTATCTGGTTTGGGGTGGAGGCCACCTATCTCTAACTAAAATTGACTCTAAAATTAAGATTTAAGATTTAAACTCTAGATTTTACTAAGCCTCATCCATACACTTTCTTCAAGAACAACAGTATGCCATGCTTCCTTTTTTTTTTTTTTTTCATGAAAATTGTTGTTTAGTGAACACAAAGCTTTTATTTTACTGCTACCAATTGTGTAAAAAAGGAAAGGGGGTCTGGGTCAGCCAGTCTGTTGAGAAACAGAGCTTGTACAAAGACCAAATTTACATTCAGGGGATGATGTTGCGGGAAAAAGTACAGCTGCTATGCAGACACAACAGAGAACACAACATCAAAACAATGCAGTGTGTTTTAAGAGCAGATGTGTTGATGTGGTTAAAATGAGGTTTTATACTCCGCCACGTCTCATAGCCTTGATTTTGAATCCCTGAATTGCAAACACATTAAGGGAAAAAAATGAGACAATACAAATGTTAAGACAATTGACAAATGCTACTGCTCTTTTTTCAAAAATGAACCAAGTGAGGAGCTAACAGAGTGCTTACAATACTGTGTGACGAGTTCGACTATTCAAACAGTACTGACTTCTTAACCTACATGACACAACTACAACACTTCCTACTGATTTCCTGTGACAGAAACCCTGAGAGAACGCTGAAAAATGGCATGTGGTACATAGAGAAAGGCAGACTTCCCACGTCCTCAAAAAAACAAATAAAAAAAACAAAACAAAAAAAACCCCACACACTTTATGAGAACAGTGATGCTCTGGATTCTGGCATCTTCTGTGAAACTATCTTGCCAAATCAAGTGTGAGTCTGGACAGTGGGGAGCTACTTGAGTAACACTTGAGTGTATATAACCCAGGAAACAACAATTGAAAACCGGAAAAGAGACAATGATACAGTCATCTAACTTCCAAATCTATAATTTGAGCAGTACAAATTAAGAAAAACACCACTTGGTTTTGTCAAATTTTTGGATTCAGAGTCACATTAAGTCACGTAATTGTCTAACATGTCTAACAGAGAGTTTCATGAAAACTCTGTCATGATCTCATCCTCATGTTGTATGACTTTATTTCTTCTGTGGAACACAATAGAAAATATTGTGAAGAATGATTCAACTGTTTTTACCTTTACAAAGAAACTCATTGGGATGCAAAACAATATTGCACCCAACTGACTTTCATTGTATGGACAAAAAACACAGACATTTTTCCAAATATCATTATTTGTGTGTTCATAGAAGAAAACAACATTGATTAGGTTGCATTTTTAGGTGAACTATTCCTCTAAAGTATGTCGCAAATAACCTAGAATATTCCTTTAAATACAATTTTAAAAACTCAAAGATCTTACTTTAGGCCTGCCACAGTTACTACATAATCACCAGATCACAATTAGATCAAATAATCAAAATATATTTGCGCACTTTATCTTCCAGTCACATTTTTTTCATTCAAGGAATTTTCAGCAAAGACTAAAAAGCCACAAATTTTCAAGTGTCCCTCACTCCAGTGTGAGTATGAGAGAGAGTTATGTGAACATTGCAAAAAATTCCTTTAGGACATTTTTAGAAAGGAAAAATACTAGTCAGAATGCTTCAGAAATACAGCAGTAGGTACATTTACAAAGTAATGATGTGTAAGGAGGGGGAAAAAAAAGAAGAAAAAAAAAGGCCTCAACAGTCCAGTGCCATCTGTTGGATTTGCACAAGATGAAAATAAGAGCACACACACCAATTGTTTAAATGATCACATAGCCAAATGTGCTAATAACCCTCATATGAGAATATACTAACATTTCTTCTTTTTTTTATTATTATTTTGTCTGTTTGAGACTGAGTAGGTTGAGGAAGTCTTGGCACATAAGCAGCGATAACCCACGTCAGCAAAGGTGTGAAAGATTTCGTGGCAGCACCGGAAAGTGACAAGTGTTGTATATTAAAGATATGCCTACGATTAACAGTCAGCCTCCCACATGGACAGGTCTCAAGATGACAGATCTTCAGCGATCTGTTACTAATGTAATGGCAGTGCTTCTCCATTCCAGCTCATGCTGTCATACAGTTTCTCATTCTCCAGCACCAGAACTGCCAGGACACCTGCTAATACAGGAAACCCAACACTCATTCACAGGGAAACACCATTAGGTGATCCCAGTGTAGACAGAGGATTCTATGCTGGGATTGGCTAAGGTGACTGAATGTTCATTGTGATGTCGTATAATATCATTTTGCTGTTTTTGCACAGTGAATTTAGACTCCTCATGTCAAATACATGTTGAATAGACAAGAATGCATGACTGGTGAGCTCAATCTTGAGCAAATATAGTCAAAAAGCACACATTTCCTCTTGAGCCACTGACTGATGCCTACTTGGTTTTTGATCTGAAGTGCTCAGCAGTGGCTTCAAAGATTAAACACTGATTTTCTGAGGCATGAGAGACAAACTGAAAAAATCGGAGGTATTCATTTACATTTGATTTACATTTTAAATGCGTTTTTCTTGCTATTTATCACAGCATCATATATCAATAAAATGTGTACTACCATGTCATACAAATCTTACATTGACACATTTGCTTCAATTAATGATTGTATTAAAAAATTCACAGATTGTAAGATCCATCTACTGAAACGTAGTCACAGTCAAGCAAAATCCAACAAAATAACTGATTTATTTGATGAATAATATATTAAAAATATTAGCTTATTGGTGTTTCAACTTTCAAGTGTTGCTAACAATTTCTGAATATAAAAATAACCAGATTAAAATAAAAAACAAAAAACAAAATTGGTTTATGGAGGTGAGACATCATGGTTGTGACAGAAAACAAGACAATTACCTAAAATTATGAATATAAAATATAATATTATATTATAAAAATAAATAAATCAAAAAATTGTGAAATGATATTATCAATATGTTTTTATAAATAATTCTAAATTAATTTATTATAATTCATTTATGGTCTGAGGAGAGGTAAGTAATTCAATCAAAAAAAAATCCAAAACAAAAAAAAGTGAAGGAATAAATTATTTTCAAAATGAAAAAGTTCATTTTTTTTTTCATTCTAAAGGGAGGTAAAAACAAGTTTTGTTCCATGTCTCAAAAATATAGTGGGGAAAAAAATGAGCTGAAGAAACTAACAGAAACATCATAGGATAGCGGGGACAGATTGTTGTTTTAGAGCTGTGAGAACTAAACTCTGAATGACAGTGTTTCCCTTGGGCTGTATTTTGAGGCAGTTTACACCCTTCTTCTGCAGAAAACCTGTCAAAACCACACATTCACAATTTTTTTTCTTGTGATATTAACACATTAGGAAATGTATATCCAAGAATCATCACCTGAGGAAGTTAGCACAAGCTAATGCAATCACCAAGAGCAAAATAACCATAAACAACACTCAGCATAAACAACTTGTATATAATTTTTTTCTTAAATCAAAGAAGCAAGCCATGCCACAGCAGTGATGATAATTACATAGGAAGCCACTCTCTCAGAACATTATTAAACCGCAAGAGGTAGAAACTCACACCTGGATGCAATGCATTTTAACACTACAATCAAACGTCTCTCTCACACTTGCTTAAAGGAACACTCCACTTTTTTTGAACATAGGCTCATTTTCCAACTCCCCTAGAGTTAAACAGTTGAGTTTTACCTTTTTCGAATCCATTCAGCCGATCTCCGGGTCTGGCGGTAGCACTTTTAGCATAGCTTAGCATAGTTCATTGAATCTGATTAGACCGTTAGCATCTCGCTCAAAAATGACCAAAGAGTTTCGATATTTTTCCTATTTAAAACTTGACTCTTCTGTAGTTACATCGTGTACTAAGACCGACGGAAAATGAAAAGTTGAGTTGAGTTTTCATTTTCCGTCGGTCTTAGTACACGATGTAACTACAGAAGAGTCAAGTTTTAAATATAATATCGAAACTCTGGTAATTTTTGAGCGAGATGCTAACAGTCTAATCAGACTCAATGAACTATGCTAAGCTATGCTAAAAGTGCTACCGCCAGACCCGGAGATCGGCTGAATGGATTCGAAAACGGTAAAACTCAACTGTTTACCTCTAGAGGAGTTGGAAAATGAGCCTATTTTCAATAAAAGTGATGTGTTCCTTTAAGTGTAGAAGTTTCTTGTTATGGTTCTGATACAAAAAACACAACAGCTGGTCAGCCCATGCTCCCAACACCCATCAGAACTCATCGGTCATGATTTGTGTTCTGTGATTCCATTTTAATGAGGAGTGACGGCTCATTATGTCCCTGGTGTTAAGGTGGCACAAGGGAGCAAAAGGCAGCCGACAACAGGCATCCTCAAATGATGCTGGTAATATATGTAAAGCGTTGGCCTGGAGACCGGAGCAACTTAGACTGTGTCCACAGTTGCTATGATTAGTTCCTATGTGGATGTTTTAAGTACAATGTGTTTCTGCCAGACAATCACACATATCTGAGACTTATGTTCCACATTCATTTGTCAAGCACCTTTTGGACGAAGAAAGACTCCTAAGATGTATTTCTTGATCCAGAAAAACATACGAAAACACAGTAAAATGAAATCACTATTCATGAATGAAATTCATGTACCACATAAATACACACCCCTATATGGACTCCTGATGCCCTAAACTTACAGGCCGTGACACACCAAGCCGACGTCAAAAAACTAGCGGCGACTAGCATGTATGGAAGAAAATAAAAACAGTCTATATCAGCAGGTATAAATAGTCTATATTTGTCATTCAAAAAGGTCAACCGAGATTAGGACAGCTCATGTTGTAAAATATTCACATATTAGAACAGCCTTCTGTCTTTACTTCTTTGCTTTCTTTCATTACTTTTGCTTTTATTCTCGTTCATTGACTCATTTGATAAACTGAACAGCCAATCAGAGTGATTTCCCTCACTGACGGCCTGACGCCGATTCAACATCAGCCAAACTGTCGCAGACGTGAGCCCAACAACAGCCGACATCTTCCAGTTAACAATTACACGTCTCAATCACAAAAAAAAAAAAAATCACAAAGAAAAATAATAGCACACAACAAGCCGCACAATTTGAGATATAATTTCTCGTCTGTAGCACCAAAGTTTAATACTTAGGTTAGGAGTCTGTTCAAACCTTAAGAATGAGCAATAGAAACAGTGATGCTTGACAAAACAAGTGTAACCGAACACAAAAGAGAACAAGCGTAAGTGATAATCAGAGAAAGAAGATTGGCAAAGTGCTCACCGTTTTCATCCAAAAACAGATCTCTCCTCTTCCTTCGTTACAAACAGATAAATCCAAGTCGTCATGTTCTCTCAACTTTAAGCAAACTCCTGCTGATCTGAAGCATCTATCTAGTGATCTTGAGAAACTGATACTCAAGATGAGGGAAGAGGTGACAGGAGAGATTTCGGAGGAAGTGGGAGGAGGAAAAGAGAAGGAAAGACGGTTGGAATGGGGATGGAGAGATATAGTGTGAGAGACAGAGAGGAAAAAAAAGGCAGACCATTGCGCAGGTGGAAGTCACAGTGTCACCTGGGACAGGAAACGAGGAGGTGTCACTCTTCCAATTATATCCCACGCCTGCGGCCCCCCAGGCCGCTTAAACACCAGGCTATTTTCAGCCTGCAGAGGAGAGGTGCCACAAGAAGAGGGAGAGAGTTGGAAAGATCGAGTGAGAGTGACGAGGACAACACTGCTTAAGAGCCCAGGGAGACGCGTCACTCATTCAGAGATGCTGTTGTCATGACGAGGGGGTGCTTAACAACGCAAAGGAGGCGGAGTCACACCATATGAGATACTAAAACCCATATACATGCTACCTTCTCCATATGTTAATTTTGTATAATATGGTAATATTTGGGAATTCTGTGAGACCGTCATGATATCAGTATGTGGACAGATAAAGTGCTGCTCTGAATTGATTAAGAGTGGCTCAATAACCACAAGATTCACACGACAGCCGATCAGAAAAGCACAAAAGATGTACAGGCTCATTTGAATATGAGAGCGTCAGATGCGCACACACAAACACACTTAGCCAGAGCAGCTTATTAACACACTGAGTGTCAAAGTCAGCACATACACACTGCATAATCATCTTTCACACTCCATCCCTTCTTACTGCCATATATCCCAGTCATAGGTATAATTTTCGTCCAGCAAACATCCATCCATCCATTCATATCCACTCTGCTCATCCATTCACTCATTCATCCATCCACCTATTCACGCATTCATCCATTCAATCTTCCATCTCCTTATTCCAACATCCATCCACTAATGTATCCATCCATCTGCACTACTTTTCATCCATTAATTCTCTAATTCATCCATTCACTTATTTTTTCATCCACCTATCCATCAATTCATCAATCCCTCCATCCATTCATCTGCTGGACGTGAACACAGTTATCTCACATAATATGAAATAGGAATTAGGAAGACAAGAATCACACCTCATGCAGGCACTGTATTCCCTAAAGACACATGGTGAAGGAAAAAAAAATGAGATGGGAGGAAAAGAATAAAAATCACGTCAATGCTTTTGCGTTCTCTCGCAAATATTTTGCGTTCCTCGAGAAATGTTGCGATCTCTCGCAAAATATTTGTGTTCCCAAAAAACTTTGAATTAGCTTGCAAAACTTTTGTGTTCTTTGCAAGAGAATGCAAAGTTTCTAGAGGAAACGCAAAACTTTTGTAAAGAACACAAGCATTATAAAATAAAATAATAATAAATAAATAAATATATATATAAGAATAAATATATATTTATTCCTCTTTTTTCCATCACCATGTCCCTCTAGGGGGTTCCGTATGCTAGAACTAACTAGAAAAATGCATTAACAGATTGGACCAACACATATTAAAGACAGCACAAAGGTCACATCCCTTATGCATTATATGAGGCTTTTGAAGAGCAAGTATGTGTGTGCATGTTTACCTGAATGCAATTAAAAACTCTCAGAATGCTGGTGATTACTGTAATTGCACTGGTTAATATGGCTGGGGAGGTCAAAGGTCATTGTTCAGTCACTGGAACGGAAGCAGTTGCTCGGCTGTGATTGCCATCATTAGGGTGGAAATGTAGCCTCCAGTTCCAGGAACTCATTCTGACCAAAAAGAGGGGGGACGAAAAATCCCTGAAATGTTTCAACTGGAGAAAAACTCCAATGTGGGTTACCAAGACTATCCATCTGGACTGCCATGTGATCATATGAGCCGAGTCTCCCTCCAGCTCCATGACCATCAGTAATTGCAGCTTAAGTCATTCAAGACAAAGACACTAGATTTTATCTTAAGCCCATTAAACTGCACAGCACAAGCGTGGGGTACTTTGTGGGGGGAAAAAAAGACTTGAGAGCGTGAATAATGAAAGCATATGTAAGATCAGAACGGCTGTGCAAACACACAGACTCAACAGTATTCTCAATGAAATAAGAGCAAACGTCTAATAGCTAGCACAAATCTAACGGACAAGAATTCAGTTTTATCCCTCTGCCTTTTTACTCAACCTCATTTTGTTCCAAACCTGTATGCTCCAATATATGGATTATAGAAGAATATCCTGGTCCCTTTTTCCTGGTCATTCCTAGTCATTTTTAATGATATATAATGAACATAAACTGGGACTGGGGCTTTCATGCTCCAAAATAACAAAAAAGCGTCATAAAAATAAAATACAACATGTATACTACAGTATATTCTATATATACTGCGCATATTAATGCCTTATTCTGCATGACCTTAGTCTACATACTTTAATCCTCCTACCCAATACCTAAATTTAAACGCTACAAAAACTACCTTACTAACTGTTAATAAGCAGTAAATTAGGAGTTAATTGAGGCAAAAGTTGTACTTAATAGTGAATACGTGCTCCCTGTACTGAAGTGTTACCACACAAGCTATACAGTATGGAAGTAGTTTCTGTACTGTATACTCAGCAGGCAGGTGAAACACATCCAGTGCTTTTTGGATAAAATCAAATATTACATGAAAATTATCGTGGGAGAAAAATGAACAGTAAGCCAATGTTCTGTGTAGCAGAGGGCTGGACGAACAATACAGGACACGGAAAGAGAAGGAAATCACACTCTCTGTGCTGTCCTGCTTCCAGGAGAGTGTGGCTGAAAACAAGTCATTGTGTTAGGACGGAGCTTCCGCGGGCAGGCTGGGCTGGACGCGCACGGTGGAACAACTCGGAAATGATAAAAGCAGGAAAAACAATGCGTGGACGGAAAATCCACTGGCGGTGGTCCAAGCTCACGGGGGGAGATGGAACAGCCGGAGAGGTTAAAGAGAGGATACAAACAAGAATTTGAACTCAGTTCACCAAGTAATTCCTATTTCTGATCTTTCACCACTTTAGAATAGAGCAGGAAACAGGAGGACAGGAAACAATGAAGAGAGGGGGGGGGGACAAAAAGAAGTGGGAAAAAAAATGTCACAGTATGCGTGCTACCAGACTGCAAGGGGTATATAATATACAGATATTGTATAAAATAAGATATTTATATTATTTATATTTAACCTCTTGTTTAATATTTCTACCAGCCTTTATTCATTATAAGAGACGACACAAAGCTGCAACTGCTTTCAGCTTGCAGTCTGATTGTTTGAAAAAAAAGTGTTGCTGAGCTACCACTGACAGCATCCGCTGAAAACAACATGATGCTCTCAGAGGATGCGATTAGCATTTCTGAAACATTAACGGGGCACTAATAATCCTTCAGCTGAACTACTTCTCCACAGAGAAAAAGGCAACTCAAGGAGGAAAAGAATATAATTAGTGCACCCTTGTGGCTGTTAACAGAAGTGCAGTGTCTATGATTAGGAATTAAGAGCATAAAAGCATTACAACTGCTGAAGTATGGTACTTAAAAATGATATACATACACACACACACACACACACACACACACTACCCTTCCGAAATTAAAACGTTAACAAGGATGCATTAAATTGAAGTGACAATAAAGACATTTATTATGTTAAAAGATTTTTGTTTCAAATAAATGCTGTTCTTTTAAACTTTTGAGCCCCAAATCATCATATTAGAATGATTTCTGAAGGATCATGTGACACTGAAGATTAGAATAATGCTGAAAATTCAGCTTTGCATCAGAGGAATAAATTACATTTTAAAATATATTAAAACAAAAATCAGATATTTTAAATTGTAATAATATTTTTATAATATTTTACTGTATTTTTGATTAAATACAGCCTTGGTAAGCACAAGAGGCTTCTTTCTAAACATTTTTTAAAAAGATCGTAATAACCACAAACTTTTAAATGGTAACTGTATGCAGACCACTTTTAATGTAATCTTCAATTTTTTAACAATTAAATCACACTAAACAAACATGTAAATTCACAACCCTAAAAATAACACATTGCTACTTCGTTACATTGTCAAACTCATTCACACCCTCCCCGGTGTGTAAGGTGAAGGCATTTGTGCTCTCAGCGGGAGTTCTGGCATTCAGCTGGAGTGTTTGAGATGGGAAACAGGAGGTGGTTCTCGCTGACACACAAACAGTACACAAGCCACACAAATACAACTGCAGCACATATAAGCCTGCACACACTTACAAACACAAGCAATGTTACCTGGCAGTCTCTTTAGCGGCTGTAGACGCATGTTGAGGGCCTGGTGGGACAGCAGGGGTGAGGAGGGGAGAGAGCGCGACACACCCTCCATGATCCGAATGTGCTGCATGCCCTCGGTCACTGGGAGAGGAGGGACAGCGTAATCCCCCTCGAACACACACTCGCCTTCCACAGAGTCACTGCCTGGAGAGTGAGACAGAGATCACAAATCAATTCCAGAATGAATTACACATTCTTTACGTTAGCAAGATACGTTCAAGTGACCAATCAAATGAGCCTATTAGATGTAAAGACTCATTTGCATGTCAGAGGCACAAACGCACACAGTTAGTCAGTTCAGCTTATTAACACTCCGCTATCAGTGTTCCTGAAGAGACGACACCTCCAGAATTAGAAACCGAAAGAAAGAGAGAGGGAGACATTGAACATGTTGTCAAACGCCTGTAGCTGTTATATTTGTGTGTATGGACATATTGTGCCTTACACACAAACACTGATATACCTTTACAGTTTCGACTGCACACTAGTTTGCTTAGCAAGATTTAGTTCAAAGTGAACTCTGCCATGACAGTAAAAAAACAACCAGAAAAGACATGTTTGCTAATACTAGTACAGTATGTAGGTTTGCCTGTTGTTCAGAACAACAAGGTACAATGTGAAAATCAGACTTCAGAACTCTGGTTCAGACTCAAAACGGACAAAAATGATGACTATAACTAGAAATTCAGATGGCTAGGGATGTTAATTTGTGTTTTACTCTTTTTTTTTTTTTTTACTCTTGTTGCTGTGTTCAGAGAAGCAAATAGACTGTAAACTCAATCAAAAGATCAACTTAAAAACTGATGATGCAGTTGAGCAACAGGAATTATGACTCACTCATCTGTGAAGGTTCCAGAATGACAGACTGAACAAGCTGATTGAAGTCAGCAAAATTATTCAAAGTACTTGCAATTTAATTTGATTTGACGGAACAGATTTATAGGAAATGGATAAAGCAGAAAGCCATTACTTTTTGAGCACTGATATTGTGTTTCTGATGCAGACCTGGGTTCAGTAGGACATATTGTTTGATTTAAGCCTTAGATAAATAAATAAATACCAAGACTGCAATTAACTGACCAAAAAAACGGTAAAAACAGTAATACCGTGTAATATTATTACAATTTAAAATAACTGTTTTCTATTTTAATATATTTTAAAATGTAATTTATTCCTGTGATACAAAGCTGGATTTTCTGCAGCCATTACTCCAGTCTTTAGCATCACATGATCCTTCAAAAATCATTCTATGATGCTGATTTGCTGGTCAAGAAACATTTATTTTTATTATCAATGTTTAAAACAGTTGCACTGCTTAATACTTTTGTGGAAACTGTGAAGCATTTTTTCAGGATTCTTTGATGAATAGAAAGCATTTATTTAAAATAGAAATATTTTGTAACATTATACAGTAAATGTCTTTACTATCCTAGATGAATGAAAGTATGAATTTCTTATATTATATATATATATATATATATATATATATATATATATAAAATTCTATAAATAAAGAGCATTTAAAGTCCCCCTGTGGTGAAAATCAAGTTTTTAATGTTGTTTATATGTCTATGTGGTGTTTTTAATATGCTTTTAAGACAAAACATGTGCAAATTCATGAGTCAACACCATTGCTGAGTATTTTCTGTTTAAAACTGAGATGGTCCGCACTGCAGCACATGAGATCCAGGGGGCGAGGTTGGCTCCAGATCCAGCTCCTCCCACTTTACATATCCCTAAACCTACCCGTCTCGACTCCCTGGATCTAAACCTACCCGTCTCCACCCCCTGGATCTTGTGTTCTGCAGTGAGGGGCTACTGTTAAAACTGCAGTGATCTAAAGACAGTTTCAAAAATACGGTGTTTCGCTGGTGTTTCTTACATCACAAACTACCTTGTATCCAATCACGTCAAAGTGCCGGCAGGCTTTAGCATATCATTAACCATGAGCGCTCTGAAGCAGGGGAGTCTCAAGAGAAGGTTATCCCGATATATTTTTCTGTTGACATGAAAAATCAATAAGATTTAGCAATATAGCCGGGTGTATGATGTATATTACGATGCTATGATGGACTTTCTCCACTGACTCCTCTGAGTTGTTCAAAGCATTTCTAAGGATACTGATTGTTAGAAGGCAGCTGTCTGACTCGCAAATGGGAACATGGTTGGTTTAACATTAGCAACACATTATTGTTTGATAATGTAGTCAAGCAAAGGGCTAATCTTATTAATTACAGTTATGTATCCGACGTTGTAAAAAGCGATACCATTGTGCTGAGTTTACCTCAGTAAGTTGACCGAGTGGATCTCTGAGCTCATGCGAGTGAGTGGAGGTGGGGCTAATTAGTATATTCACTAAATGAAGCAAGGGTGTAGAGTTACATTCAAGCTATTTTAAGGAATTAATATATATATATTTTTTTTTTTCACAGGAAAAAACATTTAAGTATGTCATTTTGGTGATCAAAGATGAGTTTTAAGGGATAAAACTATTGACTACAGAGAGACTATAATGACTCGCATGTGACTCTTATGAGACCAGTGAGATCAGAGTGTTGTGAAAAAAACTACTTAGTCTCACTTTAGAACACTTCCTGTATTTATCATTCAGTAAATCTTCCGTGTTTGTGTGTGTGTGTGTGTCTGTTTGCACTGCTGTGGTTGGGTGGGGTCTGGACTCTGCTGATGTCAAGCAATCTCTTTTCCTCCTCTCTCTCTCTCTCTCTCTCTCTCTCTCTCTCTCTCTCTCT
The DNA here is from genome assembly GCF_019924925.1 of Ctenopharyngodon idella. NCBI lineage: Eukaryota > Metazoa > Chordata > Actinopteri > Cypriniformes > Xenocyprididae > Ctenopharyngodon > Ctenopharyngodon idella. The sequence goes on from NC_067222.1 coordinate 22,773,561, forward strand.
CTATTCCACTACAGATTCTTCAACCCATTTTCTTCTCCATCCATCAGCCCCACCCAACATCCTCATCATGCACTCTCATGCATTTCATATCTGACCACGGCTCACCTCTTTCTCTCATTCCCCCTCTCACAGTGGTTCAGCTTCTTTGGCATAACGCTTGAATAAATAAAACACAAAGGTGTAGATTTTGAGCTCCCTAGACATCATTTGGCCATCATACCCAAATTCAAACACCCAAATGCAACTATGATGTCCAATAATGCTGCCTAGGTAGGTAGTTCATTAGATTTGCATCTAAAAACATCGGTGCCACGCCCTAAGAATTAATCTCTTCATTCTCTCTCATCAAATGAGGCAGTTTATGTGGTTCAAGACTCCTTTGAGGCTCTCTAAACACTCTCACTTTCGCTCTCGCCTCAGTAGAAGAGGATAAATCCACCTTTAGAGACATGACGAGCTGTCAGATATGGAATTGTTCATTGTGTCTTCCTGAATTCGACGCTACTGCAGTGCAGGACGTGGACTGAAGTGGAATGCTTTCACAGAAGCAGACGGCAAGAGAGCAGAGCAGAACCCTCAGGCGTTAATCATCAGACACTACCCGCTTCAATGCCGCAGAATCAGCTATAGTGTGTGTGAATGAAAGCTAGTGACTACAATGAACAAATAAGACTCAAAATTAGCACAGAAAATGCAATGTCCTTTGTTTCTGTATGAGTTCCTTTGAAGAATTTTAGATGCTGCCTGAATTCGCAGTGTGTGTCCACTGCAGCTAGGCTGCGTCATAGGATGGCGTCAGACAGGAAGAGGCCATGTTGCGCCCAGTCTGGCCACGGCGACAGATGGCACAGACAGGAAGAGAAGAAAGGAGAGGAAAGACTGATGAATGAAGCACACACCTGCTAGTTTCCACATATACAGACAACACAGACACACTCTTCATGTGTCACTTTAGTTGTGCTTTCTTCCAGTTCACTAATACCCTCAACTAACAGGTTGCCAATACTGGATGCCACATAAGGTGCCTGAAGATTGCTAGTATTGCAATCTAAAATATCAGTCTACTTTAAAAGTGAATGTCGTGCATGTTGCAATGCAATGTGACACAGATTCAGTTACATTCCATTTCTATTGTTGCTGCACTGCAAAACTCTTGAAATATAAAATGATTTTTATATAATACATTTTTAAATAATAAAAAATGTAAATAAACGTAATCATAAATTTATTTTTATTTATAAAATTATTTTTTAAATGTGTATAACACACACACACACATATATATATATATATATATATATATATATATATACACACACACACACACACAGTATATACACACAAACACATATGTATGTGTTGCTAGTTTATGATACATTAGAAGCGTAATCAGCATGCACCTGCTCTTACGAGTACCTCAGGGGTCCGTCTCACATGTTATACCACTCTTGTCACATGATGTATGATGCAATGACAGCGGCAGGATTGAGAGCTGCCAGAGAGGTGGATGCAGTGTCACCGTGACGACACTCTGAGGAATACTGTGCCTTCGATAAGGAAAAGCGGCACAAGCGGAGGACACATCAGAAAAGTGGATTTACGGTGCCGCCCGCTTCCTCGAGGAGATGAAAGAATGCTTAGTGGGAGAGAGGTGAAGAGGAGGAACAGGCTTAAAGGTGGGAGAGAGAGAGGTGGCACAAACCGGATCGGTCAACCCAAGTGCAGGAGCTTAAATTCATCCCTCACTGAAGGTTTGAGAGGGTTCGATGGCAGGGGGTGGAGAAGGACCGGCTTACTGTTAGGAAGAGTGGAAGGAGAGCAGGTGTATTATAAATTCAAACTCGCATATCCTTTGAGTCCAATCAGTATGCAGCAAATTAAACCTCTTTAAAAGAATGACACTGTTTTATGAAGGCTCTCAACATTTTGTTTTGGTGAAAATCTAAGGCCGCATCATAAGTTTATAAAAACTGGGATGTGAAACTGAGCCTTGCCTGGCCGTAGGTGTAACAGTGAGGATATTTGTAGGTCATACACCCTATTGAGGACTAAAAGAGCCACTTAAAGGGTTAGTTCACCCAAAAATGAAATTTCTGTCATTTATTACTCACCCTCATGTCGTTCCACACCCGTAAGACCTTCATTCATCTTCAGAACACAAATTAAGATATTTTTGATAAAATCCAATGGCTCAGTGAGGCCTACATTGACAGCAACATATTTAACACTTTCAAATGCGCAGAAAGCTACTAAAGACATATTTAAAACAGTTCATGTGACTACAGAGGTTCAACCTTAATATTATGAAGCAACAAGAATACTTTTTGCGTGCCAAAAAAAAAAAATCAATACAAAAAAATAACGACTTTATTCAACAATATCTAATGATGGGCGATTTCAAAACACTGCTTCATGAAGCTTCGAAGCTTTACGAATCTTTTGTTTCGAATCAGTGGTTCAGAGCGTAAATCAAACTGCCAAAGTCATGCCCCCCCCAGTGGTGAACCATTGAAATTTCGAAACACTTGTCGTAACGAAGCCTCATTTACTGAAATCATGTGACTTTGGCAGTTTGATACACGAATAAAGTCGTTATTTTGGGTTTTTTTTGCCACACAAAAATTATTCTCGTTTATAACATTAAGATTGAACCACTGTAGTCACATGAACTGTTTTAAATATGTCTTTAGTAGCTTTCTGGGCATCTGAAAGTGTTAATTATCTTGCTGTTAATGGAGGCCTCACTGAGCCATCGGATTTTATCAAAAAATATCTTAATAAATAAAATAGCCACTTTAAATGTTTTTTTTTTTTTTTTTTTTTTTAAATAAAACAATAAGACAACACAGTAATAAATTGATTTTAAATACAACTTATACAAACACAAAATCACATTATCAATAAAAGAAATAATAAATCAAATAAATAGCCATATCTACAATCGTTTTTTTTTTAATGTTTAAAATGCAATTAAATGTAACAAAAATCCCCCCAAATTTTTAAAAATGCCAGTAATATGTAACGATAAAACTTTTTTATTATTAATGTATTACATTAATAAATCATTTTAAATACAAAAAACCTTTCTGCATTGCCCATATTCTTAAAATTCAAAAACTTAGCTGCTACCATGTATGAACTTGTCCAATGGCATTTTGTAACTTGACAGGTAAAATGAAAAAGAAAAGCACCCAAAATGGATGTCAAAAAAACAAAATTGTAATTGCTAATAAAAATGCTAATTATCAATTTATTTTTACATTTAACCACTTTTAAAAAATAGATATAAATAAACCGTTATTTCTTTGTCAGTTTGAAAAGTTATTAACTTGCTGTCATTTTTTTTTTTTTTTTAAGTTGCACTTCTAGTCTTTTCCTTGCACTTATGTGGACACATCAAGCAAAGGCTTTAGAAGACAGCTGCCTATGTAGAAAGCAAGGCTGCCTATGTGCCTTCGTGTCTGTCGGATTAAGCACTTTTTAATACTCAAAATCTAGTTTAACTTTAAACCTTCTGGTTAAATTTGCAAAAAGCAAATGGAAAGGTGACTCTGATGTACAGAAATAAATCTGTCCTGCGTAAGTTTAACACCCTGAATCGTTCACAGCTATAAAAATCCCTTATCAGAGAACACACATTGAGGGGTAAATGAACAACACCGATTGGGAGCTAATCAACGCATACTTCAGATACTCTTGTACTTTATTACATGAGTATTTTTACAGCCTCTCGGCGCACACACACATCCGTTATGAGCTGATATGAGCCCAGTGGGAGCCGTGAGTGTGATTCAGAGAGCTGCTCTCTAATTTATGTAGGCTGATAGCAGAACCTGCTCGCCTAATCAAAACAGCCCACTAAATCTGAGCCCGGATCGGCCCAATGCCCTTGAGTCTGGAACAGAACCATCACTCGTCTTCCAACCACACACTGACAGAGGCTGGATATCATACCAGAGATATATAGCGAGAGAACAGGATCATTTCCCACAAATCCCCACTGAGACCTTTGTTGTGCTGCGTGAAATGAATATCATCAGGAGATTCATTTCATGTCTTTAAGATCACATGTCATGTGGTTTGACAAGAGCGTGTGCCAAATATGTCAAATCACAGACCCTGTTATGTTGTCACTATGACCTTTGGTGGCATTTTATTCTGCATGCTCAGAACAGTGGTGCTCATGTGGGTGACGCAGGTTTGAATCTGGCTTATGACATTTCCTGAATTACCCACAATCAATTCCTGTCCTTAACTAATCTACTTTCAGAGAAAAATGAGGAATTACTATTCGGAAAGGATTAGTTTTCCAAACAACATTAGAGTTACAATTTTTAACACAGGACATCTGTGGTTTCATGTACTGATTCGGATGGGATTGGGATCGGCAGGATTATATATAAATTATTATTATTATTATTATGTATATAATTAAGGCAAGTAATTGATTTGAATGGGGTTAAAATTACATCCAAAGTAAGTTCTGTGAAAAACAAATTTACCTTACCTCATCACATACACTAACATTCATAAGGTTTTTTAAATTATACCTTTATTCAAGCAAGGATTCATTAAATTGGTCAAAAGTGACAGTAAAGACATTTAACAAAAAATGTATTTCAAATAAATGTTTATCTTTTGTTGATGAACTTTCTATTTATCAAAGAATCCTGAAAATAATCTGTTTCCACAAATTTATTAGCAGCACAACTGTTTTCAACAATGATAATAACAATAAATATTTCTTGAGCATCAAATAATCATATTAGAATGATTTCTGAAGGATCATGTGACACAAAATTCAGCTTTGACATCACAGGAATAAATTACATTTTAAAATGTATTCAAATAGAAAACAGTTTTGAATGGTAATAATATTTTACAATATTACTGTTTTTTCTGTATTTTTGATAAAAATTAATGGAGCCTTAGTGAACATAAAAAGACTATTTTCATAAACATTAAATAACAGTATCGACCCTAAACTTTTAAACAGTAATGTACTCCCCAAAATAGTGCTGCTATAGATAAAATATCACACATAAACTAACCCACACTAGGGCATCTAATGTGAAACAGACACAACGAACAACTCCCATGATAACATTACACAGTTTCACCCATTAACAGCATGTATCCCACCTCCAGGTCCTTCTCATTGGCATTGGACCAATAAGCTCACGGAATGATACGCATTTCTCTCAGCTAGCTAAAGAATTAGCAACCATCCGCATTAGCTAGCTTCTTTATTTTCAAGCTTTAAAATGTTCTGTGACCTGAAAGCAAAGGTTTCAGGTGATGCGAACTGACACGCTCTATTGAAAGCAAGTTCCCGTGGCCACCCAGCAGCTGCCGCCGTACGCCCACACATAACCACGAATGACCGCTGTGTGTCGTGTTTTGATGGCACTAAGCCATCGCTCCATATGGTGGCCCAGTTCCACTGCAACACTAGGGACATACCACATACTCTGAGACCTCCGGCACGTCCTCCAGATACTACCTTCATCCATTAGCTCAATTGTGCACATTTCTTCATTCACCATTTACTGTTCACTTCATCACATACCGTACAACTTGGAGAAATCCGTGAAGATCTGCTTGAGTTTTGTAAGTCAGCGCATATATGAAATGAGTAACAAGTATAAAAGATCGATGTGCATTAGAGTAGAGGGAGAGCTGAGCGGCTATAAAACGCCAAGATTCAACATTATCCATTTCAAACACTCTTCACATGAGCATTTCAGACATCTCACATCCTCTATGAATCAGACTTCTTACCCACTTTGATTCTCCTAATGAGACTGCCATTTAGAGCTGACCTCACAAAAGCTTTTACCTGCGTTTTAGTGCTGTGTGCTAAGGCAAGCATCACTATTGCTCATACTTGGGGAGAGTAAACTTCAGTGTGTAACTCGTCCTGCACCATTTGTGCTAAAGACGATACCTTTCGTTTGAGGAAATGTGTGGTATTACTTTTCTAAGCGATCAGACTTAAACTACTGTTCAACTGTTCATACTTTAATTCAGCAAGGATGCATTAAAATGATTAAAAGTTGTAATGTTACATGTTACAAATGTTACAAAAGATTTCTATTTCAAATAAATGTGGTTCTTTTGAACCCTCTATTCATCTAGAAAAAGTATCAAAGTTTTCACAAAAACATTAAGAAGAACAACTGTTTTCAACATTGATAATAATAATAAGAAATGTTTCTTGAGGATCAAATCATCATATTAGAATCATTTCTAAAGTATCGTGTGACACTGAAGACTGTAGAAATGGCTGCTGAAAATTTAGCTTTACCATCACAGGAATAAATTATATTATGATGAGCCAAAACTTTATGACCAGTCACAGGTGAAGCGAGCATCGTTGATCATCTCCTAACAAGGCCACATGTTAAGATCTAGGTAGATTAGATGGTAAAAAAACAATCAGTTGTCGTAATCAGCATGTTGGATGCAGGAGAAATGGGCAGGAATAATGATCTTGTCAGCAGTGGTGAGAAATTTCTAACAGTGGTCCGAGGAGGGACAAACCACAAACCGACGACAGGCTGGGCTCCCAAGGCTCATCAATGCACGAGGGCAATGAAGGCTGTCCCATCTGGTCCAAGCTAACAGAAGGACTACTCTGGCACAAGTCACACAAAATGTTACTGATGGTAATGGGAGTAATGGGTCACAACACACAGTACATCACACTCTGCTGCATATGGGGCTGCATAGCTGCAGAACAATCAGAGTGCCTGATGACCCCATCCACTGTCGAAAGTGCCTACGATGGGCACACAAGCATCAGAACTGGACCTTGGAGCAGTGGAAGGTGGTCACCTCGTCCAATGAGTCCTGTTTTCTTTTACATCACGTATACGGGCGTGTGCGCCGTTTACCAGTAACTGTATATTAAATAACTGTATCGACCCTAACGTTTTAATAATAATGTACTCCCAAAAAATGCATTGCTATAGATAACATATCACATGCTCAATGATATTGCGATGCTCTGGGTAATGTTCTGCTGGGAAATTCTGGTTCTGGCCATTCATGTGGATGTCAATTGGCATGTGCCACCAACCTAAACATTGCTGCAGACCAGGTACATCACTTCATGACAATGGTGTTCCCTGGTGGAAATGGCCTCTTTCAGCAGGATAATGCACCCTGCCACACTGCACACATTGTTCAGGAATGGTTTGAGGAACATAACGAAGAGTTAAAGGTGTTGACTTGGCCTCCAAATTCCCCATATCTCAATCCAATTGAGCATCTGTGGACCAACAAGTTCAATCCATGGTGGCTCCACCTTATAACCTACAGGACTTTAAGGATCTGCTGCTAACATCTTGATGCCAGATACCACAGCACACCTTCAGGGCTCTTGTAGAGTCCATGCCAACCTGTAGTTTACCGTTTCACAAAACCCTCAATAAATTTAGCCGGACATCAGTTCACTGACCAGCAACCCTGCTTAACACAAGATGTGCTTAATATTTATGGTACCACTTTACAATAAGGTTCCATTTATCTACATTAGTTCATTTCATTAGTTAACATGAACTTCAATAATAATACTTATACATCATTTATTCATCTTAATGTTAATTTCAACATTTATTTTCAAATCAAAAGTTCTGTTGACATTAGTTAATGCGCTGTGAACTAACATGAATGAATTGTATTTTGTGTTAAGTAACATTAAGAAAGATTAGTAAATGCTGTAAGAAACATACTGCTCAATTTTAGTTCATGCTATCTAATGCATTAACTAATGTCAACAAATGAGAACACATTACCATAATTATTTTATGCATTACGCAGACTGAAATAACTCTTTAGAAATACTCCCTCCTTTCCTTGGATCGAACCCGTTTTTCATTTTAGTTTGGCAAAATAGCAAATGGTTTTACTGGAAAAAATCTCCCCAGATTTGTATAATGCTTGACCAGACACGCTTGCTCAGATTGGTTGATGTTCACTCACCATTAAAAGGGAGCCTATTAGGGGGCATCGGTTCAGGCATCCACAGAGGACTTGCAAATGTACTTGCTAAAGTAAGTGTGTGCACGTCTAGAAATGTGATCCTCGGGTGTAGTCTGCTACTGATGAATAATTTAGTCTATTTTCTGGCCACACAGACTTTTGCAGAAAAGATATTGGAGTAGTCGGATATATCCCTCTCTTTTTCTGTTTTCACTCTCTCTTATTTCACTCGAGGCAGTGGCATCCAAACTGAGCCCTTATCTAGTGGTTAGTAGTCAGGCTCAGCTGCCCGCGGCACATCAAAGTTAACTCCACCAATCTGTAAAAACACCACCAGCCAAGAAACCAACCTGCCCTGTCCTGTTCGTAGAGCTAGATGATATAGCTAACGAAAAATCATATTTTTGCATTTTTTATGATTAATAAATTACATTTATTTAGAAATTACACACCAAAATAACAAATAAACCAATATTTAACAACAGTAAAAAAAAAAAAAAAAAAAAAATCTATATTATATATATATATATATATATATATATATATATATATATATATATATATATATATATATATATATATATATTATTTGAAAATGCCACAATGAGACTTACATAAACATTTTTTGAGCTAAACAAATTGTTGAATCATTTTAAAATCTATTAATTGAAATTAGCTGATTTATAAAATTGAATTTAACTCAGCGCCATTTTTGTAACTGAATTTAAATCAGAGAAATGTTAAAACATTTCTCTCTTGGCAGACCCAATCTAGCAAGGGAGAATTGCAAAATTAGTCATTAAAGGGGTTGTATAATGCCATTTTTACAAGATGTAAAATAAGTCTCTGATGTCCCCAGAGTGTGTATGTGGAGTTTTAGCTCAAAATACCCCACAGATCATTTTTTATAGCATGTTACATGTGTCACTTTTTGAGGGTGAACAAAAATGCTCCATTTTTGTGTGTGTCCCTTTAAATGCAAATGAGCTGCTGCTGCTGCTAAGCAGAGGGCGGGGTTTCAAGAGCTCATGTTAGCAGCGCCGATTACCTCACGCAGACTCACTGAAAATGTCAGAAACTGTTCAGCCTTTTATGTTCAAAACGGAGTCTTACAATGATGGAGAGACTCAAGAAGACGTGACAACATGTAGAATGCAACAGGACATTTTTGAACGGTTAGCTGCTTAATTTATGTAGTTGATGTGGAGTTAACTATCTTAAAGTCATTGATTAGCATATATACTGTCATGATAATCTTTAAATCGTTCATGTGGGAACTGTTGTAAGAGAATATATGCTGCATGAAGATAGAACAGGTATAGTTTAGTTTAATTACGGTTATAACTCATGTTGTCATCTTGCTTTTATGACATGCTATTGCATTTGTGTTACGTACTGTATTGCAATAACATGGCCTCAGCCCTTTGTTGCGTGTTCTCGGGGGCAGAGTTTATGTAAATTTTAGGGTTAGTGATGTCACCAACCTGGGAAGAAGCTCATTGTAGTCCCTACCAGCCGTTTGTTGTAGTCCGTAAACAGAGAATTCTTTAAAAGAAAAGATCTCCCTTTGCTTTGAACTTTGAGCATCCTAACTTTGCAGATGTTGTTTGTGCTTTAACAGCAACATTACACACTAACTCAAGTTAAAAAAAGTTTCACACAGCAATCCCGGTAAATTACCATAAAATTACCAGAATGACTTTACCGGTAAATAAATACACAAATATGCTGTTCACATAAGCAACAGCGTTCTGGCTTTTTTACCGATAAGAGACCATTCACACATCAGCAGCAAAATACCGGTAAATTCTGTGATGTCTGTGATTCTGCAGAGCCGCAACACTGATGAATGGAAAATTAGTCAGGGTCTCCAGCGCGACACGTTAAAAAAACCTGCGAGACGTGGCACAACGGTCAAAGATGAACAAAGTAAACAGCGAGGAGTAATCAAACCATCTCCATAAGAACTTTATGATTGGCCCAAAGCAGACTTCTTAAGTCAGCGCGTTCTGACTTTGTACATGCTTATACCAGTAATCTTCATTCTGCGTTCACACAGAGCAAATTACCGGTAATTTACTGGTAATGTTACAACTTCCCTTACTGGTAAATAGCCAGAACCAATTTACCGGTATTTTTGAAAAGGTCCTGTTCACACATGATATCTTACTGGTAATTTACCAGTAATTTACCAGTAAAGACTGTATGTGTGAAAGGCGCTCCTGGCATTGGGAAGCTTAAAAGTGCTTTAAAATAATTGCAAAAGTCACAGTGCTGCTCACAAATTTGTTGTTACTATTCAATATATCACCTAGCCCTTCCTGAGATGCATTTAAAAACACTGTTTCTCAGATTTAACTATATTTAAAGTCAGATGCCACACCTATAAAAGCAACCAAAGGCAGCATGAAAGCAAGTAAGCATCTAACAGCATACAGAAGCACTTCATATGACACTGCATATACAGGATCTAACTCTATAATGTCACTGTAATATGACAAAGAGTTCTAAAGATGCCAAACAATGAACTACTTAAATACAGTATAGAAGCCAATGGCGGTTTCATAACACTGTTATATTACAATGCAAAGAGCCCTTTAGAGCTCTCAGAGAATTTTATGGATGAACTAACTGTAAGACTCAACTCCGTCTGATCTGACTAGCAACAGCCGTGGCATGATAAATCCTGTACATACGCTTTGTCAGCACAACCTAGCTTAACCTAGCCCTGTGAGACAGTGTGGAAAAGAGAGGCAGAGAGAAAGAAAAAGAGAGTGAAAGCATGTAGGCACCACATAATCCTACGCACTTAACCCAACTCACTTATCTCAGTGGGAAAACTGATTCGTGGTGAGGCAGAAATTTTATACCAGCGTATCTTTAGGCATGAACGCTCTTCCAATAATCTATCATTTAGCTCACAAAAACATTTAACTGACAACAAAAGCCAATGAGCCGAATCCTCCATACAGTTACGCCGCTTTTACACTTTATATTTCAACATTAAAACCAACATTATTTTAACATTAGTCCTAACCATCCGCGATCCAGTTTAACCAGGCACTAAACAGTAAGTATCTAAATTAAGTGATTGTTACTGTTTACAGCACAAACATGGCGCCTTTTAGCCAGTTTTTAGCAGTGCTGGGCAAGATATTCAAAAATGTGCAGCTAGCTCACTTAACAACTAATAGAAAAATTAGCTAATCTAAGTTTAAAAGCCACCCTTTAAAGAAACTAGCTGTAATTTGATCAAGTGTCTGTTCAAACCTCAAATGCTAACCCACCACTCAAAAGCTTTAGCTGCATCCAAAAATCACATTGTCTGAGTAGGTAGTACCTTTGATGAAGAACTTGCTTTTTTAAAAAGTAGTACGTTCTAAATAGTATGAATGTGTGTAGTATGAATGTAATCTAGATGCATTACATTTGACATGTTGGCATTGTCATGTGACTTACGTGGTCAGTTGTATTGCTCCGAGGTGCGTTCATGCCATGTTGTAATTACTGTAATTACCAGGTTTCAACTTGTAAAAAGCGTTTATGTCCTCGTAGAGTAATTACTGCTTGTGTCAACCTGTACCACATGACCGCTGTACCACCTGACTGCTGACGATTGATTTAGGCATTGATAGTGTTACCACAGAAATGCATAATTCCCATTCCGAAGACATGAACAGCTCCGAAAAGAACGTCACACGTTGTCATCTCGAGACTACGGTAATTACAACATGGCATGAAGTCGGCAACGCTGCCATTCATTTTATGAATACTAGGGGTGTAACGATATTCAAATTGAAACGAAAAACCACGAGACACCACCCACGGTACATATCGAGATACTCTCATGGCATACCGAACGCGCCCCGCCCCATTGGATCTACACGAATACAGCGGTGTAACCTAACCACCATTAATCGCAACAAACTCCGCGCTTTGTTACTTTTGAAAGTGTCATCTTTCAAATTCAGTCCATTTTATCACGAAATTCAAACAAAAAATGCAGTTTTGATGCTCTAATGTGGCATGACAGATCACTGTATAGGCACCTCATTTCAAGCGGCAGCGCGGTGCGGGAGTGAACACGATCATCTCTTTCTCTTTAATACTAGTTACAGAATAAAAATTAATGAACATCTGAAGGTATGTTGAAAGATACAGTACAACTTACTGAAACGTATAATATTGTGTAATCGCTCAATCGGTGTTTCAACGGCGGAAAGACGTCAATAAAACAGCTTGTAAACACCGTCACGTAGCATTTACCTCAGGCAAGTCAGTTTTGTGTATCATTACTCCTCTAATGAATACTATGAATTTAGACCTACTACTTGCTCACTGATGTTCGCTGACTATATAGTAGGAAGTATGTATATTCAGAAGAAAAGTGACTAACACTTTGCTACTGAGAAGTGTAATTAAACTGACTTCGCTACTTTTAGTGTACCTACCTCCAAATTATTCTGGATCAATGTGGTCTGCTGTATCCTCCACAGCATTAAGAAAAGACTAGGAAAGATTGGGAACTATGCTGTGAAATTACGTTTTATACATATTATGATGCCGCATCTGCGGTGTTCACCTGATTGCTGTTACTACCCATTAAACGCACCCCTCAAAGTGTTCTGTGCTATCCCAATCACCAAGTCCTGGCTTACGTCCCACGCTTGGAAACATCCACCACACCACCAAACTGTACTTCCCAAAATGCGCTGTAGGACACAGAGGAGTGCTTCAACTTAGTACAGAATGGATTTGCACATCCCTCACCCACAAAAGGAAGAGACGAGGCACTAGAGATGTCTTTCAAACGCACAGAGAGAAATGCAGATTACAGATCCAGGCACATACGCACACACAGAGTTCCTCTCGCTCTGCTGACACCACTGAGTGGGCGAGGAATACTGATAGGGAGGGATCATGTAGGTGACTGTGTGATTGTGTGTGTGTCTGTTTGCCCACACTTGTGTAGGTGTTAAAATTCCAGTGATCAAGTGACTAAATGTGTTAGTGTATGTGTGTCAGATTTGGCTTTGATTTCCCTGCAGTATTCTCATTTCTACTGTTATAAGATTCATTACGCCCATCCGGTGATCACTTAATAAAGATCACTACAGAAATCATACTCACGTGTCGCCAAGGAAGCCACCAAGGTGAAAAAGTGAGACCCGTATGATGACTCCTGTGAGATGACAGATGGGGCACGTTGTCACCAGCGTTTCTGCTACCCTTTGATTTAATGAAGGACCCAAGACGGCATGAAGTCAAGTCCTACAGGCTCTTCAAAGTTGTAAAAATCTATTGGGGTATTTCCTTTGAGCTTATCAGGAGTCTGTTGCTAAAGATCGCCTATCCCGGACGAGACCCCAAAATCTGTCAGCACGACCCAAAAACCTCAGGACCTTGTAGCTCACCTCTGCGAGTTCAAAGAATCCACATCCCACCACAGTCAAATCAAGATGCATGGTAAATAACTGTAGAAATTAGAGTCCAGGTTAATGAAAAAGAAAAAAGAAAATGAAAAAAATGAGAAAAAGACAGGAAGAATGCTTAGACGAGTGATGCTTAGAAGAGAGAGAGTTATCTGCAGTCTTGAGGGCGACTGCCAGGTACCAGCGCATGCGCCAAGATCATACATCCCCCTGATACACACACACACAAATGTTCACTCATCAGCGAGGCGGACAGACGCACCCTCCTCCTCCTCTTTTCTCTTTTTCTCCCACTCGATAGCAGCTATTCAGCTGTATCTCTCAAACTTTTTCTCTCTGTTCAGATTCTCTTAACCTCTCTTGTGTGTTCTGCCGGTTGTGTTGAAAAGAGTCTCTACACGCTTTTTTCACATTCTTGTACAGAACACAATGGCTTTGTTCATAAAGACAGCAAAATTTAGATTTTCTGGAATATCTGAATCAAATCTTTTAAATTGTCTTGTTCAGAGTCTGAACAGCAAAATAAATGTAAAAAAACAACAACAAAAAAACAAATACATTTGAACAAACTCAAGTTATAGTTTGTTTTTAGAATTTTTTTTACATGAGATGTGACAAAATATGTGCATAAATAATATAATATAATATAATATAATATAATATAATATAATATAATAACTGTTATTACATTACACACTTCTAAAACAGCTGTGAAAAGTCCATTGTATGTTTAAACTTGAGAGGTGGATTATAAAACATCTTCAAAAGGTCCAGAGAATAGATTCAGCTGAAACTGCTGAGGTATTTATTCCGTCTGGTGTTCAAGTTCCTCTGAGTGGATAGAAGTGTTGCAGTCACTGCACCACTGATAAGGACAAAGTGCTTAACTACAGTGTGTGTTCAGCATGCTTGTGTATGAGTGCATACTTAGCTATACTATGAGCTGGAGCTTATAAATTTGTCACCAGAAGTGAGCTGAATCTGACAAAACCATAAACACTTCCTAATCAAACACACCTGATTCAAATTATCAGTTGGTAAAGACTCCAGGGCTGTGTCCGAAATCGCTCCCTATACCCTTATTTACTATTCCCTACATTAATATAGTTCACTTGAGGGAGCGAATGAAAATTAGTGAGTGAATTTCGACACGGAAGGGTTTCTGCCTTTGCAAGGTTTGTGCTTGCGGTTTAATAATTATTTGAAACTTAGCAAACTAACCGCTCCAGTAATAAGATAAAAAAATATTTATCTTGAACTCATTTAAACTATGTATAAACCTTAATTAAACAGTTTAATAATCAATTAAAAATGAATTTATGCCTGTAAGATATTACGCTGTAACCACATTGGACCAGGGGTTTGGAAACTGGATGGCTGGATGATTCAGCTGTGGGCGCCATCTTCTGGTCAGACACGGGAATTCATTTGGTCGCGCAACTTTCACAGTGCATTGTGGGTATTCTCTAGCCATTCTCTAGCCACATCGGTTGTACACTCATTAATGCACTCATTATTGGGAAAGCACTGTGTATTCACGTGAGTGAGCAAGAAAACATACCTTGTAGTCAGACTGTCAACATAAATTACATGACCAAAAGTGCTGTATATACAGTATTCTTCTAATTAGCAGGTTTAGCTATTCCAGTAATTTCAGTGAAAACCATTCATAGGTATACATACACACACAAAGTGCTAACAGACATATATTCACACATGAACGTATAGCAAGCAAACATGTACATACAGGTGCACAGACAAGACACTACAATCATTCAAATATGCACAATGCTTTTACTGTAAAAGTAATTTAAAGATTTAAGTATATCTACATCCAGCAAAGAGTCAATGGACTTAAAAAGACATACTGAAACGATTTTATAATGAAACTTGAAAGTTGATGCAACTGAAACAAATACCACCACTGCATATTTAGCTTGATTTCTCTGCTCTATGTAGCAATCTCTAGCCCAAACATGTGCGCCTAATTCAAGGGTGTAAAACAGAGCATGAGATAAGAATGTCAAAGAGGCCCATCACCCCCAAAGAACTGGATACGTTTATTTTTTTCCCCAATACCTCCCTTAAAATCAAGAACAATCTTATCTGTGGGAGACTCCCTAAAATAAGGATGTATACAACCAAGAGAATCATTGGAATCATTGAAGGATGAGGAGCTCTCCATGACCCTCCAGCAAAGTCTAGATGAGATTGATGGACCTCTTCATGAGAGGACCAGCGAACGGGTAGCCAAAGTATAGTCAAATCTAAAAGTGCAGGGACATTCTTGAAGGTCCATTCTGGACTATTCCAGTAGGGCCATGTGCTTCATGTATCTGCCAGAATATAACAATGAAATTGGATTATTAGGAAACCATTAAGAGCTGATTAAGATCTGCAGCCTGCTGCTTACTAAACTGGAAGTATGCTGAAGAGATCACCAGCACATCTACCCATGAACCACTTTGTTCCTTTTAAATCCCAAAACACAATACATGAAGACATGCCAGATTCATAATGTGGGACTCTAAAATCCTCTTTCTTTGGAGCACCAGTCTAAGGATATGAAGGGTTCGCTGGTCTTGAGGGTAATAAAGTTTAAAGGACTGTTCACAACGAAGACAATAACAATATCCATAACTATAACTTTAGAGCTGAATATGAGAATAGAGAAAGTCCACACCAACATAGTCCACATAACGATATCAACACAGAGGAACAACGTCGCTGGTATCACTTTCAGAACGATTTTTTTTTTTTAAGCTGAAGGACAATAAAAACATTGACCAATTAGAATCCAATTGTTCAAGCATGTAAAGTGAGAGGAGACATAACTGCAGTGTGTGCTTATAATAAACTAAACATTATCACACATTGATGTGGAAGCTGTTATAGTTACCTTTATAGTTATGGTTCTTGGTGTGAACGAGGCTTAACACTTGAGAACCACCAATTTCAATGCTCTAATATCAGTCAAACTGCTGGATTCAACACTGTTCTTTCAGGAGGAGGACTGGAGTAAGAAATGATCCTACAAGTCCTTTACATTAACAGACCCCATCTGGCACGCAGTTCACCGTGGGCTGGGCAGAAGGCCAATTTCTGTCAGCAAGAAAGGACAGTGACATTGGAGTAGAGGTGCAAAGCTTTAGCAAGGTGGTGGGAAAAGATAATGAGAGGGAATTTGACCAAAATAAAGGGGCTATGGGATATTTTTACATTATTAGCATATAGAAAAGACTCCGAAGCCTTAAACTTTGAAATTCAACAGCTACAAAAAGTCAACAGCTTTGGGGGCTCCATTCTTTAAAGTATGTTAACTGGTTTGCTAAACCTGACTGGATTTCTTAAACACAGCCTAGTGCAAATACCAGGCAGAGTTGGGCTTCATCCACCAGGCTTTGAGACCCTCAGCGTCATGTGTTTCCATCAGCACAGCAATGCTGTCCCAACCAGGGTTGTGCAACATGCAGTATTCAAGAATTGGCTCCCTTTCAAATAATGAGTTGGCCACACCCCACAGGAATTTGAATTATAATTTAATGAATTGCAATTCAATTATCTATATCTTCATCTATCTCTATCTATATCCATCCATAGATCCACCCATCCATTAAGACATTTTCCCATCCATTTTTTTTTTTTTTAATGTTAAACAAGACTTTTTTAAACCAACAATCATAGCTTGTCTTGCCAAACATTGCTGTTCCTAGTTTAAAAAAAAAAAAAAATTCCTTTAAATTTCAATTAATTTGTATTTCAATTATACTTCCTTGCATTTATTTTCTACATTCTGTTGTTAATTGTAATTTAAAATGCATTCTCAATTCAATTTTGAATTCCACAAAACCTGGGTCTTAAGTTGCCTCAAGAATATAGATAAAGGTAAAATGTAAAAGAATATAGAGTGTTTGATGTTTTTTGAAAAGCAGGTAGGCTAAGGAAACAATGTGCTGTGTTACACTAAATAGTGACTTCCATAGCTTTCATTGGTTTTTGGCATCAATCCTGAACCAAATTTGTCCAATTAAAATGGACAGATCACTTTCACCATACATTATCCAAATATTCCAATATCAGCATTCATCAAGCATGTATTTGTATAAAGTTCTCTCTATATAAATAATTACACTAATCAAATCAACCACAACCACGTCTGTCAAAATCTGCCAGCACAATGACATGCTAGAGGTAAAATATCGCCTGCGGTTCTTATACAGGCTTGCATCATATTCAAACCGCACAGGGCTCATGGGTCAGTGCTGCTGGCAGCTGTTTGAGACTGTTAGGATTCTGCTCACGATGTTTGAGGGGTCTAGAGGCTAACCATCAATCGCCCCGCGACATGTGTTTTTTTCCTCCACTGTGGAGCTCAGTTCCTCTGCTGTGCTCTGTAAGTTGCTGGCTGTGCAGATCTAATTTATGGCAAACATTCAGCCGAGAGAGCTGCATTTGCATCTAGCTGAATACTAACAGAAAAAAAGACAGGAAGGAATGGAGAAAAAAAAAAAAAAAAAAAAAGACACCAGTGACTACATAGGCACTCCACATATGTAGCACTGCAGGATACAAAGAGACATGCCGAGTGAAGAGAGTTATTACTGTATGACAAAACCTTGTGGAAATCCTCCAGTCGGGATCAAAGACGGGTACAACAATACAGCTGTAATACAAAACAGACAAACCCACAGGCCTCACAACAACAGGACACATCTTCTGCATTGATTGAGAATTGGTGCCTAGGCGCGTAATGAATTTAAAGGGAATAACTGATCTTGGAGCATATCCAAATCCCAAGTCTAAGGCACCGGGTTCAATTCTTTTGGGTAATCACATATGAGAATGGCACTTTTCAGCTGCCACTCTGGTCTGAGTTGCTGTACATATTTTTTCTTTGAACACAAGAGCCTCTGCAGCTGATTTTAAAGGGGTCATGAACTGCATTGTTTTATTGTTTTATGTTTCCTGGGGTGCACTTGTAATGTTAGTATGCTTTTTACATCAAAAATTGTCATAATTTAGAAATAAAAGACAATTTTCCTACCCTGATTTTAGCCCTCTTATTTGAACGCTCTGTTTTAAGGGGCGTGTCTGCTGTGAAACTTCAGTGTAAATGCCCACTGCTGTGATTGGATAACATCTTTGCCAATAAAATGGTAATAAAGAGTATTACTCTCTCTAAAACTTTTAGCACATTTTTACTATTACAGCTCTCAAGGTTAACTAATCGTGAAAAGTGTTGATTACATTGCATTATATTTAGATTGTGGCATGAAAGGTTGCAGTGATGAACAGCGATCACAGACATGTTGTTGAGTGCATGAAAGCAGTGATTTCATCATTGCAACTCAGTTTCTGCACACTAACGAATGCTTTCATCATAACTAACAGTGCAAATGCGATAAGAGATTTGTTAAATAAAACGGGAGTCCAGAACTCAGTCACTGATAAACTCGCGCTGTTTGATTGACAGCTCCAGTGATAAGTGTAAAGGAAGCGTTCTTTGATTGCTTTCTATATAAAATTTAATCACCTTTTAAATAACGGATTATTTTCATCCTACTAAGAGAAACAACGTGAAGTTGACCGTAGTCACTGGTTTGATTTACTGACACAGACAAAGAACATCTGACTGTACATGAATCATTACATATCAGTTCAGGCATTAGAATTAACACAGTTACTTACATGTTGTTGCATTACTGTCGAGTCCATACCATTAGGCCTGTCACGAGAACTACTTTTTGTTGTACGATATATTGTTCCAGAAATAATTGCGATAAAGGATATGGTCATTTTAAGAGCATTTTATGCCACTGAATATATAATCATAATATAACAGCATAATAATGCAAGTAGGCCTACACACTTTCAAATGGCAACAACCATTTAATTCTTTAGATCATGGAAATGAAGGATCAAAAAATGTAATATCCTAAATAAAAAACTTGAATGAATGGTAAATATTTTTTTAAAAAGTGCAAAGTAAAAAAAAAAAAAAAACTGCAAATGCACAAAAGGCACTATGAGATTTTCTATTTACAGATTTTTCCTCGACCTTCTTTTCTCAGTAAAGTAAGGGCTCACTATTGCTGAAAACACAAACCCTACTTGGCAGTCAGATGTCCGTATGAACAAAGACATTTATATTTGCACCGTAACAGTGGATTGCGGCTTTGAAATCGAGAGTATTCGGACTTGTTCTTCCAAACTCTCTGTATTTGTCAGGAAAACACTATAACGCCTCAAATAACGCCTTTTTTCACTTGTCGATGACTGCTCTGTGTAGGAACTGCAGATGACAGCATGACTGGCAAAATGTTGGTGACATTCATTATCATGTAAACATAATGGGTGATATATTAGCCAAAAGTCACAAAAAATTATTGAGGTCATGTACATATATTGCACGATAAGTCGAATATATTGATTATTGCGACAGGCCTGCATACCATAAGAGGCTTTGTTTGCAAAGCCTCCGCCAAAATGCAATTGATTTCATTTCTTTCGAGCAATCACACATCAGAATGGCACTTTTCAGCCACTCTGCCACTCTGGTGTGAGGTACTGTATGTATTTTTACTTTGAACACGAGAGCCTCAACAGCTGATTGTAATGATTCGACTGAACTGCAAAACATTTGAAAATGATTTAAAATGAAGATTGAATATTATAATAACTTCAAGAACAAAATGAAACAACCAAAAGCTTGTTTTTGAAGTGCAAATGCAAATTCCAAAAAAAAAAGAAAAGAAAGAAAACTAAATTGCATGCTTATTGCATGTAAATCCATCAAGTCTAATCACTTGCTTAAAAATAAATAAATAAATAATTTACCTTCTCTTATGTTCCACAAAACTTATACCTTGACAAAGGCTACTAGCCGAAACGTTGGTGAATAAACAAGCCTATATGCTTTAGTGAGTGTGCAGTTGTTTCCCTTTAACTCCACAAAACTCATATAACATTTTTTCCTGTGGAACACAATCACTTTTCTGTACAACAAAAATGCGAGATCACCGGCTGTCCGGTTCAGTTTCAATTGCGCATTAAAAAAAAAACAACAACAAAAAAAAACAACACACTACAGTTAAAGATTTTGATCCACTTGCACCCCTTACAGCAAACACTGTTTCTATACTATATACTATAATGTATATAAAATTTAAAAATAGTATGTATAAAATAGGTGAATAACTCCTTTGACTACAACAAAGTAGTAAAATTGCACTTGGGCCCTGGTTCAAATGCTTCTATGAATTGTTTTAGTGAATCAGCTCACTGAAAACCATTTGAATGAACAGTTCAACTAAAATGAATCACAGTAATTGTATTCAGACCTTAACAACACAAAAATCTCAATGTAGTGTTAGTGTTTTCAATAATATTTACAACAAAGTGAGTATTTTTGGTCTGAATGTCTTAGAACCATCAACTTGATTCTATATGTTCCATAACGCTGCTTTAGCATCAAAGATTTTAACTTAAATATAATTCGCTTAATGAGGCCCTCAATGCAGCTTCTATAGTTTCTAATGCTATGTACTACTGTCATTTTTTTCCCCTCAATGGGCCCATTCAAATGACTTTACATTTATCTAAACCTGTGACAGTAATGACACCCTAAAGTACACTGGAGTGAAACTAAATCGGCCCCTTCAAGCTCATAGGGGAGCTGGAGTCCCTGAAGAGAAAATGACTCAAAAAGTCAGCAAAGTAGCATGAATTTCACCCACAGTCTGAGGACACGGACTGAAGACAGGAGGTCTTTCTGGGAAGTGTGAGGTTCCTTTGATACACATCTCACTGAGGTGAATGGCTGGTCTGTTGGGTGAGTCAGACTCGCCACTTGTTTGACTAAACCTTTATGGGAGATTCAGACAGACCTGATGTGTGAGGAGAAGTAAAGTACGAGTTTGAGTGGATGTATATGTTGTGTGTGTGGTAAACAAAAGTTTGCTGCCGTGGACGTTTTTGCAGTCGCAGAGACACACTTCAGTGAAAATCAAATGGCAAACACAGCACACAGGAAAGCATACAGACAAACAAACAAACCCTCCTCATCCATCACACACAGCACAACTGTGTTGCTCAGCTCTACCACAATCTTGAAACTTCTACAAGTGCAGTCTTCCTCTGGCATATCTCAGCTCTTAGGCCAGTTTCACACAACAAGCACAAGTAGCATGCAAGAGAAGCGACAGCAGGTTCCCCTGATTTCACACTGACAGGGTTTCTTCTAGATGCTATTTACACTAAGTGAAAATAGCAATATATTCTATTTACACTAAGTGACAATAGCAGCATTTTCTTAGCGATATGCTATTTACACTATAGGTGAAATCAGCGATAGATTCTGTTTACACCATGTAAAAGTATCAGTTCTTTGCAATAAGAGTAAATAGTACTTAGATGCTATCTATACTTTATATTGGCAGATGCTATTTGCACCTCAATATTTTTGTACATTAACAGGATGCAATAATATCATAGTGTAAATGATTATATTTATTAAAATTATTAAACGGATGCTGCCTTATTGGGAGAAAAAAAAATCCTCCCTACACCTTCCCCTAACCCTTTATAAACACTTTTAATATTAAACACTCGTTAGCAGTTTATTTCCACTTTTAGAATATTATTTTCATTTTTATTGAAAATAAATGCGAGCTCGGCAAAAGGCGGATTCGAACCCGTGTCGATTACGTTAAAAGCCATGTATGTGAGCTTTACTCGCTACTGCCACACCACTGAAGACATTGAATTCTGCACGTCTTTTTTAAAACTTGAGTGGCCCAACCAGACATTGGTGGACGAGCTAGTGTAAATAGCGCTATTTGCACTTAGTGTAAATAGACACTCCGAAAAATAAGTCCTCAGGTGCGAAACAGGCCTTAAACGGAGGAGAAAAAGACGAAGATAGTCAAAAGACAGCAAAAGGGGGGTTTTATGATATACACATTCTTTCAAACTCTGCTACACCAGCAAATATGCAGCAGTGGTCTGTAAGTGTGTGCTCATTCATTGATCATCATCATTTATCACCATTCACCATTTGAATTTCATCTGGCTCTGTTCACTTGCGGAAAACTAATTTCGCTCCAACAGTTGCTTCCGACTATTGTAATCTCCTCAACACAAGGCTGAAATCTCTCTGAGAGCTAAAATACACACACACAAATACAGAAACGCATCATTCCCATACTAGACATAAAAATGCTAGACGGAGCGTAAACAGAATGGGATCTCGAGGCGTGTTGTTAGTGCACAGGCTTGATGCTGTTAGTTAGCCTGTAGCTTGCTAGCTTCTCCCTAAGCTCTTCAATAAAAGCAGTTTGTAGTAGATTCTAAATTATATGTTTGCAGTTCAGGAGAAACAGACAGTGTAGTAGGTGCCTCATCAGACATTGTAGATGAGAGTGGGGTAAGCTGTGCCACTTTTTCTATGGTTGACTACATGTTGATAATATTCAGTATATTTGAACAATTTTCTCCACAGCTACCATTTTGGAAAAAGTGCTTTATTTAATAATTTATCTTTAGCTAAATCATTTGCATGACTTTATACTTCAATGGCTGACTAATGCGTATTATATTTTTACACTTGAAAAAAAGCATACATTTGCTTTGATATAAGATTTAATTCATATAAGATAGAAAAATGGTTTCTTTTTTAATTAGATAAAAGATACAACATAGGGCTTATCCCAAATGGCACCCTAAACACTCGCGGTCTTCCTACAAGTCCGCACTTTTGTGACGTAATGCCGCTTTGACTGTCAGGTAGAAGTCTGCTGCAGAGCTCGCTTCAGTGCAGGCTCGGCAAAAGTGCGCATCGAGGGCACATATTGACCACAAAGGGGGCGCTCGCGAGCACCCTTCTGAAACTTAAAATGACAAATGGGACACTCTGTGGTCTCGTGTACTTCATGATCACACGCACAAGGCGGCCATTGTAAGTCCACAAGGTCGTAAGTGCATATGAAGTGTGCATATGAAGTGTGCAATTTGGGACAGGGCCATAGCTTACGTGCTGACACATCTTACCCCACTCTCTCCTACCAGGCATCTGGTAGATCCTTCTGACACTGATGGCATGACAAAAGTTGGACTACTTTTAACTTGACTTTTTTTTTATCTTAAAAAAAAAAAAACATAACTATAACTCAATGGTGCGAGAAAAAAAAAGTGAGAAATATCGTATTTTCTGGAATATAATTTGTTGTTTTTTTATCATTTGAAATTTGCTAGTCCAAAGCGACTTATATATTGCAATTAACATCAAGCAAGAAAGGCATGCACAAAGTGCACATATTTGGATTCGTGCTGAACAAGCGAGGTATGCGAGTATGTTTATTTTTATAGTGCATTTCTCACACAACAAAGTTTTTGTTTTATTTACCTGTATTTTACATTATTTCGGAATGAAATAATGAAATGTGACTTGACTTTTTTTTCCTCTTAACAATGCAATTTTGACCCAGTGTAAGGTGTGACTTATTTTCTGTAAAATACAATAGCCATCTGAGAGATATGATGCATAGACAATTAAAGAACAGCACAGCTGTAACACAAGAACACGTCCTGTATACAA
Source organism: Ctenopharyngodon idella (assembly GCF_019924925.1). NCBI lineage: Eukaryota > Metazoa > Chordata > Actinopteri > Cypriniformes > Xenocyprididae > Ctenopharyngodon > Ctenopharyngodon idella. Next base: position 22,797,573 of record NC_067222.1, read on the forward strand.
ACTTCTAAACGTTTACACTCCTGCTTGGCATGACACTAAAGGCACATACTGGGGTCCGGTTGTGGGAAGCTTTCGAACTTAAAAAGACAACTAACTCAACCTACCACTGTTTCGATTCTTGCGGTTGGACTTGCCGCCAAGCAGCATCTTCAGACTGTTCCTGAACATGACTGCACAGTTCTGGACCGGGCTATAGAGAAATCTGCAGAGAGAAAAATACAGCACTGTGAGAAACACAAGCACAAAAACCTGAATGAACTAATGAAAATACCATGTACCTGCCCCTGTATAAATAAACAGAACTAATAATAATATAAAAAAAATGAAATATGCCATTTTAGTAGACCATTTCTACTACTAATAAGAAAGATGCTGCACAAACATTGAGCAACAAAACAGTTGCCACTACGTTTTAACCTATAAAAAAGATTCGTAACACCCACAATCACTTTCTAGCTCCTTTGCTCATCAACACTCAATTCTTAAAACGTGCGATCTCTTTAAAAAAATGCAGCTCGACTCGTGATGTTCGCCGCACATCGGCTCTGAAGTCTAGACAAAGAGTTATTGAGGGGATTTTTGGAAGCCTGTGATTATATGTTTCAGGTACACAGAGCCTTCAGCCTGCTGGAACACTGCAGCTGATAATGAGTTTCATTCGTGGGATTCGTCATTCTTCACTAGATTATTTTAGGTCTCACTCAACACCCACATTGCGGAGGGATCACACCCTGATGCTGCTAATTACCGCTTCACGTATGAGCTAAGTGTGTGTGTTTATATGTGTAAAAGAGCACAAGATAGAGAGACACTTTGTTCTGCTGCTGAAGGTGATGTTGGTAGTAGATTTCAATGAAATTACTTCTTTGGTGGGTCTTTGTGCAGCTGAATTCACATGTATGAAGAAAGCATATATGTGTTTGAGAATAGAATAGAATAGAATAGAATAGAATAGAATAGAATAGAATAGAATAGAATAGAATAGAATAGAATAGTCATCTAGTGGTATGTTCAACCTCTCTGACAAAATGAGCTACGGCACCCACATGAGTAACAAAAGTTCGAATCCATACATTTCCTGATCTTTTTTCTTTTTTCTTTTTTTTGGCAAAAAGGCCAAACTCATGATAGATAGTCTAGCAAAGCAGTAGTCCACAAAACAAATACTTGGACGCCTATGGCACACTTAACGTATGATTTAGTGTCTCATTTCACAAAAATAAGTTTGTTCGATTTTCTAAAACAGTACATATACTATTCAAAATAAAATAAAAAAAAAGGTTGTCAAACATTAGTGGATGTCCAAAAAATAATAAAAATAAAAAAAAAATCACCTTAAGACCAGCTGGTTAATTGGTTAAACAATTGCAAAAAATAGCTCAGAAAAGCTTAAAGAAATGCTTCAGTGTCATTTGCAGATGCCACATGGTTTCTTATATTGACTGACAGACTGATAGAATAAGATAAACAGATAGACAGAATGATGCATAGAGACAGGCAGAACGACAGAATGGTAGACAGAAAGACAGACAGACAGATATACAAATAGATAGATACATACACAGAGGGATAGTCAGAACAATGCATAGAGGGATAGACGGGACGATAGATAGATAAACAGGATGACAGACAGACAGGATGATAGATAGATAGATAGATAGATAGATAGATAGATAGATAGATAGATAGATAGATAGATAGATAGATAGACAGACAGACAGATAGAGAGATAGATAGAGAGATAGAGACATAGATAGAGAGAGAGAGAAAGAGAGGCATGAACTTTGAATCCCCTTTACTCATGTATACCATGTACTCGGTTTCTTCTTGGCAGAGTTTTACAGTATTAATCTGGGCCTCCACACCTTCAGAAGTGATCTTGGCTGAGGTCACACAAATGAGAAACACATGTCCTAGTGGGGGGGATTGTGTGCATGTGCACACATGCATTTCAAATCAGCATCGACAGGCAGATATCCTTCTTTTTTAGCACTCGATGCACCCATTTGCTGAGCCAGGAGTGGTACATATTTACTACTAATATGCTGGGGCTGCATTTGGCAGAAAGTAAAAAGTGTGTGCAAGGGGGGCGAGGGGTCACAAATATTTTAATAGTAGATAGATAATAACAGATAATAATATTAATATTTATTAGATAATAATATTTCCTTTATCCATTGTGATAACTTTGTCTGAGCTTAATCTGCATACTTAATGTCCTGCCGCCCCCTCTCACTTCAGCTGCATCTGTCTGGTCATGAAAAAAGTCTCTTCACCTGCTAGAAGCCAAATGTGAAGGAGGAACGAAATGTTAACACTGCTGTACAACTGAGGTCAAGCTAATCAAGTCAAAAGAAAATGCAATCGAATGCACACACCCCCCGCAAAATCTTTCAGCTGAGATTCAAATATAAGACCTCTTACACTTCATTTAACAGAACTACCTCTAGACCAACTAAGTACTCTCAAACGAGTGAGCTCATGGTTAAATGTAGGTTTATTTATTACATAACATGCTTGAGGGGTGTACAAAAGGGCACCAGATGAGAACCCTTCAAATTTGGAGACCAAATGAGTCAGTTTGAGCACTGCTATCCATCCTAAATGGTACGCAAGATCTGAATTCATATTTCCCAAATCATAGTACACCTGAGCTTCTTTATTCTGAAGTGTCAGTTTTACCAATTCCAGTCATTTTTTTCCATTTATTTTAGCACAAATGTAAAATTTGTTTACAATGGTGCAGACATAAAAGGAAGAAAAAAGTCAAAGTCATGATGGATCGAGAGCAAAAACAGGCATGCAACAGTTTCAGAATAAAGATGCGAGAGGAAGAACAGGATGACCTTAACCTGAGGCTGTGCTTCTGTCAGCTGATGAAGAACAGAGAGGACGTAACTCAGTGTAGCGAGGTTTGCTGCTGTTTGCCGAGTGAACCGTGCTTAAGCATGAGAGTGACGAGACTAACGCTATTCCCCAAAGCAGTCTCTCATACTTGGACATACGCTTTAATGAGGTCCTGATGTCTGTAGAAAAGCTGACACACAAACTAATGAGAGACTTAGATTGAAAGTTGGGAAAGTGAAAAATGGCATCTGCAATGGAGCAGTAGAAGGATCTATCAATCTTTTTTAATAATGCTGAAGTCTGAAGACAGCTACCAATGCTGGAAATCTTCCCTTCCACAGCAGCTCTTAAATCTTGATCAGTTACGAAACATGCAAGAGCCAATGGCGTTTGAAGTTTCCACTGAATTCAAACTTTTGTGACTCTCTTTTTCAATAACATTTCAATAAGAGTAACTTTATTAAAGGGTTAGTTCACCCAAAAATGAAATTTCTGTCATTAAGTACTCACCATCATGTCGTCCCAAACCCGTAAGACCTTTGTTTGTCATCGGAACACAAATTAAAGGCCTGCTGAAGTGTCTTGGAACGCGCAGCATTATTCAATGTGTTGACGTAATTTCAACTGAAACAGGAAGACAGGGCGATATATCAAACAGCCCCGCCCCTTTTTAAAATAGCCAATAGCATTTCATTTATATCACAGCTCGGCCAGAGCTGTTAAACTCAGTAAAACCTCTGTTTCCTTTTAATATCTAATCGTTTATCCTCCTAATCTCCTCTATATCACTTTAAAAACAGCATTCTGTGCAGAATTTAAATGGGTCCGATACCTTTCGTGGTCTGAGCCGACTCACGGATATGATCCGTTCTGTGCTCTCGTGTCCCTGGGCCAGAGCAGACTGTGCTCGCGCTGCGGCGGTTCACATTATACTAACGCGAAAACGGACTTCATTCACGTCAAAGGAAAGCATATTTAAATCGTTCCCTATCCTCTATATAGTGCACTATGTGCCATTCACCATGTAGAAACTAGTAAATATGTGAACAAATTACCGATTTCAGCCGCAGCTTCAGTGTCTGTCGATAGTGTAGGAGGGGGCGGGACTTCAGATTCTAGAGAGCATTTGATTGGACAGAAGATTTGATGAGAAGCTGAAGTGCGTTGTGATGTCATGAAAATCCATGATCCATTTTAGCGGAAGTGAGAGACTGTAAGTTTTGAATGCTTATATCTCCTAAATGCAAATTTTGTCATTGTTTTGGAACACAGCAGCTTATTCATAACCTTAAGGCTAACATTTATACTAAAATCTTAAATTTTGATTTCAGGGGGACTTTAAGATATTTTTGATGAAATTCGAGGGTATCTGATCCACACGTAGGCAGCAACGACATTGCACCTTTTGAGGTCCAGAAAGGTACTAAAGACATCATTACAACAGTCAACGTGACTGCAGTGGTTCAACCTTACTGTTATGAAGCGAGGAGAATACTTTTTGTGCGCAAAAACAAAACAAAAATAACGACTTTATTCAACAAATTCGTCTGTCCTGTCATACTGCTATGCTATTTTCGTTGCAGAGCTTCAGTGTTTACGTCCAAACATTATTGGCCGGCTCTTGTCACGTGAGCAGCACAATGCATACGTGCAATGCTGACGCAGGAGCTGGCGAAAATAGCGTAGCAGTATGACAGTATTTTGTTTTTGCACACAAAAAGTATTCTGCTATGCTATTTTCACCAACTTCTGCTTCAGCATCACACGCATGCGTCATGCTGCTCACATGACCAGAGCCGGCCAATACTGAGCCACCATTTGGACGTAAACACTGAAGCTCTGCAACGAAAATAGCGTAGCAGTATGACAGGGGACAGACAAATTTGTTAAATAAATTCGTTATTTTTGTTTTGTTTTTGCGCACAAAAAGCATTCTCGTCTTATTCTCGCAATAGTTTGTTTCTCTGCAGAGTTATCATTATAGTTATCTGCTATTCTTTTAAACTCAGAATGATTTGTTAAAGGATATCTTTATCATTATATTCATCGTCCTTGGTGTGAACAACCTCTTAATTTTCAGCAAGAGAGCTGTCTGTCTGGTTCTGAGGTCTGTGTCGACAGAAGCTGTAAGTACTTTTAGTAGAGAAGAGATGAGTATGATTTCACTGTGCTTTGCTTTATCTCCTTGATATTTGTCTGAGAGCTAAACAATAGCAGTGAGACGAACGACACACTCCGAAAGAGTGCCAGAAATCGGACGGAGTCCTTGCGAGCCAAAGCCAAATGTTCAGCTTTGTTGTGTGTGTGTGTCCGCTGTTAATCCTGCCTAGCTGAGGGGGGCATGAGTGAGATTGTCCAACTGGATTACTAGTACAAGGAGTAACAGCGCAGAGTGGGACAGACAAACACCAAAAAAATTGGTGAAAAAAAAAGCCCCTCAGGGGAAAGAGTTCATACCAGGGTTACAGTCTCTCTCTCACACACACACACACACACACACACACACACACACACACACACACACACATTCATGACTCCTAATAATTCATGTCAACACAATGAAAAGCTCTATGGTACAACAATGCTATTTTGGAAATGGTATCACTATCATAGTAACTGATTTCTAACTAAATATCACGGTATTTGAATATGGTAATTATTCACTATGGAAAAAATGGGTAGTTGGCATTAAATTTCAAGCAGTGACAGCAGTGTGACATGATGTTACAGTTCATTTAAAATTATTATTATTTATCAACCAGTGCTGCCTCGGGTGACATATGCACACATCATACTGGCATTGATTGCACGTCAGGTACTGACTCACTGGACTGCATGTTTCTGAAACACCTTAAGTTTCATTATGAACAAATAAGCCATTAGCAATCAGAACATAGCCTGTTCCAATCTCACACACCTGCAAAGGCTTATGGCATCAAAACAGAGAGATTTACATGCTCTATCAGCTACAAAATCTTCCTCATCAAACTGAAGACTTTCTTAACTCCGCAATCAGTTAAGAAACAGGCCGTGTGTTATCAGAATCAAAGCAGCCTGAAGCAGGAACATACTGACTTCCTTAATTCACTGTTGAACACAGACTGTCTAAAAGGTATCCCGCCACAAGTTATCAGCCTGCATCACGATGATGGAATCTTCCGGACTGATGGGCCACAGCAGGAGGGATGTCATGTTAGTTGCAGACATGGAAGTCTGGCTGGGAGCTGCAGCTTGTAAATGACAGCCATTTTCTTACTGCTCTCAGTAGGTTGTTGAAAATACTGCTGCTACAATTCATGGAGAGGGAGGTGGGTGTGCTAAGCTTCTTTCAGTAGCAAGCAACAAATTGTTTGTAATAATCTAAAATGCTAACAGAAACTCTGCTTGCTCTCTTTAATTTAACTGCATGATATTCCAGATAGCAGTAGCGGTCAGCGATTTCTCCATTAGTGGCACCAAACACAATTGTTTACATATAGATTACATATAGGTTTCATAAACACTGCCATTAGGGATGGGCAGATCGATTTTCATCACTCATATAAAAATACTGATCCATACTTAGCATGAACATGAATGCAAATTTGCACATTTCAATACTGTGACATAAAAGAATGCTATGATGTATAATAACGGGTTTGTGTTTGATAAAAAGTTTTAGTCAATATTATTATTATGTGCAATTGCTGTTAATAAATGATAAAAACAGAAATCATATTATTTGCAATTTTCACTCTATAATAAATGTTAAAAATTCTGTCTTTAAAGAATAAAATTAAATATCTGTAATTACTTTAATACAAAAAATATATATTTAAAATTCTTTAAAATAAATAAAAATAATTTTATAAATAAACATCCATTTAAAATAAAACATTTTAAAATATATATAAAAATATTAAAAAAAAAAATCAAAACATTTAAATTAAATAAAATCAATTCAAAAAAATATTTTATAAATAAAACCCTTTACATAAGCAAAAACATTTATGACAAATAAATACAAATATAAATAAATAAATACATAAATAAAGTTGACCATGCCAATTAGCAAAAATAGCAACTACTTAGAATGAAAAGTAATGCAAATATGCATATTTAAATCCTGTGACGTATAAGAATGGGTTTGTGTTTGCTAAAAATGTTTAGGTCAAATAAATAAAACTATTTTTTTAGAAAATAAATAATTAAAACCTTTAAATAAACAAATAAAAACATTTACAATAAATAAATAAAAATCACAATAAATAAATAAAGTTGACCATGCCAATCACAACAAATAGCAACACATGCACCCTAATTTTTAGATGCACTTAGCCACTGTCCACAGTTAGAGAAGACCTTCTGCTTGAAACTACACACTAATCCATTATATTATAGTCTAATCCCTATTGACCAAGATATTTTTATTTAATAAAATGATCTAGACTTCAAGAAAATCTAAAGAACCAAAGACAATCAGTGTGTTTAAGTCAAGTATCTCTTCTCAAGCCCTGAACATGACTTTTCCAAATGTCACACTGTTACCGGAGAGCTACTGTGGGCATATAAAACTCACTGGCCTGAGCCACCGTTTTGAGGTTGATGGTTTCAACAGGAGCATGAATGACTAAGAGCCAAGAGCCGCAGAGCTTTATATTTTATACAGTCTCTCCCTTTGACTAATGCCTCCCACAGCGCAGTGTTACAGGAATCGCACACTGTTTGTTTTCTGCTGCTCTACAAAGCCAATGAACAGTGAGCGTGCCGGGAAAGGGGGGGTGACAGGGGTGCCGTCTCGTGACTACGAGGTTTGGGTCGTGTGCAAGGAAACAAAACACTCTCACAGACATACAGAAGAAGAACAAAGACTGCAAGATAGGTAAGAATATGAATGCATACAGCACATTCCCAGAATATCACAGCATGTACAAAAACACACTGGGGTCAGAGGACATTTCATGTGTTATTTGCACAAATTTGTCTGTCTTCCTTAAATGAAAAAAGACTTACAGAGGGAGACAATTGTGTCAGTTTGACCTGAGAATTTTCTTTCCTTGTGAGAAAACCTCAAGACACACACAGCGAGGGAGGAAATGCAGTTAAACCCCCTGCACACACGTGAACACACAAAGAGCTATGCAAACACACAGCGCCTTCCCTTTGTCCGTATCACTTCCTTTCCAAATACAACACAGCCGCTCTAAAGTGTTTGCAGAAACTTGTGCTCAAAAAGAGAAAAAGGCCCTCAAACAAACTCCTCTGTGCAGTTTATAAACGCATACACACACTCCATCTACTGATGCTTCCTGATCCTAATCTACTGGCAAAAGGAACTTTTTTCTATTTAGACAGGAAGGTGTTACTCAATTAGCACAAACAAAGTGACCAACTATGGGGTTTTTTTGCCATTAAATCAGTGTTGCCAAGTTCACCAAGTGTTGCGGCGGGTACATTTTTTTTCTGCAGGTTGATTTCCACCCCTATACATACGTTTTTGGCACTCCAATACCCCCAAAACACCCCCCAGATGTACAAATTCAGTGGAGAATTTGGCTGCTCGATGGAGAAAATCACATTGAGCTGTTTTTGGGCTACTTTTGACTGGACATTAGGCTACTTTTTTTTGCACAGACCTGACAACCCTGCATGAAATGTACCTATAAAATAATAAAAATATATAAACAATAAAATAATAAAATATATATAAAAAAAAAACTGATTACATTTAATAATAATAATATACTGCTGTTGTTATTTTTGATAATAAAAACAATAATAAATATAACAAAAATGGATTACTTTTAGCTTTTTTCTGTTCTGTAATTTATGTTGTAGAGCAAAACGTTCAAGTATCATCAAGCTATGTTTACCACAACCCTTATTTTACACATAATTGAAAGAAAGAAAAAAAAAAAACATTATAAAACCCCTTAGGAAATATCAAGGGAACCAGTGCCGAATTAGGACTCTTTCACACAGAATATTGTGTCTAAAAACGTGAGACGCAATGCTCAGGAATGGTTTTAAAAAAAGCACAGCGCAGAATGCGAGGGTCTCAAGATGCGCTTGAGACGTAATGCAATAACGGCAATAATGAACAAATAAAACAGATGCCACGCCAACTTGCTACTGTAAACAGAAGCTCGCAACACTTGCCCCGCCTCCAAGTTCTTCTGATGGGTCCACTGTTTTGGAACTGACAGTGATGAGCGGCGCTGCGTGTAAAAGTTCAAATTCTTTTAACTTGACATGGTGTCTTAAAAACGTGGCGCTCATGGGCGAGGCGCTGCAAAAGACGAGAGCATAATGGTCATGCACGTCCTTCTAGCGTGTGTTAACATAGAAAAACAATGGAAAAGTAGTGCACTGGAATAGAAAAACGCGTTCTGTGTGAACGGCCCCTTAGTCTTGAGGGTTTTGACTACTTACAAATATATTTAAAAGAAAATGGCAAACAAAGTGTTTTAGAAGCATTCAGGAGTGAACATTTTTTGTAAATGTGGCAACTAGCTCTTTCTCAGAAGTGCTCATTGTAGCAGCTTGAGAACTTGTTAACACAACTCAAGTTTCCAAACAAACCTGTGTTCTCTGATTCTCAGAAATTGTGTAGAAGCCAATGAAATTGTTGTCTGAGGCTGGGACTCTCAGGATAAACAAGCAGTCGAGACATTACCTGAGCCATGCAGGTGTGTCATGTTTCAAACCGAGTAGAACGGGGTGCATTATTCTCCTGGTATGTCATCATAGTTCATCTATGGACTTGTGAACACACTTTACATGGAGACAACACAGGAATAAATCAAGCGACCAACAGTGACAATACAACTGAACAGACAGAAATACAGTGTGAAATACCATGATGGTAGAGCAGGTTTCAACAGAAACCGCATAGTTATGATCATCCACCACAACAATACTAAGCAACCTGAGACCAACATGGCAATCTGTAGAAAAGTCTGTATTCTCAAAGTAATGGTGAAAAACTCTGACTATATTTTCTTCATCAAATCTCACTAGCAATGTGAAGTCTACATAATACACCACCTTTCCGCTACAGGCAACTTTGTAGTGTGATAATTAACAGAAAATGAAGCTTTACTGCAAACAAATTGCAAACCAGTTTCGCCCAAGCAGAAATCCACAAAGAGAGAGAACAGTCAACCAGCAGGGGTGTTCGAAGGGGGTGATGTGAGGTGATGTGGGGGGCATTAGGCATCGCAGCTGTATCTGCCGAGGGCTCGAACAGATTTAATGGAGAGCCTAAAATCAAAGAGTCCACACATCTTCAAAAAGAGCCCCTGCCCGTTTGTTCTCGCTGCTTTTCAAAGAATTCCCTGCTTCACTTCTTACTTTGATTCACACAGTCAAAATAATTGGCCAGTGTCTCCTCGCCTTTCACCGTTGATGTGAGGGGTTTTAAGTTTCTGTGTGAGTTTTGACAGTTCAGCGCATGCACTATAAAGCTTGTTGGTCTGTCTGGAAGCAAACAGCTAATGGAGGCCATGTGACAATACATATACCCCAGTTTCATAGACAAGGTTTAAAGGCCTAGCATAGTTCACCCAAAAATGAAAATTCTCTAATTAAGTACTCGCCCTCATGTCGTTCCAAACCCGTAAGATCTTCGTTTGGAACGAAGATCTTTGGAACACAAATTAAAATATTTTTGATGAAATACGAGGTGTTTTTTTTATCCCCCATAGAACTAACCCATGGGTGAACTAACCCTTTAAAAATGGAGAAAAAAAAAAAAAAAAAAGAGAGAGATCATAAAACTAATCCATATGAATCGAGCGGTTTAGTCCAAATTTTCTGAAGAGACTCGATCGCTTTATATGATGAACTGATTGAATTTAGGCTTTTATTCATTTTCAGTGATAAACATACCCTAGTCCCAGTCTAAAATGCCAGTTTGTGCCATTTTAACTGAACGCAACTTGCACCGAGATATCTTAAAATATGTAAGTGCCATTGTTTTGTCTCAAGATGCACATCAGTAATGTTATTTTGTAAGGCATGTTTATAAAAGCTACTTAAAAGGCCAAATTGAACTAAGGCCTAATCCTGGCTTAATCTAAGCCCTGTCTGTGAAACTGGGCATTATAATATAAGATGTATATTATAATAATATATTTTAATATAAAATAAGATATTATATAAATTATTTATAAAACATTTTTCTCCCTATATGTTGGTTTCATTGCCAGTTAAGACATTTATGGCCATTATATTTTCTAAATTCACCCACCGTTGCAGTGTGGCAAGAACTTATTTGTGGATCCTGTATGAGTCTTTAAGAGCAAAAGTCTAATTAATAAAAGAAAACTGCTGTTCAATTTAGTTAATTATGTGAAAAATATACTACCTCCGCTACTTGCTGATATGATTACATTACTACTAGAGACTATATTTACAAAACAGCTAATGACAATGTTGCACAGAACTTGCTGTTTTTAGGCTTGAGAATGGCAGTGGTTAAAAATTGTGCCACTGTTGCCGCTGAAAGGAAGGGAAATTTATGGCATTGTTGTGACACAGCTTCCTGTGTTCAGTTTGGGAAATGCTGAGCGGAAGATCGCTCTAATGGGAATAGCACAAAAAAAGTTAAATGCATCAACACTTAGCCACAATTAACCAGCCAAAAGAGTCGTGACACTGATTTTAGATCAATGTCAAGGACACCATAAAGAGGTTAGTACAATTTGGTTTCCAGTTCATAGAAGGGTAAAAACATCATTTTCTGATCAGACTGTCAACTCTACGGAGTCGGCAACCGCAGCGCTCACATTAGGTGACAGAAAGTAGTGGAGATGCATGAGGCAGGATGAGGGGAGGCTGTAATGTAATTAGGCAGGACAGGCTCATTCTGTTCCTGCAATCCCAGTCAGGTTAGTGGTCCTGAAATCCCATCCTGCATGTGGCAGCGCTCCAGTCTACTCTCTCTCAGCTGCCCACTTCCCACTCTAGCTGTCAGGGAAATTATGGAACCTGGCAGCACCTTTAGAATACAAATCAGGAGAAAATCAAAGAGTTGGCAGACTGCAGCTTTTCAGAGGTGATGCAATCCAGGGTCAAACTCATAAAAACAAGATAAATTAAAATAAATAAATATAAATTATTGCATTCCTTTGTACCACCCGTGGTAAATTATTACCATTCAAAAAGAGACCTTAGGAATGCTAAGAGGTTAATTCATTAAAAAAAAAAAAAAAAATATTACAAATATTAAAAATGATTCCCTACAATTCATCTTTTTTGTTATTTTGCAAATTTTGTAAGGATTACAGTATGTAAATGGACAGGCTTCTTAACATTAGTTTCTACCCATGTGTATAGTCAAAAATCCCACTTTAATGGTGGACAGAATGAAAAAAGGGGAGGAAGGATTCAATATGCCGTTGGTGGAATCTAAAAGTTGAGTGCAAATATGCCAGCCGTGGCAATTCTGAGAGGCGATAACGACGGTATTCAAATGTAACACTCTAATTAATGCTTCACTAAGCGACAGCAGAACGTTGCATAGCAACAGTAGAATCATCAGGCTTGTGGAAAATGGTGGGGGTTAAGACTGAGAGCGTTTGAGGGGCTCGGTCAGGATGAATAGACAGATTAGAAACCAGAATGAGATGGACCATTAGCTCCTCCACACCATGTACTATTATTGCCTTCACATGCATTCATATGTGACATTGGGAAGCTCTTTTGTGCTAACGTCTCTTAAAAAGCATGCTTACACCTGTCCTCGGAGACCAATTGACCGCCGAGGAGTCTTGGTGTCTTGTTATATGATAGCTTGTGTCTCACCCCCTTCTCTTTCTCTACCTCCACTATCTTGCTATTTGACATTATAAAATTCATACTCTCATTATTATGAAGCACCAAGGAGTGATTTCATGGATGGTTTCCTGTTTTACACTTGGATCTCACAAAACCTGTCAAGATTCATATTACACTCCAAGTAAAAAAATAAATAAATAAATGGCATCAATATTTTATATATTTATAAAGAACATTAAGCTTATTGTACGTCCATTAAGATTTATTTGCAATGTGACATTATTTTCATAACAACTAAGCCACTTTTCCACCTTACGTTCTCATTACCTTGATGTGTCTGGACTTTTTTGTAATTCTCACTATTGATGATTCTTATTAGGAAAAAAATAACTAATATTTTTTAAATAAAGAACAGCATAAGACAGTAAAACAAATACTAACATCATACACACACACACAATATATATATATTATACACATAACACTAATTTTAGCATTACGTTAATGGAAAAAGAGGGCAAATGTGCTAAATTGTGTGACAGTGCAAGGACATTTTGAATCCTGGGATTAAGTGAAGGAAAGCAAAGAGAAGGTGTTCTGTTTGGTAAGCAGTTTTAGAGGTTAAAACATCTCTCTGGCTTCCTTGTGGACACACACCCACAAAAATAAAAAAATTATCTTGTTTCCTTGGGGTCCGATTTCAGGGCGATGGACAAAAATAACCTGGTCAGGTGCTGTACTCGATTTCTCATGAATAATCCAGAGACGGGCAGATATCAACAGACTCATGGGATAAAGGGACACTGATGCACTGCTGAGATGAAATAGCTTCATAGCTATTTTAAGAAACACTGATGCTTAAATTATCTTTGGAACTGTAATCAACATCCAGTATCTGCTCAGAGTGGATTGCAAAACGAAAGGTCTCCTCGTTTGTTTTAGAAAACAATTATGGACAGTAGAATACACAATGAAGGTAATACTATTATTGTACATTGTAAAGTAAAAGTGCCAAGTTCCTTATAAAGGCAATCTTACTTTGCCATCAAACTTCAGATCAATGCACTTAAAAGGGCATTTTTATGTGCATTTCACTAGATATTGTCATAAAGTTGTTATTTTGTTTTTTTTGCGCACAAAAAGTATTCTCGTTGCTTCATAACATTAAGGTTGAGCCACTGTAGTCACATGAACTGTTTTAAATATGTCTTTAGTAGCTTGAAAGTGTTAATTATCTTGCTGTCAATGGAGGCCTCACTGAGACATCAGATTTCATCAAAAATATCTTAATTTGTGTTCCGAAGATGAACGAAGGTCTTACGAGTGTGGAACGACATGAGGGTGAGTAATTAATGACAGAAAAAAAGTGTCATCATTTACCTCACCCTCATGTTGTTCCAAACACGTGAGACTTTCATTCATTTTGGGAACACAAATGAGATATTTTTAATGAAATCTGCAGCAACGTGACTACCACTTTGACATTTCAAAAAGTTCATAAAGAGATCATAAAACTAATCCATTTGAATCGAGCGGTTTAGTACAAATTTTCTTAAGAGACTCGATCGCTTTATATGATGAACTGATTGAATTTAGGCTTTTATTCATTTTCAGTGATAAACATACTCTTACAATAACTGTTCTGTTAATAACCCTCTGTCGATCTGACTGTACATGGGTGGGGATACAAAAATGGGGGAGTATAATCTGTAGGTTTCACGAAGGCCCCGGAGCTGTCACAAGTCAAAACGGACTTTTGTCAGTCCATGAGTAAACATGGAGAACGAGTAAACACTGTTCATTTACATATAGTACCGACACTGTAACAATACAAAGCAGGTTGAAAATAGGCAAATTTACACTTTAAGGAGGTACAAAATAAGTTTCAGACGAAAACTAAACAAGGTTTTGAGTCCTTTTTGATCAGGCATTCTTCTTCTCCGTGAAATGAAAGAAAGCGAAGGCATCGTCTTATCTTTACGATGGAGTACAGCGCAGGGATTCTCCAACACTGATGCAAGACCGACTCAAACCTATTCCTTCATGATTATCAGAGCATTAATAAAATGGATCGGAGAGACATTAGCTCATAAGGGTAAACATCTCCAACACTGTCCAAAGGGGAAGTAGTGAATGTACGCAACTGGCAGGACATTAAAAAGCTCACCCGGAATTCCTTTACGTCTTCTGTGAGTGCAGCTGCCGCTGGATCGGACACACAACGGCCGGATTTCCTCCTTTGGTCAGGAGTAGGCGCACTCATTCGTTTCCCTAATAAAGCTTCAGATTTAGACACATGGAAAAGACGGACAAGACACAGATCTGAACCAAACACCTGATTAAGCTTCTTTTGTGGATGAAAGATATTGTGGCCCGTTTCCATAAGCGGTTTTAATTTGTTAGAGTGCGCAATCAGCAGAGACGGTCAAACGGTGAAATTAGCACTCATGACTGCCAGTTAAAGTTCGTAATATTTTTTTTTTTTTTATGTTTTTTTTAAAAGAAGTCTCTTATGCTCACCAAGGCTGAATTAATTTGATCAAAAATACAGTAAAAACTGTAATATTGTGAAATATTATTACAATCTAAAATAACTGTTTTCTATTTGAATATATTTTAAAATGTAATTTATTCCTGTGATGACAAAGCTGAATTTTTAGCATTATAATCGTAATATTCCTAACTGTTGGCCGGTAGTGTATATTGAAACCAAACAGTGACCTGGTTTTAGTTCAGTAACATTCTTGTGGGTTCATTGTTTGCGCACTTCCAGTCTATTGTGCTTTTTCCTCCAGTCATCCTTCCCACAATGCACTGGTAAAAGGCAGAGGCCTCGGCTCGCTTAAAAGCATGCCTCAGGGCAGGTGTTCCAAGCAAAAACTCGCTCGGCAGACGGCCTCAGAGATGCAGGAATGATTTAGGGCGATCAGTCACCCAGCAATTAACAATACAGAGATACAGAGGGAGAAACCAGCAAATGGACACACATCAGAATCAATGAATCACGCTGGCCAGACTGACCTAGATTCTCTTTCCAAGCTGTCCTCCTCCTCCTTGTGCTACTTAGAACGGCCATCAATAACATCGGCGTGCCTCTTTAGCACTAAACAATGGACGTTTGGCTCTGAGGAGCACCAGTGGGGGTTTGAAAGAAGACAGGCAAAAGATGTGTGGAGATACCGTGTGAACTCAGACTGTTCATTTCGGTCTGGTAAAGCAGTCGAGATAATGCATGATGGGGAACGGACCTGCAGGAGATGCGTGCCGATCCAACGGGTCAAGAATTTGCTACGCTATGTAAACACAACAGAGGATAGAGTTACATCAAGATGAATGTTATTGTTAAGCACTGGCAGAAAAAGTACAGTCAGGGCCAAATACATCACCAACCTAATCAAAGCTGAATGCATGATTTATGATTGTTCATGCCATCTTGATCACATTTTGTAAATGAGTTAGATGACTGAAACCTTAGGGGTGGAATCCAGTCACTCTATGTCGAGGCAATGCAACCGGTTTTATTCTTTTAAGCCGTTTGCCTTCCAACAAGGCCACGTATAGTGCAGGAAAATAACAGTATCATATTTTTATTGGCTCATTGTATACAGCCAAAGAACACTTGATTTGCCATGATTTATCATTTTAATTAAGTCTCTTTTTCATGTATCACATAAAAGAACAGGATAAAAAGTTAGTCAAATACATATATTATTTAGATTACTTAAAATTTTTAACATTCCTTATTATTTTGGAACAAGTTGTTGAATTACTGGACTACAGAGAGCGCAACAGTCGGGTCCTCAAGTAAAAACCTCATTCATTTTCTCCATAGAGAAACAGATGTTTAATGTATAACATTGTAACATATTAACATACAATGAGCTTTGAGGTTGTTTGATGAAGATATATTTTCTGTAAAAACCACAATTAGTCAGTGTGATATGGACTTTTGTTTTAAAGGGTTAGTTCACCCAAAAATGAAATTTCTGTCATTAATTATGGAACACAAATTAAGATATTTTTGATGAAATCTGAGAGGTTTCTGATCCCCAAGAGAAAGCAACGTAATTACCACATTCAAGATCCAGAAAAGTACACATCGTTAAAATAGTCAACATGATAGCGGTTATGTTATGAAGCGAAGAGAATACTTTTTGTGCTTAAAAACAAAAATAACGACTTTATTCAACAATTTCTTCTCTTCCATGTCATTCTCCTACACTGTTTACATTGTACAGACAGAGCAGCGCTTCCGGGTTCTACGTCAGAACACTGACTCGGTATAAAAAAATAAAAATAAAAAAAAAACTCCCGGATTTGATCAAAAATATCTCAATTTGTGTTCCGAAGATGAATGAAGGTAAAAATAAAAATGAAACCTGCAAATATAAAAATAAAAGCTAATTCAATATATTAATAAATACTTTAATAGTATATAAATAATACTGGAATAACACTGGAAGAGTAATGCTACTCAGTCCTGCTGAAGAGAAGAAAAGGCTGTTCACACCAAGGACGATAACTGTAACGATAAAGATATAGTTCTAAAAATCGTTCTAAATATAAAAGAATAGCAGAGTCCACACTACAACTATAACGATAACGGCACCGAGAAACGGTATTGTTGGAATCACTTTCACAACTATTTTTTTTTCCAGCTGATGAACAATAAAAACATTGGTTTCAAACATTCTGATTGGCTGTCAAACAGTTAATGGGCGCCACCAAAGTCTCTTTAAGACAAGTCATTTCACTCGGCGGCCATCTTTGAAACGCCTCTCAGCCATTCAAGTGCAGCTCCTATCTCTTTGAATGGGGAAACATCAAATTCTCCAAAGCTGTTTGTCAAGCTTTCCAAAAAAAAAAAAAAAAAAAAAAAAAAAATGTATTTTTCAGGCTGGATCAAGCTAATGCGCAGTCCTAAATGCGCGTCTCTTGTGTCTCATTTCGGAGGCGCACGTCTGACTGTTTCTATAGGAACCGGAGCTTCTAACAGCCGCTGCAGTGACGCGATGACTTTACCAATCGCCGATTGGCTCTTATTTAGAAGGCGGGACTTATTCCGCTGTATTGCGCGTTGCACTTTCTCCCATTCAAAACAATACGAGTGACGCGTCTTGTGTTATTCTATAGTCTTTGGGCCCCACTGACTTTCATAATATGGAAAGAAAAATAGTATGGAAATCAGTGGGGTCCAGCAACTGTTTGGTTTCCAACATTCTTCAAAAGATCTTTTGTGTTCAGCAGAAGAAAGAAATTCATACAGGTTTGGAACAACTTGAAGGTGAGTAATTTTTGGGTGAACTGTCACTTTAGGAGTCAATGTTACCATGGGAACAAGAATCACACCAAAAGAGCTCAGCAACAAATGCCCAATGGCCAAAATCATTGCAAATGACAATATGAGCAATAAGTTGCTCTAAATTATCAAACAACTCGTGTTTAAATTCAACAGCTGGATTCACATGCAGTACATAAATTGTACCATAATTTTTTATTTACTTACTAAATTTGGTAAGGTTCATAGGCTGCGTAGTTTATCGTCTCATAAAAGACATCAAGTGAACTTTTTTTCTCCATTGAAATCCCTATAAAAATGAATGGGAAACATACTTCCAAAATAAAAAGGCTGCTGAAAAAGTGTGTGACTCAAAGTAATGAACTAGTGATACACCAATCATGATTTTTCATGGCCGATTCCATTTTTTTTTTTTTTTGTTGTTTTTTTTTTTTAAAGCAAACTGGCAAAGTCCGTTACTGGTTGCTGATTTTTTTTCTTTGTTAAAGCAAATTTATTGGTTGTTTATTCGCTCTATAACAGGCCAAATTGGCCTTAAAAAAACATAATCATTTGAAATGAGAGGCAACCACTGCATTTTAATCTTAATCCAAACAAAGATGCTACACACATGGCATGAGCAGTTGTTTTTATTTGAATTAGACTGTATAATTGCAAGATTTAAAGCATAAACAAAACAATCTGATGTTAGCTTTGTGAAATGATGCTACATAAGACACCTGCACAAAACCAAAACAGCAGACGGACCGATTGAAAATGCAAATTCACTCTCTGACAGTAGATGGCGCTTATGGAACAAAAGCGTTTTCTTTGTTACTGCTGAACACAAAGCAGTGCTGCGCTTATAAACACTACTTTATATTTATATTTTTCTTTCTATATTTCGAACATCGCAAACATTGAGCTTGCTGTGCCTGGTACAGTATTTGCTCTGCTGCCTCTCCTCTTTGTGTCCGTCTTCAGCGTGTCCCATCCCTGTCCTGTGCTAATGTCCTGTTTACAGATTTCGTAATATTTCCACACAAATTACATTTTGGGAAATAATTGCAATGCAGTTTGTACGCAAGTCTGGAATAGAGATTGGCCAAAATACAACTAAATGCCAGTTCCGATATATGGCCGGTCCACCGGTGTCTGTAGCTCTATGTATTTGCAACAGTTAAAGAGAATATGGAAATACTGCTGTACTGAATTAGACACACACACACACAAAAAAAAACCCCATACCAGACCGTACACCAGATCACCAGACCACAAGTAATTCTCCAATCAGAATGCCAGATCGATGCTCCCTGTCTACAGTCCGAGACAAAAGTCACAATCAAGCTGGAAGACATGATTAGTGTTTCCAGGGCGACAGGGCGAGCCACCACTTGTCCTCTTCCTTTAACACAGCAGGTTTTTGGAAAGGGGTGGGGGGGGTGAGGGGGTTCAGTGCTGATTTGTAAGTGGCATCTGGCTCCAAGTTACTACCTGACCCCAGGTCAGGTATCAGGTGGCCACAATAAGACATCTCAAGTGTCTGAAACTGAGCCTAAAACCCCAAAGAACTGAATCACAACAAAAGCAGGGGAAAAACAGGTGGAAACCATGACGATCCATTAATCGCTGAAAGAAATACAACATAAAAAGATACAAAATAAATAAATAAATAAATATACAGATACAAAGGAAGAAATATTCTGTATTCTGATATACACTATATATTTTTATTTGAAAATATACAAATGTCATAAAAGTAAACTCATGAAATAATTAATGTATTGACATAAAATATTAAATCAGGCCCATAATTAAGTGTATTGAATATTATTTGTGCTTACAACACAAACACAAACATATACATTTACACTTTTTGGCATTATTCTCTGTCCTGTATAATTAAACCCGTATAATCCACATTTCTCTGAAGCTTACATTATTCTTTTCTTTAAAATCTGTCTCATGCAGGAAAAAACACAATTGAATTACTTTCTACGCTCACAGATTGTACTGTAAAATTGCTCAGAGATGGAAGAAATTTCCAAGCAATACAGAAAAACTGTGCTGGTGTTAATTAAATCTGACAACCGACTAAGAAATTAGTAAGCCAATGAAAATATTGTTTTCTGGGTAGTAATTTATCTTATATAAAATCTATATAGCACGACATGAAGGATTTATCCTACGGTGACACATGTGAAATACCATTATTTAATGTCACACTATATTCCGATTCAATTCATGCAGTTCAGGCAAAGCATCCTGCATCATCAGAGCAATCAAACTGACACTTTATCAGAGCTAATAACCCTGGAAGACAGAAAAAGTGTCATTTTCTGAATAAGCTGACCTTCTGACACCCTTCAGAAATGCTATCTGTTCTTCCTGGCTGAGCGAAAACAGGCCATTTACACCTTACCACTGAACCACTCCTAACCCATATATTATGCATGGATACAATATAATGTAATTACACATACATATTTCAGACTTAAAATTAATATTTATTTTCATTATATTCATGAGTGAACAGAGAAAACAGGCTCCAGACAGTGTATATAAATATATATATGAGAGTATGATGAATACAAATGGTGGTTGACATGACATGTCATATATATATATATATATATATATATATATATATATATATATATATATATGAGAGAGAGAGAGAGAGAGAGAAAGAGACATGTCATGTCAACCACCATTTGTATTCATCACACTCTCACCCTTAAAGTGTAGAAATGCTGCTCAAATGATCTTTTTGTGTTGTGCATCTATTTACTGCACAGAGAGAGCGGCCCATTATGATTGAAACATTTCTCAGAGACGCATGCAATAACACAAATCCATGTCAATGTGACAGGGGTGTCGGCTTAATGAATATATATGAGGTCCTTTATGGCCTGAACGTGTGTAATCCCAGGGTTAAACAAATTCCCCCTGTGGCTGTCCACTCCCATGAGGCCTCTTGGTGGCATGAACTGTCAATCAATCAGACTAGTCAACAAATCCCCTGTGGTGCTGGCTGACTTTTACACACACACACACACACACACACACACACACACACACACACACACAAACATACACAGGAGCTGGACACACAGAAAGTGGCATGTTCACACTTGATTAAAATGAACTCTGGTGCGATTGCTCTGTTAGTGCGGTTGCTCGCGATTTCGCGTGATTCGCGATTTGTTTTGGATGTTTGGTAAGTTGTTGCAAAAGATGTTTTTGTTTTGTATCTTTAGGTTCGGTGTTTAAAATGAGAGTGTGGACGGCAAGCAAACCAGGACTGTATCATTTTCTTTTTTTGGTCCGAACCAAAAGAACCAAGAGAACTGAACTACAAGTGTGAACACACCCTAAAAGGATTAGTCCACTTGCAAATAAAAATGTCCTGATAATTTACTCACCCCCAAGTTTGAACTAATTGTTATATACTTGCACTAGCATATTGTATATAACAGTTAGTTCCAACTTTGACCTGTGGAGGGCAGTAATACACTGCATCTACACTGCCGGAATTCTAATAGAGAAGAAGAAGAGAGCTAGTTCAAGACAAGCGTCTACAGTTAAAACGTATATAATTTTTTTTTTTTTTTAGAAAATGACTGATCGTTTCGCTAGATAAGACCCTTATTCCTCGTCTGGAAGCTGCACTGAAACTTTAATTTTGACCTTCAACCAATTGAAGTCTACTATAAGGAGAATAATCCTGGAATGTTTTCATCAAAAACCTTAATTTCTTTTCGACTGAAGAAAGAAAGACATGAACATCTTGGATGACATGGGGGTGAGTAAATTATCAGGAAATTTTTATTTGAAAGTGGACTAATCCTTTAAATGACCAGCCAATGACTGTGAAACAGGGGTGAGATTGTGCTATTGATTGTGCTGTAAACCTGTACACGTTTATGTATGTGTGTGTGTGTGCGCTGTATGAGAGACAATGGACCTCCATTGCCTCATATACAGTACACTCACACACACACACACACACACACACACACACACACACAATACATAAACGATAGATGATGATGATTTATTTATTAGCAGAGCGGCATGACAGATGACAAATATGCGACTGAGTTTTAGAAAAACAAGCTAAAATGAAAATGAGACTAAACTAAAGTCTGCTCTGAAGAAGCTATTCGGATAAATAAACAATGAGAGGATAAACTCAGTTTTCATTCCCAGCCCTTATGAACTGCTACAACATTATACAAAAATGAAATGTCCACATCACTGTTGCTATAGATACAGTATGAACAGTGGAACGATTCCTCTAAAAACAACAACGTTTTATGCACGCAATGAATTTGACCTGAACTAACCTAACCTTTTCATGAAAAATATCAAAATCTAATATATAAATAAATAATAATTAGAAGAGAAATCTGCCATCCTTGGCAAATTGCAATAAATAAATAAAATCAATAAAATCAATATTAATATTTAAAAACTATGCTACTTCACTGCTTATTTTTTATGCTGGACAGTTACACCACCTAGATATTTCTGACATTAAGCCTCAAAAAAAAAAAAAAAAAAAATTCAGAAATTGAAACTAAATGTATTCAAATCAAGGCCTGTATTAATTACATTTTTAATGTATTTTCAAAAGATACGGACAGGGAAAAAAATGATCGTCATGTCATTGACTCAGATTTAAGGAAACAGTTCAGTACCACACTGCATTTGAAGATAAAAATAACGAAATAACGTGCATAATAAATGCAGAATTAGTTCCATGCATCAAGAGACATGTTAGCGAGCATCAAAGCCGGAATAACCGTACTCAAGTTATTTAAAGATTTACTATGAAATAAAGTATGAAAGAGCTTAAAATATCTGTAAAGCCACTAGAAAAACCTACGGCAATGGACTCATGTATCAAAGCTTCAGAAAATGCCTTCTGACTTTCTGTATAAAATATCCATATTAAAAAGGTCTTATCCAACTTGCTTAAGGGAAACATAAATAAGCTTAAGGTCAACATAAAATCCAAATTATTTCAACAAAAAATATATATTTATCTTAATTTTTCATCAAAATGTAATATCATGCTCTACCCCTGACACAACTTTTCTTATCAGCTCACATAACCAAGCTATATTAGTTAAGGCTTACAACCACCTCTAATATAGACCACCAATCAACATTCAATTAATTTCTAATAAATAAAACCAAGTACCCTACATTTCTTATTGAATGTCCCATTTCACTCACACTAACATAGTGTGTTCTTGTTGACTCTTTTAAAAAAATGCCAATGCAATAAGTGCAATCACTGGTCTGAGTTTTTCCCCCCAAACCAGTTCAGTCCAAACTCTGCCCCACAATTGATTCTAAAGTTTTAATTGGTCATGTCAATCACAGTGCTGATTGCCTAAACAATGCTACATCATCAAATACTAACCCCTAACCCAACCCTACAACCTAATCTTAACCAATGAAATTGGCTGCAGGCCAGGATTTGCGCTGAACTGGTTTGGGGGCCTGACATCACAAGTGTATTCTTGGCCTGACATCACAAGCGAATGGCTCTTTGTGCTAATTAAGTTAAAATTCAAAGTACTAGTATTCTAGTAGAGCACCATGTGTTCCCTCTTTTACTCAAAATGAACATTACACTGAGGCAGCTCGGGCCAGCCCACAGAGCTTACACTAAATGTTTTACTCTCAATATGAAAAACAGGCTCATTAGCCCGGTTAAAGGTCAGTCTAAGCAGCGAGACACACTATACGTTTGTTATGAGGTGTCTAACCATTCCCTCATTAAGGAAAAACTTATGTTTTAAAGAGAGGGAATAACAAGCGGTAGTAGAGACGGCTGCGACAGAACTCACACCTTAGAGTCACCATGGCAATCGCTGCCGAGTTCCACATCCAGAGCAACTCCAGACGTGCAAAACCGCCAGATATTTTACATCAAAAACTAACGCCATTACTGCCAGGCTCTAGTGTGTTTTAAGCACTACCTTGAAGTATATATTTTAATAATTTGGGGGATTAGGGAGTAAATTATTAATCAAAAAGTCAATCAAAAACATATTGTATCTGAACAAGATAACATAATATCCCCCTAGGTGAAGCTCAAACAATCTGAAGGCCCTTTTCCATAAAACACAATTATAGACCCTTTCATAGCAGTCTTTGGGGGTTGGTTTACTGGAGGTCACTCTTCAGAAATGAGCCCAACTAGTAACTATTAGCAGGCAATTAGCAACATATTAAAAGCAGTTAAAATACCACTTTACCACAACTATGCACCATGAATAGAAATACTAGACCACTGGAGGAAAAGTTCAGAAAAAAAAGGAGACTTTAAACAGAATTATGGCTCCTATTTATGAGATTCTGCCAAATCTGGTCCCCCAAATGTGTCTTCAACCTGTGTGTGCCTGGTTTAAGGTTTACTTAGCTATATTTCGGGGAGGAAACTGTCCCCAGAAGTAAGCTAAATATGACAAAATCTCACTCTTGGATAAGCGGGAGATGTCCTGAATTAGAAAACTCAATAAAACATTTTTTTGTCCCCTAAAAATGCAAAAATGTCTTTTATAGACACAAGGTAAGGTTTCGTTTATAGTCATTATAAATAGCTGTATATAAAACAATAGTCTAGATAGCTAAGTAAATGTATATGTTTGTGAGAGAGACACTGAGACAGAGAGAGAAAAAGAAAGAAAGGGGCCAGGCTGTTACATAAATCTGACTAAACTATCCCTGTAATGATAATTGCAGGTGCGTGAAGACACTGAAAGTCCCATTAGTAAGGTTTAAGGTTCAGGTCAAGGTCAAAGGTCAAATCATATTCAAAGAGAGGCATGTAGTGTGGTAGTTAGCCATCCACATATTAGTGCAGTCCAGACATACTAGTGATTCAGGCTACTGCAGTCGTTCATTCATGAAATAATTTATTACGATTTGTCAGCCATTAAGGGTCAAGATTTGCAATGACATCTAATGCAATGTGCCATACTAACTCAACAGTGATCGTTCTTTAGCTTGAGAAAACATCTGTGAGAAACACCTAGATTTAGAAGTGTGTATTTAAACAAAATGTTTCTTTAAAAAAATAAATAAATAAATAAATAAATAAAAACAATGTGACACACACAATGAATTTAGAAAAAACAAAACAACACAATGCAAAACAAAAAACAAACCTGACAAAACAAAATAAAAAACAAAACTGAAACTTAAACACACACAAAAGGAAAAAGAAAAAAACAAAAAAAACAAAAAACAAATAATAATTAGGGTCTTTTAAAATATTATTCTAACCACCCACATGTAATACTGTGTAATACTTAATTGAAACATTCATTATTACTGCAATTCTGTTTGGTGGTGCAGAAATCACACCCTAGAGCATTAAAATCTAACTTCCTTCCACAAAATAGCTAGACCAAGGTCAAAGGTTTGGATTCCGCCCGAGAAAGAATTGTGATAAATCACTTATCAAGCTGATTATCATATGGTGCTTCACGTTAACCCATCAGCATGAATATCATGTACGTTGTTACCCGAGTTTGACACTGTCGCTAAAACGTCCTCCACGTGCCCTGGGCACGCCTGGCGCTCGTGGTATTTTAGGAAAGGTAATATAACCCATGCAGCGGGTGTGCGCGGTCCCTGTGGAGCAACACACACACACACTCCCCTCCACTCCGTCAGGCAGCCACAGCTAGACAGCAGTTTCTGAAAGAGGACGGAGCGTGTGCCGAGTTTAACATTACAGGCGTAGTCACCCGACCAAGGGCAGATGACGGACAAGAGGAGACTAACTGAATGTCAGGATTACAGCTGCAATCATTCATTCCCACAGCCGTTTTAAATGAAACCGTAACGGTCCAGTACACATAAATTATCAAGAACAAGACTTGCAGAAGACTTCGGAGTTTGTCTAATTCAAAGTATTACGTTCTGCAAACACTAAGAACGCAAACACTTTAAAGCGCTACAAAAACCCCTTTTCCGTCAAAAGCTTTGATTGTGTCTGTGTTGAAATGCACGCCTTTGTAAGTTTTAATCATGGGTTTTTCCAGCACTAACATGACGACACAGTGGAGACGATACTGAGATGGCAACTAGGGAATCAGAAAAGCACTGAATTGTGACTAAGACCCCTACAGTAACAGCACCCACTCAGAACTCCTCCATGGCTTTGACGAGGGGCCAAACAAATCTGCCTCAATGTAAACAACATGGCTGAATGTTTGCTGTTTACAGACAATAATCATGAGAACATACTTTCATCCCTTCTGTGCTTATGTGAAGCAAGCATCAGTGTTTTTAAAGGGTTAGTTCACCCCAAAATTTAAATTCTGTCATTAATTACTCACCCTCATGTCGTTCCACACTCGTAAGACCTTCGTTCATCTTCAGAACACAAATTAAGATATTTTTGATAAAATCCGATGGCTCAGTGAGCCTCCATTGACAGCAAGATAATTAACACTTTCAGATGCCCAGAAAGCTACTAAAGACATATTTAAAACAGTTCATGTGACTACAGAGGTTCAATCTTAATGCAATGAAGCGATGAGAATACTTTTTGTGTGCCAAAAAAACCAAAATAACAACTTTATTCAACAATATCTAGTGATGGGAGATTTCAAAACACTGCTTCATGAAGCTTCGAAGACTTACGAATCTTTTGTTTCAAATCAGTGGTTCGGAGCGTGTATCAAACTGCCAAAGTCACGCCCCCCAGTGGTGAACCACTGAAATTTCAAAACACTTATGACGTAACGCAGCCTTGTTTACTGAAATCACATGACTTTATATTTATAATATAATTATACAGTATGCATTATGAATTTTATATATTGCCTTGTCATTACCCATCAAACTATAATGCCTTTTGCTGGACGGACAAAAAAAATCATTTCTCATTGGTGGGTGAGCAATCTGAGGCTGAGACTACATTACAGCTGTAAATAAAGACACCCAGGAACAGGCAGCTCTTTATTACACTATAAGGGCCCTACTGGTCTATCAAACAAATGATACCATGCTAGAGAGCAGAATAAAACATCAGACCATAGAGGCATGGAGGGTTTCTGTCGATCAAAGCGGTTCCTTGTCCAGCAGCTGTCGCAACCATGTCAAATAACCCGACTAATCAACACTCCAACGCCTGAGTGCTTCTGGGTAAACAGATGGAGGCTGAACGCTTTGTATCTAATCGACCATCACTGATAAAAGCAGCGGCTGAATCCCCAGAATGACAAATACAAGAAACCCTTTAAATTCTCCACAGATATCAACTACAATGTTATACTGAATTTGTAAAGCAACTTTGGGTAAACAGAACTGATGTGAGAATTTTTTCGGACTGCCAAATGTGCAGATATTTTCTGAAATGATAACTTGACTATACTTGCTAAAATTAAATATGTAACATGTCAAGATCAGGCAATTTTTTCCCCCAATCGTATACATATATACTGTGCAGTATACAGTACAGTAATAGTCTTTTTGAACATAGCCAAACGTTAGAAAAACACATGTGAAAACAACCCATCCAAAAATACAGGCCTAAATCATCTCTGCAGCATAAAAACAAAACATAGTTCATTTTTATTAATGCCATACTCACTAACCCATCTTAAAAATAAAAAAATAAAAATTAGTAGCAACAGACAGCTGAAACAGATGTCCTGCCTTAAAAAAGTCTTTGAGATCAGATCGCAGGTGGTGCTTGTCTTGCATGAGCAGGAGCAACATGGGGTTTTCTAAAATGAGACATCTCAAAGGGTCCATGCTGTTTGTTTCAAAACTAAACACATGGCACAGATATCTACATCTACAAATCATCAGGGGTGGATAGAACTCCAGCCACTCAATATTTACATGTTGGCCGGTGTTAAAAACAAGAAAAATGTTCCAACTGATGTCCTTTTTGGATGTGCCTTATCTACCATTTGTTTGTTCCAAACTTAATCAGCGATTTTTTACAACAGCATCTGTTATTAGCTGTACTGTTTTGCACCAAATTTGTCAGATACATGTTTAATGATACTCACTGAGTGATAAAAAAAAATAATCCTGCATTAAAATAATATATGCCTGGTTTATATTTTATCCCAAAATAGGACAGAGAGAATGACATAATGACAGATTGATAGACAGATAGACAGATAGAGAGAAAGAACGAACGATAGACAGATCGAGAGAATGACAGAGAGAGAGAGTGTGAGAGAGAGTGTGAGTGTGAGTGTGAGAGAGAGAGAGAGAGAGAGAGAGAGAGAGAGAGAGAGAGAGAGAGAGAGAGAGAGAGCAATTGAAAGAACAATAGAATGAACGGTAGAACGAACGATAGAACTAGATAGCGAGAAAGATAGATAGATAGAATGATAGAAAGATAGATAGAATGATAGACAGAACGAACAATAGAACGAATGAGAGAATGAACAATAGAATGAACGATAGAAAGAGACAGAATGAACGATAGAAAGAGACAGAACGACCGAACAAACGATAGAACGAAGGATAGAAAGAAAGATAGACAGATAGATCGATAGATAGATAGAATGATAGAAAGAATGATAGAAAGATAGATAGATAGATAGAATGATAGATAGAAAGAACGATAGATTGAACGATAGAACGAACGATAGAGAGATAGAGATAGATAGAGAGAAAGATAGAGAGATAGAGAGAATGATAGAAAGATAGACAGAATGATAGACAGACTGAGACAGACTGGACAATAGAACAAATGAGAAAATGAACAAAACAAATGAGAGATAGATACAGAACGAACAATAGAAAGAATGATAGAATGAACGATAGAACGATACAGAGATAGACAGAATGAACGATAGAACAAACGATAGAGGGATAGAGAGAATGATAGAAAGATAGACAGAATGATAGACAGACAGAACAATAGAACAAATGAGAGAACGAATCATAAAACAAATGAGGTAGATAGATAGATAGATAGATAGAGAATGATATAAAGAGAGAATGATAGACAGAACGAACGAACGAACGAACAATAGATGGATAGATAGATACATAGATAGATAGATAGATAGAGAATGATAGACAGAACGAACGAACAAACGATAGATAGATAGATAGATAGATAGATAGATATAGATAGATAGATAGATAGATAGATTAAACGATGGATGGATGGATGGAAATATTATATAAATATACCAGGACATTTCAGCTGTTTTGATGAGAATTACCCAGAAAGTGTAAGAGTGATCTTGTGATCCCAGCGCTGGGACTGTGTGATTCAAACTGCTCATTTGGGATTCTACGACATTAAAGAGCCCTTGAACTGTGTCTTTGACACCCTGCAGCTCTAACCAAGAACAATTAATCACCCCTAAACATGTATTAGGCAAGTGTGGATTATTTGATGTCCCAGAGAAACGCTGTTTGTTAAGATTGCTGGCCAAGTCCGTTTCTTACCGTCCCTAAAACAACCCACACTAGTTCATGCTTTGAACTCGACTCTGCTGTGACTGCAGCTGCCTGCAAATAGCAAATAAGATTTAATAAAACATGACTCGGTGGACAATGAACACAGAGTCCACTGCTTCCTGCTCCCGACTCCTTGCTTTTCATCAATACATTCCCTTCTTTCTGCCTCCTTTGCTTTAGGAAACAATAATTTTCTCTTACCAGCTACGTCTAAAAGAAGAAGAAAAAAAAGGGGGGGGGATATAGAATAAACTTGCCTCTTTACTAATAACTCCCCCAACTCTCTGCCCATCCTGTTTTGGAGCAGATCAAAGTTAATAATCCCCATAATCCTCTGGTGTGCCCTTGCTGTTGTTATGGCCATTATAGGCTGCCGCATTGTTGCTAAGCTATCACGATTGTTCAGAGGAAAGCTACACTGGCTCAGTTTCACAGTGTAATGCCTATTTCACGGATGGACAGCCACTAGGATAATTAGATGGGGCCCGAGCGGACACAGCAACGACATGCTTCTTTTAGACAGAAAACAAGGCCTCGTTTTTGCAATCTAAGGGGTCAGGGAGGGTAAAAAACACGCTGTCAAGGAAGTATAACAACTTGGTGTGTTGCTTCGAAAGTTAGAGTGGCTGCAAAAACCAAACAAAATTAAAACGGTCATGAAAAGACTGGTTGGCATTGACATGCACACGTCAGGTTATAACACAACAGCCATGTAATAGTTATGGAACCATAGAAGGATTGTAAAACTGTGACATATGGAATCATGATAGCTGTTTTTGTCTTTGTCAGAGTTGCTGTCAGAAGATCTGTTACCATTTATTGGCTGCAAGCAGAACAAATTCTTTGGATGGAGGAGAATGTAAATTTAAATGGCTTCTGCAGATTACCACTGTGTTATAGGTAAATGTTGAGACTGCATCCGTGCATAGTAGGGGTGTGACGAGACACTTAGCTCATGAGACGAAACACGACAGTGGGTTCACGAGAATGAGACGAGACGAAATTTTTGCACAGTATTTTCAAGAAATCCTCAATGACAAAACTCATGACTGGAAAAATAGTCTGCAGGTGCATTTTGAAATGTTTTAATTAATCACCTTGTAATGAATGTCATTTCAGTTTGCCACAAACTCAACTGACTGGCTTCTCTCCTGTATCATTTCACATGAGTCTCTTTAGACCTTAACTGTACATGAATTATGAGCTTCCAGAAATTCTGATTGAGGCTGTGTGTGACCTCCTAATTGAACTCCTTTCCACAAATTGAACAGAAATAAAAACAGTATAAATAACAAAATTTACTTTTGTTAAATAACAGTTTTTTCTTAAGTCTTATTAAGTGCAAACAATAAATGCAACCGATCAAAGTACTCTCTCAAAATTCAAAGTGCTAAGAGGTGGTTACAACTACACAGCCCAGCCTAATGTAGCCTAATTTGTGTGCATCAGGGAGCTCGCGTTTTACTTTCGCTTTCAAATTCGCAAATCGCACATATTCTGTGTATAGGGAGCGGTGGTGCTGAGCGGGCATTCTACAAGATAAGACATTTATCAGATGATTAGGCTCTGTTGCGCAATGAATGCTCCGCCATTGTCTTGTCAGTCATCTCGCCATGCTCTCGTCACATGATCATTGAACTGTGATTCCTGCTGCACTGTGTGTGACTCTGCAGCTCGTGTTGGATGAGCAGAGCAGACGTTAGTAGTTTACAATTGAAGCGACCATTATTCGACTGAATTAAATAGATTTTATTTCTATAAAAAAAAAGTAGTGGAGGCGGTGCCATGGTGGGCACCATAATGTAATGTAAACGTAGCGTTGGCATATTCTATGCTAATTTCACTCTCACACTCCATCATGGCGATATTGCGAGACAGAAATCCCATCATATTTTAATTTCTCGAGATCTCGTGGCATGAGATCTCATCAAATCCCTAGTGCATAGCCAAGCTTTGATATGTAAGTTTTTCTAAGGCTACTCGGTTTGACTTGCACATAAAGATATTTTAGTGCATAACCATCCTAACCAGGTTTAGCTCAATAAAGCATAAAGCAATAAAAGTTATCGCTTTAAGTTTAGGCCTAACCAGCAGCTGTGACAAGTGGTAGGATATTTTGCCAGTCGTTTGGAGTCACACTGGATAGCCTTACCCACAATGAAATCTAATTGCAATCAACTGTGTATTAAACATGAAGTCCTTTTTTGCTTCCAGTGTGGACAGACAAATTATTTGTCACTGGAAACTTCACAACTGGTTAGGATGTGACGGAAGATAATAAGGCTTGACATCTTACCAGAAATTGAAGCAATTGCTTTATGCACTAATACCTTGGCAACCAATCTACAAGACTGCCGCTAAACAAAAAAAATCACTGGGATCCCTGGGATTCCTCGCTGTACAACCTGTTTTTCCCATAAAGACAGTGGAAGTCAACTCACCATTAGAAGGAGGTACAGGGCCTCACAGCAAACCGGTCACAGCTATAGGGGTCGAGTTGGAATCGTTCTCCTTTGGGCAGGAGCCCAAGGCCCATCTCTTTAAGATTTAAACCTCAGCGGCTCTGTACTGTATAAGAGGCAGAAAACAAAAGCACATCAGAAGCATGATAACAAAAACAGTGGCCATCATTTTCCAGACCCTACCATGAGCCAAACAAACTAACATCTTGCCTGAGAGCCTATGTATAGCCCCACAAATCCCACCGGCACCTTCAGCGGCATGTTGCTGGAGGCTCCAAGGGAGGGGGGTGTCTATGTGTAACCTTTATAGCGCTGAAAACATGGAACACTACACATGCAATTTAATTAACACATAACGTGCATTTACACATGTCTGCACACATGGGAGCCCACTTGCTCTCTAGAGACAAGATGATAAAGAGTGAGGGGGGGGAAAAGAGAGAGGTGGAATATGAGAGTAGAACAGCTGCCAACTTCTTGACATAAAAAACACCACAAAACAAACAGAGCATCAATTATCAGTTGGCATAGTTATTGGTGTTTGCTAAGTCAAGAAACACTATCATGATTACGGACATAGAGTCAGTGAACAAACGTGCTTCAACCTACAATTTTGCAAAACTCCAAACAACCTACAATTCACTACAGTTTCTAGTTTAAATTAACACTAGTTATTAACACTTCACCATAGTGCGTGATTTGTAAAGTAATACATTTTGAGGTTTGCATCACATAACCAGCTCCATATGTTTGGCTTTTCTGACAAACTTGCTAGTTCACCTGGTACAGCATTGCATTTGCAATGCGGCGGAGCGCTTGGGTTTGAGTCCCGTGAAACAAGTCACAAAGTCTTGTAGAAAGAAAGAGCTCAAAGTCTTGTAGAAAAAAAAACTAAAATGGCATGGTTTTTTTTTTTTTAAACGTTCGCTTTTGTTAATACTATATACACCTTTTAGCACCTCTCACCATTTAATTTCCAAACTGCCGTGACACGTACAACAACCACATAATAAAATACTGCAGGATAACATTCATCTAGTTTGGATAAAACTGAACTGACATTGGACATTTCACTATGAAAGAATACAACATACAAGAAACAACGTAATATAATTGTTCAGAAATGTCACCACAGGGACGTATTATGGGTTGAGTATTATTCATACTTAAGGTCTAAATCCTCCTTTTCACTTGGGCCAGTAAGTAATAACCTAGCAAGAACCCAAAAAACCTTACCAAGCACCCAGAAACCCCTCAGAACACATTGACAATCATATAGCAACGCCCTGACAACCACCCACAACACCCTAGCATTGTGTTAGCAACTATGCACTAGCAAACACCACTTACATATTCTTCAGAATAAGTATAAATCTAGATATTAAATGTTACGAATAAGACTTTTTGATGTTTGAATGCTTATTATGCATAAATAAATATAATATAAATAAGCCTTTGTGATTTTATTCCCCCCGTAAAGTGTAAATACTCTGTCTCTGAGGTGACAAAACATTGCTGTTTGTTTGAGCTTCACAACCAGCTCGACAACAGCAACACTGACTGAACCAATGGAATGAGGCTAGGATGGGGCTAACTTTTTCAGCTTTTCTCAATTTCAAATATTTTGTTAGAGCTGTGTGATTAATTGAAATTGATTTAGATTTTGGCTTCCAACGATTATGAAAACAAGATAATCGAAGTAAAATGATTACTGTGCCATTCTCATATGCCGTTTACATCAAGCTCTTCCAGGTTCTACATCAGAACGCAGACTCATTAATGGCCGGCTCCTGCGTCAGCATTACACGAATGCGTCATGCTGCTCACGTGAACAGGCGTCAGCCAATACTGAACCCGCATTCTGACGTAGAACCTGGAAGCGTTGAACGTAAACAGCTATAAGAATGACACCGAAGAAAAGATATTGCTGAATAAAGTCGTTATTTTTGCGCACAAAAAGTATTCTCGTAGCTTCATAAAATTAAGGTTGGACCACTGCAGTCACGTCAACTGTTTTAACGATGTCTTTAGTACCTTTCTGGGCCTTGAAAGTGGTGGTTAAATTGCTATCTATGGACGAGACATATACCTCAAAAATATCTTAATTTGTGTTCCGAAAATTGAACGAAGGTCTTACAGGTGTGGAACGACATGAGGGTAAATAATAAATGACAGAATTTTCATTTTTGGGTAAACTAACCCTTTAAATAATATTCCACTATTGACCAAAATAATTGGGATTATGATTTTTGCCATAACCGAGCAGCCATATATTTTGTTTTTATTTATTTATTTATTTTTTACAAATGCATCTTCCAGATAGATGGCTGTCGGACGTTTCGGAGAACAGTGGGCAAACAAACTTCTCGTCTTTCCATGCTGATATACGGTTCTGTTGTGTGTATTGTGTGGGTGATACCTGAACCCCTTACAGCATGGAGAAGGGACACGGATACTACAAACCATAGCCAAAACATGAGGCCCAACAGATGAGACGCGCCTTACATTACCTGCAGACCATGTGTGTGGGTGACATCTGCCAATGTCATCAGCACCTTTGCTGAGGAGATAAAGAACATTTTGTTCTTCAAAATAAAGGAATCTAGAGTTTGTGATATAAGTGATTCAAGATATGTAAATTTTAAAGTGGGTTGAGTGGGTAAACAATGTATTGTTTAGTATAGCCAGATGCTGTCTGAACATTTAGAAAGTGAGACAAAACAAAGAATGTATCATGTTTTTGGAGAACCCTTTAAAAAAAAAAAAAAAGCTTCAAAATTCATGTTTGAGGAATGACAGTGTACTTTATGTTGTATAACAAAATGTCAAAATCTCTAAGTAATAAGCCCTTAATTTACTCAGAACCACCATTCTAAAAACCCATAGGGAATGTATGGTGAATTAGCCTTCTGGGTTGGCCTATAAATTAACATCATGACTGAACTCAGCTCTTTTCTGTTTGGTTACATTAGTGGTTCAGAAATTACACACTTCACCTTTTATTACCTCATATTCTTTAAATTTGTAATGTTTTTATCTATAGTTTTAAATTGTTCTGTAAATAATATATGATTGTCTCTTTCACATTTCATATAATTTTAGAACACTCATTTTAAAACAATTTTCTTATAGAGCGTGATGGTGCCTGCCCACTTTTTCAGCTGCCTTGGTTCTGTATTTTTCCAATAGGGATTTTTTTTTTTTTTTTAAGTTTATTTTATGTTAATTGCAAAATATGCACATTTGATTTAAGTCATTTGAGAGCAAAGGGAGACTAACTTGGTTACATCAGTCATACTGTGTCATGGGAGTAGGGTTGTCAAAAGTACCAATCATATAGGTACTCCCTACATGGGAGTGAGCAGACTCTCTTTTTTTTCCTTTTCTTTTTTTTTTTTTTGCAATTTGTTTCAATTCTCTGATTGCTGGAGATTTCTTTGCAGAATCATGGGTAATGCAGTTTTTCACCAAAAATTCCACTGTTAAAAGGGTCATGAATTGAGAAATCAAACTGTCCTTGATTATTTGACATATAAGAGGTCATTTTACTATAAAAATATTCTGTAAGTTATAAAGCAGTTTTTGGACTAACAAGGAAGTTGAGTTCTCAAAACTTCCTCGTTAGTCCAAAAACAGCTTTTATTAAAACTGAGCTGCCAAAATGATACATTTCAAATTTTGTCTCAGTATGTGAGTATAGTGCAACGAGAGACTGACTCGTGCCAAGTTGTCTTTAGTCTTTGAGTGGAGTTGTAACACAGTCTTTGCATTGCCTTCTTTGTGATCCTAACATTAACATTTTTAACGAAGTTCCAGATCGCGTCAATAAGACACTGTTCTTTTGTTTCCAAAAGATGATGCGGTGCAGACTATATTGGATCCGACAGTAATTTCGCAACACACAAGTGTGAGTAACAAAGTTTTTACCATGTGTTAAGGCTGATTTATACTTCTGCGTCAGACCTACGGCATAGCCTCTACGCTGTAGGCTACGCGTCGGTTTTCATATATACTTCTGCGTCGACGTGTAATCACACAAGCAGACCGCTAGTAGGCAGTGTCCTGTGGTGTGGTGGTGTAATCCACAGTATCACGGCAAAAACCAAAGAAGAAGCAGCTTGTTGTATACGTTGTCGGAGAAGCAGCAGCAGTGATGGCGGCAAATAGACAGTGATTTTTGTTGCAGCTTGAGTTGTTAAATATCAAAGAACAGATAATTTATTTAAAACTACAAAAAAGGAGACAACAACAGAACATGAAAAGATGGTTTGACCTGAGGGAGGGGTTCTAACAGACCAATCACAGTGCTTGCGGTCTGTGTAGAATTGATGCGCTGTTACATTTTTGGAGAGGTGCATGTCAGGCCTGCTAATCCATTATGCTGCATCATTCTTAAGGTGCGTGTCCACTGGCGTGGAGCGAGCGTATTCAATTTATTCCTATTGAAGATGAGCTTCACGCTCACGTGTGAAATCAGGAGCTCGCTGGAGGGTATGTTCAGCTCTTTGGCGATATCCAGTGCCTTCAGTTGGATGATGGCTCTTGTTATGGGCAACCCCTCATTTCTTTTTTCGGCTACGTACTGACACACTTGCTTGTCTTTGACTTAGCATTTTTAAGTCTTTTTGTGCTCGCCATCTTCTAACAATACACTCTGACACACCATATATCTTGGCTACTTAATAAGAGTTGTTTGATGACTCCGCTGCGTTCATCAGTCCTAGGGGACACACTCGTTTTACACGTATTTGGCACTCCCTATTGTTTTGGGTGTATTATTGACCCTGAATATAAGACGACCCCATTTTTTCAGATTTATTTCAAAGAAAAAAAAAAAAAAAAAACTCTTATATTCGGAACAATACGGTATGTGTAATTCCAATAAAGCATATTAAAACTGCAACTGAGAGAGGGATAGAGCGACCCACATGCTTTCACCCACATTAATTTTCCATATAAGCATATGCATGTACTTGTAAACATGAAAACAAATGGCATGTTTAAAGCGTAGAACCACATCACACCCACACAAACAGACACACATCAACTGCTTCAGTGAGACTGGAAGCATTCTGAGCAACATGTAGCACAATGTAATTGGTAAGGTGGGGAAATGTAGCCAAGCCTCAGCATCATGCAGATTGCTCTCTTTCAGGTCCTTTGTGAATGTTTGGAGAAAGGAATAAGGAGCAATTAATGCAGGTCATTGTACAACACCAATATTCATAAAATTCTGAGGTGTGGTCTAGCAGTTAATACACATGCTTTGACACACCAAGCCACAGTGCTCATGTGGATTAAATAAGATAATATTAAATAAAATAAATAAATAAATAAATAAAATAATTAAATAAGATAAATCAATAAAATGCAGTTTTTAAAAAAATAAAAATAAAAAATAACAATTATAAAAACTAAAAACAAGAATCAAAAATAATAAAATAAAAATATATATAATATAAAAAAATAAATTAAAAAAACCCGTCAGATTTTAGTCTTTAATTTCATAGCTGTGCCAGAGCTAAAGCAAAACCACAAGCCCCTATAAAGGCAGCAGGTTTGTGGATGATCCACAAATTTTACACAGACAAAACATAACACCTGGGGTACTGTCACATTCCCCTGTTGATCTGGGCAGCTACACCTCTCTTCTGCATTTCATTCAGCAAGATAATAGAGAGAGATAACTACATGAAAGGTGCTCAACAAAACCATCTTCTGTGAGCCACAGCCCTGATCTGATTATAAAAATCTCTGTTGTTTAGGCTGTATATTTCTGTTACGGAGCATATATATACACATACATACACACTTATACACATATATACATATACACACATACACATATATGTATATGTATATACATATGTATATGCTCCTATGTTTAAGTTCAGTAATTTCACTTTAATGGAAAGGTTATTAGTCAGTTATTAAAATGTCACTTTAGTTAATTCATTGTCCACCTCTTTGGACAATAAGACCTAGTAAAACATCTGTTTCTATCAGCTTTACAGCAGAAAAAGGAGCACTGTTGCGTTTACTTGCTAGTCGCGAAATCCTGTCATTACCACTGTAACGATGGACAAAACCTTGCAGCTCAACAATTGAAAGCCAGCTCATACGCACACGTCATTCATCTTGAAGTCATATTATTCGATTTGCGTCTTTCTATTGGTTCTTCTGTGGACTTAAGAGGCGTTTGCTGAAAGGGAAGTGGCGTTTAGCGGTTTCTGGCAAACGAACCAGTATTTCTGAATAGGCTGATGTTGTGATTTAGCGGATTTGAAGCTAAAGTATTTGATAAATATCATTATCTCATTTTTTATGGAGATGGCGTTTAACAGCTTTTGCATCTGAACTCTGCATATGTATGTGTATATTATATTATATTATATTATATTATATTATATTATATATAATCTCCATGGTAACAAGACAGACACAGTGAGCAGACATATGCACTATTAATCGAAGGATGCCACAGTGCCTGTTATGCTTTATCAGTAATGCTTTTTTCAACATCACCAAAAAAAACAACAAAAAAAACAAACAAAACAAAAACAAATTCCTTTCCCCCTTTTTCAGTGCCTGATCAAGATAGGAGGACTTGCAGATTGCATTCCAGCTTGATCTAACCTTCTTCTACAGACACTCAAACAATCTAATTTAAGTCTGAATGCTATAGCCGTGATCAGCATCAGGGCTTGAGTGACATTTAAGTTAGCCTGTCATCAGATACCATCAAAGGCAGTGCTGTAGTTATCCATGTAGGGGATACAATCAAGGCTTCAGACAGCAGGTATCTAACATCTCTCATTTCAGCAGCATTACTAAAACAACATCTGGTATGCTGCCGCCCTGTATCTGACTGTCCCTCTAGTCAAACAGCAAGGAGTGGGTGGACGAAGGGATAGGGAGATTGTTCACTTTGTCTAAGGGCAGCCCTTGACTCCTACACAGGCGACGTAATGGACCTCAGTACGTAGGCAGAAAGAATGAGAAATCTGTCACATGTAAATTCACTCAAAGAGATGTTAGGAACAAAACTGCCATTATGTGAAGAGACGACACATAGTCTGAGTTAACTAGATTTGGGCGGTGAGAAGAACAGATATTTCGGTGACGCAC
Organism: Ctenopharyngodon idella; assembly: GCF_019924925.1. Taxonomy (NCBI): domain Eukaryota; kingdom Metazoa; phylum Chordata; class Actinopteri; order Cypriniformes; family Xenocyprididae; genus Ctenopharyngodon; species Ctenopharyngodon idella. The sequence continues at coordinate 22,836,516 of NC_067222.1, forward strand.
GAAGTAGCAAGAAAACAGTGGGAGAGAGAAAGAGAGTTGAAAGTTTAGTTTAGTTCAATGTTAAATGTAGTCTTGTTGGATGCTCATTTTTAATAATAATATAGCTCTGTAATTAACTAAAGTGCCACTAATTGTATTATATTAGTGTTATATAAGAACAAATTATATAATATATATATATATATATATATATATATAAATAAATAAGGTATATATATATATATATATATATATATATATATATATATATATATATATATATATATATATATATATATTTATTATTATATTATATACACACACACACACACACACACACACAATAATATACAATAAAATGTATACACATTTTATATAGTGTATACATATACTCATGCTCATTTTTTTGTGTGTATTCAGGCGGTACATTATTCAAAACAACCATGTTGCTTTGTACTTTTAAATGAAATTGATATTGAATTCAAATCATGAAAATGGCAAATAATAGAAAAACTGATTACATTATAGATGGCTGAAGGCATCTACAACAGGCGCATAATGAGTCTGACCCTACCCACAATCCAAATACACCAAGACAAGCCATATACACAGGCACATGACAGCCAGGCAAACACACTGTGAGTCTGTAATGTACACACTCTGACTCACAATAGCTGATTTCTCTAGCAAGGTTCTTCCATCTACGGCATATCAAACAGAAAGGAACATAGTCTGGATTATATTACTTGGCTGCCTAATATAATACTCTAATATCACATTCTGCGATGCTTTTAATGTGATGGCAGATAGATAATGAGATCCTCTGATAGACGGCGGTGTTAACAATTCTTTCTCCTTCAAAGTTCTGCCGTTTTTTGGTTTGACTGCTCCCCTTCACACTGAAGGCTTTGTCCAAAGTCCCTGTTGAAGTGGGGCAAAAAATGAGGTGTAATGGAATGCAACAATGAGGATAATGAGGGCCGGCAAGCCACCGCTCTCAAAGGCGGCCTTATGTCCAGCCATGAATAGGTCCCATCCAAGGCGCCAATTCAGGCTCAGACTAAACAAAGAGGGGGACACGTGTCCCGCCACTTGCTCCGGCCAATTCATGAGCCAGCTGATAATGAGAGCGCATCATGCCTGCCCTTCTTTTCAAGTCTTGTGGTTTAAATTAAAATACGGCCCCGTCTCATTACTCCAGGCTTTCATTGTATGAAAGAGAGCTTTTTCTTCGAAAGCACTTAGAAATCCTTGAGGACTCTGACATTGTGCTGGCTTGAGAACGAGCCACCATTATCTGAAGTATAGAAAAAATAATGTTGCTATGGATTTTTTTAGATTTTGAGGAACACACAAGACAGGATGCAGCTCTACGAAAAGCTCCACCATGTGTTGAGCTACTTTTAGCAACATAGGGGTACTTGAGGATGGATGACCCTAATTCCTCTGGGACATGCAGGGTTGGAGGAGAATGGGGAGGGAGGGAGGGTGGGGTGAGGGCCCCTGTGATTCCTAGATGAGGCGGATAACTCAAGTCTAGACAAACACTTGGGCCCAGGGCTCAGGATCCAGCAAGAAGGTCGGGAAGGGGGCTGCGGCTGGCATCCTGGAAAACCATCTGCCTCAGATCTGATAAATCTTGATTACAGCATGTTGGGAAGTAGGGGAGGAAAGGATGGAAAAATGCATCACCAGTCTATCTATCCTTTGTCGGATGTGCGAGGCCGAGGGTGCATTTGACATGCTCAAACAGCTGCCGTGAAGTTCAGACAAGGTGATGGACACCAAATCACAAAAAAGGGGAAAAAACAATTATGACAAAATCATACTTCAAGAGGCCATATCATGCTAATTTACAAAGTCTTGATTTTGTGGTCTATTAGAATAGCTTGTCATGCTTGAATGTTTTTTAACATTTTACATTGTTGCAGCACCTCTCTTCCCAGTCTGTCAGTAACACTCTGTTTAGATCCTCCTTCTGAAAAGCGCAACATGATCTGATTAGTCGGCTGGACCAGTGTGTTGTGATTGGTCAACCAGGCTTCGCCCCTTGTTTTGCGTATGCCTTGGGCAGGAATTATTTAAATGAGGAATATTGTGATGTGTACGTTCCCAGAAGAAAACTCAAGACTACAATCAAGGCATTTCAGGGAGTTCAGAAACAGTGCTTACTGATGTAGAGAACAACTCCCTTTGGAGTGGACTGTGTGCTTTGTAACTTTGCAGGCCTTTTTCATACTCAAACAGCAACATTACACACTAAAGAAAGAAAAAAGTTATAAAGGCCTTCAAAGGATGTTTATATTTATGATAAAAATGTCAGTTTGTGTAAAACTATAGTCTAGTTCTGTGAAATCGTATATGAAATCTGAATAAATATTGTTCCATCGACCTGTATGAAATTTTAAAAAAACAAAAAACAAAAACAACAACCTTTGTCTGATTCCTCACTAAGGCCCTGGTTCCACCTTGGTCAATCGGATCACAAGTGGACGAGGGAGATACATACCCATTTACAACTGGTATTTAATCAGTCTCTTTTGTCCACTTTCAACCATGTCTGTCCTGATTTCTTCAAGAGGAGGGTCTATGGGTGGGTAAATGTATGGGTTTTTTCAGATCTTTCGATCTAATGGACAAAATAAGATTGCACAATTTACATGAACGATTACATGAACGCACAATTTACATGAACGCGCCCAGAGACAACGTAAAAACATACGGAGAGCATCAGCTTTTGTTTCTGCTCTGACAGCCCCAAGACCATGCCGAACGCTGAGTGCATATTAGAAAAATTAGGAATGGTGAGAGAACATTGTGCTTGGTACATTTTTTGTCTACAAAGCAAAATTTGGTCTTCAGCCAACAAAGTATAAAACCCATCTGGCTAGCATGCTTCCCATAATGTTTACGCATTAGGTTGGTAGGTGGAGAATAGGCGGTCTTTAGTGGCTGTTCAGACACATTCGACCACATGAGCGTTTCCACAACGAAAGTAATCCGGTCTAATGTGTTTTTGACTACCTCTGGAAGTAGTTGAAAGTGGACAAGCTCAAAAAATTTTACGCCCCACTTACACCTGTATTTAGCGTCGTCCACATGTGATCCGATCAACCAAAACGCATCTTAATACCAGGTGGAAACAGGACCTATAAGACTCAGATTTAATAATAAGAATAAGACAAAAGAATAACATTCTAAATATCTTTTGTTTTCCAAAGAAGAAAAAAAAAATCTTATGGGTAAGTTAATAATCACAGAATCAAAATTGACCTATAATATTCAAGCAAACTGCAAGAACACAACAAGAAACAGACCCTACCAATACATGACAAAATACACCAAAAATACTGTCAATCACGGTTTTGATACAAAGGTCATAAAAAGAGACCCTGTCAGCCAGATATTAATATGAAAACGTATTATGATATCAGCTTTGAATCAGTGAACTAAGCATTCTGTATTTTGTCATGTACGATACTCAATTACAGAACCTGTAATTTCCTCACAAGGTCAACATGTAATCTTATTCCCAACAACAAAACGGCAGTGACAAATTCACTGGCCACTGTCCCCAGAGCTAAACACATTTATCACAACAAAAACAACATTACATTTGCTGCCCAGTAGGCCACTATGAGCACCCACAATCACACACACATGCCGGCTACATCATGGCATCATATCCCAATCTGCTTTGTCCTTTAGGACCCAGACTATGGTTTGAGGCTTGTGGGTTTACGGACTTTGGCATCCCAGGCAAGAAGGGTAAGAGGGGGCCACTTCACTACTATGACATGTTACAGATCAGGCCCTTCGCTCTCAAAAACAGCAAAAATGTAGCAGGTAAATTTACATCTGAATTACTACTACTGCATTAACAGTTAAAATTGAAATTGGGAAATCATTATGTATCACTACGACAGCCTTCTTTTAAAGGCTTGTTGGTTTCATTAGCAAACATGAATAGATGGATAACTTATTTCCATTTCCAGTGCATGTTGAATCAAACCACATCCACACTCACCCATCATCCTCTCAAGGTTAAGGGGGACTCAAAAGGACACCTGCCAGGCCACATTTAATCCACATTTAATCCAGATCTTGTGCTTTACATCCATCTGTGCTAGGGCTACACAATTAATCAAAATTAAACTGCATGCGATTTGGCAAAGGCAATTTTTTTTTTTAAGCGCAGCTTGTCAGTGCAGCACGGCTCTGTGATCAGTAGTAAATGCTGCTTCATCTGAAAGCCAGAGGGCGCTCTTGCATAGAAACTCCAAATATGCCCTGCCACAGAAGTAGATAAACAAGATTGAAACGCTTTGATTGATTAAACATGATTAATAAACACACAACTACGACTGTATATGGTTTATCTGAGCTCTTCAAACCTTCTCGGGTATTTTCATGATAATAAAGTATATTTATACTTCAATGCTAATCAACATAGCCTTTATCATGTTGTGTGCCTTATTCTGTGTAAGAAGCCACATCATCTCACAGAAGGATGTTTTCAAACCCTCAACTGATGTTATGAAGTGAGTATGGAATATAAACATGCTATTAAATGTTGTCTTTTGTTGGACAAGAGATTCATGCTTCTCATGTTTGGAAAGATGTTTAACGCGTGTTGCTTTTTCAAATGCACGTTATAAGCAACTTAAACTCGCAGTGCTTTCAGATGGAGCAGCATTTACTACTGATCACAGAGCCGTGTTTCACTGACAATCTGCACATAAAAAAAAAAAAAATAAAATAAATAAATAAATAAATAAATAAATAAAAAATAAATAAATAATCGCAGCCTTTGCAATTTCATAATCGCACTAAGCCAAATCAGTGTAAGTGTGATTTCATGTTAATTGCGATTAATTGTGCAGCCCTAATCTGTGCCATCACAAGCTTTAACCTGGGATCTTATAAACCATTAATAAACCTCTAGCCTACAAAACATTGCATTCGTCCCATTAACACATTTGAGAGGAGCTGTCATTATACTGTCAAAAAGATGTGGAATTCTGAATATTACCAAAGTCCCTTTCAAGGAATGTCTGTTCACTTGGCGGCCTTATTTGCAATGCCTCCGGGCAGCTATTTCGGGCATCCAAGACCAAGTCCTTTCTATTTGAATGGGGGAATCCTGAAATCTCAAAAAAAAAAAACTGCTTGGCGAACTCCCAATTAAATAACAGCAAATCAGCAACAAAATCTGACATGAACTGTCCCATAAATGTTGTTTCTTATGCTCAAATAGCATTAAAAAAAAGCTTATTTTTCAGGCTAGACGAGCCAATGCGCATGTGCAGTCCTAAGCGCGAGTCTCAGGTTTCTATGGGAACCGGAGCTTCTAACGGCAGCTGCAGTGACACAACAGGTGCATCCCAATTTGCGTACTTATGCACTATTCTATGACATTTTTAAGTACAAATAGTGCAAGTTCACACAGAAAATTCCAAAAAGAAAAAGTGCACCTTAAATACCCGGATGATGCACTAAATTAACGGAAAAAATGAAGTGTGGAATGTTTGACACTTCATGCACTCAGCTGTCACAGCTTTAATTACGTTCAAATGCACGTCAGACTCAGATGTTTAATGACAAAATAAACGTATAAAATTCATACACAACAAATTAACAAAGACCCATCTGGTGTCCAGGTAATGGCACTAAAGTTACTGCTGTATTACTGAGAAAAAAGCCATTAATGTTGTATAAGCACTGCTTCAGGAATTTTTTTTTTTTGCTTCAGAATGGCTTTTATAAGATACTTTGTGAAAGGCAAAGTGTACTCGAAGAAAAAGAGGACCACAAGATGGAGGCATTCAAGAGACACTGAAAGTGTGGCATTTGGAAAAGAGCTCTCTTGTAAACTCCTCCTCCTCCTAAATTCTGTCTCATTACATCAATTTCTCATTACTGCATCAACCAGGCGGAAAATTGCAATTTCACACCCAGCCCTGAATGACAATGTAGGTCAGCCTTGGAGCTCTTGTATGTGCAAAGGAAAGGTCAAAGGTCACACTGAGATAAAAGTCAGGAGGATAGCTTGATCTTGATCCAATTGTAAGGTAATTGTACAAAGCTAGACTTTTAACTAAACAGCATTACCAAGTCTGTTCCATGATACAGCTCATTCTGGCCAAGAATCACCTACTTGGACAGAAAGAAACCATATGAACAACACTAGAAGTAGAAGATCTATTACATAACCTAACCCTAACCATAATTCAATACAAAATGAAATTTTCCCACAACATTCAGGATATGGTTCCACTCTAGAAAAGGAGTCAATAAATTTCATGTCATGACGCGTCGAGGAGGCAGGAACTTCACTTTAACTGCGAGGATCATAACAAACAGTGATGACATATATGCAATATGAAACCGCTAATCCATCACTAATTTCATAACAACTCAGTCACCTAGTGCTCTTGGCAAGGAACATGATGATATTCTGTGTCTCTTCCCTTAACCGAACCTGAACAGTCTCTATTGTCATGGGTTGGTTTCCAAATCTTCTCTGAAATTAGATACTTCATCCTCCTCCAGGTATGTGTAGATGTGAAAAGCTTATTTTCTATCACATACCGTGTTTTTGACCCATTGGAACAAGCAAAATACACATTAATCAATCACATAATCTATTTAAAAAAAGAAATCAAGGAAAGGTAAGACTTGAGGCTACTAGTTTTTAAGGTATGCATAACTACACATCAGTTGATATTTGAGCTTAAGATAGTGAGTCATACAAATCCATTCATCTCATAATAGTAAGAGATGTGGGAACATATAACGCAACTACATGGAAGAGCCAGACAAGACTGCAACACATCTTCTGATTCAGGAAGTGACTACCTACTAAACATATTGTAATGAAATTCATAGGAAAAACAGAACTTTTGCAACCAATCTAGAGGGGAAATGAGTCACGTGACAAAAAATACAGACAAGACACGATTTGAAAAGACCTGAATAACCTGAAGATGACACACCCAAAGCTCTGTGAGGAGTTTACTGCTCCAAGTTTATGCTCATTTTTACACTTTAAAAGACATTTTAAATGCCCTTTAACTCATTTTGCTTGGCATATAACTTGCAACATATAATTTTTGACTTAAATCTTAATTAATTTAAATGTATTAAATTGGAATTATCATTGTGGGTCTTTTTCATTTTGTCTTTCATCTTTTATGAAGTCTGTTTTTTTATTCATTTTCTTGACAACACTGCCTACCTGTGGTTTTCATTTAATTAAAACTAATGCCTTGATTCACTTTAGTTAACTTGCATCCAGATTTGTCCCACAGATGATTTCTGGGAGGCATCCCTCTGAGAATCAGGCTGCATGAATGCTCTCCTGAGATGTCTTCATTTGTGGTGAGAGGTGCAACAGAGACGTCTTTACACAACTCAATTAAGGACTCATTAGCATGTCCATTAGAAGGAGTCACTCCTCCAGGCCGCTGATTCTCTAATTCATCCACTCTGACCTTGAAGGACATTTAGCCCTGAAATACTCTTGCATAGAAGCGTAAAAGGTTTCCCATTAGCACAGCAGCTCCCGTAAAGTCTGCCTTTTGTTAATATAGGACAAGCTAATGGGGACATAATCAGGAAGTGAGTCAGATGTTAATTCATTAGCTGATTCAGTGAAAGATTTGGTAGAATGATTCAATCCAATAAATGTTGTCTTTTCAATTCAGACTGACACAAGAACCACAACAACAATAACTAACAACATAATTCAAATATAATACATTTGGACATGCGCTGTAGATTCAGCAACTATATAGCATTTGAAATTAAGAACAAGACTCAAAACTGATACAGATTCTTCTGTAAAAACTGATACAGAAACGTCAATATTTGAAAATGTTTTATGGATGAATGTATAATACAGATATCTTATACAGCACCGATCATATACAGGTGAAATCAGTCCAAAATCCCATTACACAGCTGTATAAACATCAAATCTGACTTGCTTTTTCCCTTCACAAATGATTTTCATATTTAGTGTGGGCAGAAAGGTTACTTAAGTCTGGAAAGTTGCTGTGTCACACCTGGCTATTACACAATGTTAGGCTGGAGTTACTGCAAACACCTACATCATATACAGGTAGTGTTTTAAGGTTCTCAGTATGACAAATCTCCATCAAAAATAGCCCTGTATTCACCATCATACCTGGGGGTGGAACAATCTCAGCAGGAGCTCAAAAGAAAGAGCTCGAGTTCACTCAAACCCCTTTTCTTATCTCTCACCCACCCTTAGTGCCTTTTGGTCTCCCTTCCTCATTCCTTCTCTAGCCCACACTGGGCAGTGGATGCTGAGCCAAGGGGGTGGAGGGTATTTTTAGCCAGCACAGTGTGCTGAAACAGTGGAGAGCGTTGTGCCCTCACAAGGACAAATCTCACCAACTGGGAGAGAAAGTGAGAGAGAACAAGACTATGGGGGGAAAAAAAAAAAAGAAGACATTTTTCTACCCTTCCCTACAGAAAATAAAGGGTTTTAAGGAAAGAAGAAGCTATCACATCTCACGAACATCAGACATCAAATAATACACCTCTATCTCTCTTTTCACTCAATTCATGACACTATTTCTCTAAGTTCCAGCAGAAGAGGATATAGTCAGCCCATAGTTATTTAACATTCAGTTGAAGGTGGTCTTCAATAAAGGGCTGCTGGAAAAAGGATTCTAGGTAGCAAAAGACCTTCAAGCGCACAATGTTGAAATATCTACACCATAGGGTCATTTGAGAAACGTGTATAAATACACACTACTAATATATATATTCATACGAATTCATGAATCTGATATTACGGATTTAAGCAAATGAAAAATGCTGACAAACAGTGAATTTGATTTTAAGTCATATTCTCAAAAACATTACATTTTTAATGCCACCATTTTAGTCAGTCTAGTGCCCTATAAAAGCTTTGCGTGAAGATGTCGTCTTTCATGTCCTCACACTGTTATTTGTATCCGAAAAGCATTAGTCACTTCAAAAGGACCTAGAAATGACAGTACCAAGGAGGATGAGGAAATGGTCATTGACTTCTTTTGACCGCTCCATGGTGGCGTATGACTCCTAGGGACAAAATTTCCACTTCAAAAGGGGCTCTCTAGAGCTGAAATTGGGTTCGCTATCATGCTCCGCTTTGCTGTGATTCCCTAGTGGTATTAGATGTTAAACGTTCCCCCCATGGCAGAGGGAGGAATTCCACTGCTGGAGTCTGAAGTGGGGGGAGGACGGTGGTGATTTGAGCCACTCCAGATGTTATCAGCCTCCAGGGTTAATGCTAGCGAGTCTGCATAAGGATCTCCAGGTTTGGCACGTAGTTTTAAAAAATGGTCACACACACACACAAACATATACACACACACATACAACTCTATGCGTCACAGTTGAGCTTTATCAGAACAATGTGTCTAAGCGCCTGAAGGTGGCTGTTTACAACACTGCCTCTCTCTGTCGCTCTCTCCCTCTCTTTGGCTCTTTACATTTCACTTTTTAGCTTCCCTTCCTCTATTTGTTCTTCTCTAATATTACTGTACACACTTGATTACATCAGATTGAGATTTTGTGTGTTCATAATTCGTATTAAAGATAGTTGTTAGGGCTCCATGATTAACTGAAATAAAATCGGAATCATGACATGGCTTGAATCGCAAAGACTGCGATTTAATTAAATAAATATGTGCACTGCATGTTTCAGAATGAAGCATGGCATTGTGTCCTTGTTTTTGTGTCTCGGAGCGCCCCAGTTCACAGTAAATGCTGCTCATCTCTGCATTAGCTCTCAGTTTGGGTCAATTATAACACGCATTTAGGAACACAACATAGTTTACATAGGCACTGCTGTTCTAAAAAAAAAACTAGAATCCCCCAAATCATGCAGTCCTAATAGTCATGCATAATTTCAGGAGTAAAAAAAGCAGAAGTATACAATAAACTACTAGCCTATCTGACAATGCATCACTGTTTCCTCAGTCATATGGCACAGGGCCTGAAAAAATATGCAAAATCACTGACATAATTGCAGGCAGTGCGTCTCACAAATGAACAGCAAAAGTAATGCTCTGTAATGTGACTGAAAGTTGAGGAAATTATAATGTTTCACTGAAAAACGCATTGCCATCTTCCTCTTTCACTCTTCCTGGGCTAAGAATCTCATTGGAACGTGTGAATCCATTCATGCCACCTGTCCCCGCTGTTAAACCGGTGTGACTACCTTACGGGAGCACTGTCACCGTCAGGAACAACTGAACAGACAGGAGGAGTAGAGAGGAACAAAGAGGATGAAGAAAAATGAAGAAAAAAGAAAAAAGAAAAAAAGAGGGGGGGGGGGTCCGACATAGAAAGAAAAGTTTGTTTAAAACAGAATCCAGAACTGCTCTAGTTATAGAACTTTAATCTTTTCCTCCAATTTTCCACAGACTCCCTAGAAACCCTCTTGCAGACCCCAGTTTGAAAACCCCTGGCCTAGGGAATTAACATACACCATACGGTCTTCCCACATGTTCCTCGTCAGTTTAATATCACATTATATTAATTTATTTAATGACACATTACAGAAGTAAAACAGGTTCAAAATGTCATTTCATGTCGACGTTAAACAGATAGACAACTGCAAAGTGTATAAAATAATGTACCTTTATAAAACAACAGCCTGATTCAAGCTCAAGTTGTTAGCAACAACTGAAACTGTGCCCAAACATTACAGAGAAACTAGATCATAAGAAACTAGCCAACCAGAGAACACAGAGACGATAACGCAAGCAATAGGAATCCAGAAAAAAGGCATTTATGATGTGCCAGCGAGTGAGCTATAGCTCTGGAACAAATATTCAGTAAAACTCTCTTGCAAACAATGAGGGGCTATGTAACAAGCAAGACCCCTTGCCTGATCAAGATGTTTAAGACTAAACATTTTATTAGCATTTCTATGATATGCTGACAAGTGTGACAATGGCGAGCATCAAACTGATCACTAACAATGAGGTTCTTTAAGGCAATGTTGACAAATAGCTCTCATCTGTTACTCTCTGAAAGAACCCAAACATCAAGCTGACCCATCATGATGTTGAAGTTGTAGGATCGTGGTGTACATAGCCAAACATTAGCTTTTTTTTTTTACTTCTGCGGATTATTTAGCCCTTTAAAATTCATACAAATTTATGTTAATTTTGCGGAGATTATCTTGATAAACAAAACATGCAAGAATCATAAACTTTTGTTTGTCACAGAGCTTATTTTCTGCAATAATCCAAAAGCCAATGGAAAAATGTTTTTTTGTGTGTGTGTGTGTGTGTTAAGGGAACCCAGATGATGCTATAACATCCATGTTGGCCTACAAAATGACATCATCCCCACAGCACATAAAGTTAATTCTGATTTTATTCCAACTTTAAACCATTGCCAATATGCAAAAAAAAGACAAGTTAAAATCTGTAAAAAAAAGTATTTAAAAAAAATCCTTGAACAAGACAAATTTAATAGTGAAGAACTACTGCAAATTATACTACATCAAGCAATCACACCTTGAGCTGCTTTTTGAACATCTCACAAATTGCACTGCTTTTTTAAGTGTGAGTGTCACATTTAAAATAGTTCTTAGCCGTTCCAAAAAGCTGATCAAGTAGCATTTGTTTGCCTGAAGTAACAAGGTTTACGTCTCAAAGCGCCTGTAGGTTGCGTTCTGCAGATGGACTGTGCCTGACAGAAATCGACAATAGGATTCTAAAGGATTGAATTCGGGAGTGTTAATCCGTGACGAGAATCTAAACAACATGGCGTGACATCATGAGTGAAAATGATGGAAAATAAAGAGCGAACTCATAAATGTTTCAGCTCAATCCACGAGGTATCTGTACTTCCTTTGTGCATGCTAACAAAGGCAGTCAGAAATGTTTATTGAAGCTAGTGTAAACAACATTCAACTGCGCAGCCACATTTTACTCTCGACCACCCCCAGCACAGCGACACACCCTAAAACACACACACAAACACAGAGCGTTTTATCAGTAGCTGATTTCCATACTCGCTGTCGTCTCACCTGCCTGCTGGGTGTTGTGGACCAGCCAGCGCATGCTAAACGTTTGTGCGTGTTTACAATGCATTTTTACTTTACTGTCATTCCTCGCCTTTGTAGCACATTCAATCACTCATTCCCATTGCTCTACACTCTTTCATTACAATTCTTTCTCTTTATCTTGTTTCCTGTGCTTGTGTCTCTCAGCCACTCCCTTCTTTTTTCTTAGTATGTGTGCGCTCTTGGGGTTGAGTTTTCTCTCTCAGCTAGACACTCATTAATAATCCAGCGTAGTGCTGGAATCCACCAGCTCCTCAGAGGGAGTCCAAGATTCCAGAGAAGCACAGGGTGTTATCTATCCATCCATCCATCCATCTATCCCTCCACTATCACTCTTTCTCTCCTTCTCCACCTGCATGGAGAATTCGCACAAACTGTGAAAAGAGAAGTATGCTAGCCATCTAAGCAATGTCATATCAAAGAGTGCTCGTGCAAATCTGCGGATTTGAAACCGTGGAGGCTGATTGGTCGCTCTCCCAATGAAGGAGACAGAATGAGGACACGCTGGGGCTGGTTCTTCATTCAGCAGCATAATAAACAGCACATGCTGCTCCAGCACTGCAGGAAGGGGCGGGGTCACAGACAAACTGAGGAATTAAACATGAGCAGAGTGGAGGTCACACCTACTTACCTACTATGTCTTTTATGCCTGGCTTTGAACAGGCAAATGTGCATGTCCTAGCGTAACCTGAACATTTATGGCCATAAATAACATTTAGAGCTGATGAATGGCTAGAGCGCTGTTTAAAATAGGAACCAGAAATACTGACGTCAACAAAACTGGGTGCAGTAAATACATTAAGAGAGTTGTACTTGAGAAAGAGGTCCATTGTTGTGCTCGGTTAGGGTACCATCGGACAAACATTCAAGGAAGAGAAAGATGCTACTAAAGTTCTTCCACTATCTGCATGAGTCAGATTCACCTAACATGTCCCAGGCTTCTCAGGACACAAGCTTGTGATTTGCTAATTATAGTGTATGGTCAGTGCTCATCCTAGACCCGGCTTATTGTGCTTTACACAAGTTGGTCATTTTCATGGATCAACTTTTTTTTGGGGGGGTGGGGGGCATAACATTCTTATCATGGTTATCGTTAACTAAAACTATTAAAAACATTTGTAAGTTGAAATAATTCTGAAAGAAGAAATATTAGATGAAAATCTTAAAGGGTTAGTTCACCCAAAAATGAAATTTCTGTCATTAATTACTCACCCTCATGTTGTTCCAAACCTGTAAGACCTTCATTCATCTTCGGAACACAAAATAAGATATTTTTTAATGAAGTCCAAGAGCTTTCTGACCTCCCTATAGACAGCAACGTCGTAACTAATTTCAAGGCCAAGAAAGGTAGTAAAGACATCGTTAAAACAGTTGATGTGACTGCAGTGGTTCAACCTTAAAGTTATGAAGTGACGAGAATATTTTTTGTGCGCAAAAAAAAATAAAAAAAATAACTTTATTCAACAATTTCTTCTCTTCCCTGTCAGTCTTCTACGCTGTTAACACAGTGCAGTGCTTCCAGGTTCTACATTAGTATGCCGGCTAGGTACGCTTGAGAAAGAGGTCCAATTTTTCTGCCCATTTTTATGGGCAAAATCCAGTCATTTCAATAGTAATCCACACAATCTGGAATTTTGCATGAAGGCAAAAGATTTTCAAATCACTTTCAAATCACATGAGCCAATATTTTATTCACAACAGAACATAGATAACATGTTTAAACTGAGAAATTTTACAATTTTATGCACAAAATGAGCTCATTTCAAATTTGATGCCTGCTACAGGTCTCAAAATAGTTGGGACGGGGGCATGTTTACCATGGTGTAGCATCTCCTCTTCTTTTCAAAACAGTTTGAAAACGACGGGCATCGAGGTTATGAGTTTCTGGAGTTTTGGTGTAGGAATTTGGTCCAATTCTTGCCTGATATGGGTTTCCAGCTGCTGAAGAGCTTGTGGTCATCTTTTGTTTAATGATGCACCAAATGTTCACTATAGGTGAAAGATCTGGACTGCAGGCAGGCTAATTCAGCACCCAGACTCTTCTACGACAAAGCCATGCTGTTGTAATAGCTGCAGGATGTGGTTTTGCATTGTCCTGCTGAAATACACAAGGCCTTCCCTGAAACAGACATCATCTGGAGGGGAGCATATGTTGCTCTAAAACCTCATTCAGCATTCAGCATTCATAGTGCCTTCCAAAACATGTAAGCTGCCCATACCGTATGCACTTATGCACCCCCATACCATCAGAGATGCTGGCTTTTGAACTGAACGCTGATAACATGCTGGAAGGTCTCCCTCCTCTTTACCCCGGAGGACACGGCGTCCGTGATTTCCAACAAGAATGTCAAATTTGGACTCGTCTGACCACAGAACACTTTTCCACTTTGAAACAGTCCATTTTAAATGAGCCTTGGCCAACAGGACACAATGGCGCTTCTGGACCATGTTCACATATGGCTTCTTTTTTGCATGATAGAGCTTTAGTTGGCATCTGCAGATGGCACGGCAGATTGCGTTTACCGACAGCGGTTTCTGGAAGTATTCCTGGGCCCATTTAGTAATGTCATTGACACAATCATGCAGATGAGTGATGCAGTGTCGTCTGAGGGCCCGAAGACCACGGGCATCCAATAAAGGTCTTTGGCCTTGTCCCTTACGCACAGAGATTTCTCCAGTTTCTCTGAATCTTTTGATGATGTTATGCACTGTAGATAATGAGATTTGCAATGTTGAGGAACATTGTTTTTAAAGTATTCCACAATATTTTTACGCACTCTTTCACAGATTGGAGAGCCTCTGCCCATCTTTACTTCTGAGAGACTCTGCCTCTCTAAGACATCCCTTTTATAGCTAATAATGTTACAGACCTGATATCAATTAACTTAATTTTATTCAAATTAAAAAAAACGTCCCAACATTTCCGGAATTCGGGTTGTAAAAAAATAAAGTAAAACAAAAATGAAAACTGAAGATATAAAAATAAAAGCCAATTCAAAATAATAATAAAACTATATTACTATATAAATATTACTAAAATAACACTGTTTCTTATCATCTGGGTTTAGGCTTATGGTTAGCCTTTGATTTATGGTTAAGGCCTGGAACAACATCCTTATCAACCAAACACCATCATTTGGTTTTAGGATAGGTTAGGTCAATGGTTCTTCTCATTCAGTAATGAATGCATACAAGTGTTATTTATAAGCTCAGAAAATAAGTGCATAGGGTTGTGTTTTAGGATCATGTGATCCCAAGTATAAAAAATATATATATTTTACACTAGCCATTTAACATATGGCTAGTGAATGAAACTAAATGCCTCTTTGACAGGAATGTTGTTTGATGTCCAACAAAGGATGATGATCCAGGAATGTGTCCTACTTGTGCAAATCACTTGCTTAGCTCAGAGCATCACATTTGAGTCCCATATTATCCATCAAACTCCTTGATGCAAAAACTTAAATCCAGGCCTCAGGTGTTACTGTACACATGGTATTACATCTGAGTCATACAAGCTGACATCTCTAGCATAGCTTCATAGTGATGATAATCCATACCACCGAGGCTAAAAGGCTCACAAAAGCCAAAGTTATCCAAAGCAGCTGTGTTAGCACAATAGTGATGGCTCTGTTAGTGTACCTAGCATTGTTTTACACAAAGATGACAGAGGACCTCGTCTGGACACTTCACTATGGAGATTTCTAAAAGAAAGCAGTCTTTTCTGTACTTGCACAGTCAAACAGCTGTCGGTTTGAGGATCATGTAAGCCTGAGATTATCTTCAGAGGAAACAGATGTTGTACAGTAGAGAGATATTCTCACATTCTTGGCTCTTTAATAAAGAAAAGAACCCACTTCTGTTGTTGCGCGGAACAGAAGTCTCGGCAGCCTTCCTGTTTGTTCCTTCCACCCAAAGGGTCTTGTTTCTGCATGGGCATTTTCTGAGAAGGAACAGACAGTCACAGCAGAGGTCAAAGGTGTCTTATTTCAAAAAGCATCGAATACAGGAGAACAATAATAGTCATGACACTGCCTTCTGGGAGTGTGTGAAGGTCATGTCTGAAGGTCATGATCACTCCACAAAACATCACATCAAGTCAGCACTTATTTCTTGGTTTCATTAAGCAATGACTGGAAATGGAACAAATTTCTTAGTCTTTTTTTT